>NW_020954672.1:1560647-1943011 GCF_900497805.2 Vombatus ursinus
ATCTATCTATCTATCTATCTATCTATCTATCTATCTATCTATCTATCCATCTATCTATCTATTCTCCACCCTATCCACAACACTACCAAGGCAAAGTAGGTGTCTCTGCCACCCTTCTCTACCACACATATTTCTCAGTTTGTTTTTTTATTTTTTTTCCTGCATCAAGCATACCAACAATGGTAGTTTTAACTTGATTTCACCAATTTAAAGGAGTTAGATTTTTGTTGTTATTGTTGTTTTGGTACTTTTTTTGGATAGAATTGGGGTGAAGAACAGTCACAGACACAGGGAAGGAAACAGTGTGATTTACTCTGGCCACTATGCTCTCTTGGGATGGCTCCCTGTACTTCCTTAGACTTTAAGCATAATGAAAAAAAAAAGTCTGGGAGGAGAAGACACTTAATGCCTTTCTTCTGAGAACAGAAGATGGGTCATTAATTATGCTATACTTAATGGGTCAGAGCAATTACAGTTACCCTGACAAGCTGTGCCATCGTCAGAAGATCCATGAAAGACAGATTGAGAAAAAGAGTAGTTCTACAAAGGAAGGCACAATCTGGTCCAAGCATAATTGTTATAGATAAAAGAAAATCACAAATCACAGAACTACACACTTTTAGGGTTAGAGGGGACCTTAACAGTCATTTAGTTCACTCCTCATTGCAAAACAACAACAACAAAAAAAACCCCCATCTCACTATCGAATACCTGACAAATCAGTCAGTCAACAGACAACAGTCATCTTGATTTAGACATCTTAAACTCAACACGTCCAAAACTGAACTCAGTATCTTACTCTCAAAACTCTACCCGCTTCCAAACTTCCCTATTATTATCAAGGGCTCCACCATAATCCTGTTCACCCAGGCTCACAATCTAGAAGTCATTCTTGACTCTTTACTATCTTTCTCCTCCCATATCCAATATGTTACTAAGTCCTATTGATTCTACCTTCCTAACATCTCTCTTCTATGCTCCTTCATTTTCACTAACATTGCCTGCACCTTGTTCAAGCTCCCAGCACTTCATGGCTGAATTACTACAAGAGTCTTCTGATTGGTCTCCCATCTCAAGTTTCCCTGCTTCTGTCCATCCTTCATTCAGCTGCCAAAGTAATCATCTTAAAATACAGGTCTGACCAAGTCATCCCTCTAATCAATAAACTCCAGTGGCTCCCTATATTTTCCAGAATCAACCATAAAACCCTCTGTTTGGCATTTAAAACCCTTCATAGCAGCTAAGCTGGTAAATGCTTAACAACCAGCTCTCAGGGCAGGGAAAAATGCAGGACACACTTTTAAGTTTAATCTGCATTATTAACATTTTCTCCTTTCTGAAGTCTAGACCAGGGGTGGGGAACCTGCGGTCAAGGCCACATGTGGCCTTCTAGGTCCTTGGATGAGGCCCTTTGACTGAGTCCAAGTTTTACAGAACAAATCCTTTTATTAAGGGGATTTGTTCTGTGAAGTTTGGATTTAGTCAAAGACCTGCATTTGAGGACCTACCGGGTCACACATGGCCTTAAGGCTGCAGGTTCCCCACCTCTGGTCCAGACCCTCAGCTGCTTTAGAGTTGAAAATTTCATCCAAACCCCTCATTTTACAGATAAGGCCCATCTATGTTAAATGATTTGACCAAAGTCTCAATAATAAGGAACAGAGGCAGAATTCAAACTTGGGTACTCAGACTCCAAATCCTGAATTTTCTAGTTAAAAAGTTATTAAAAGCAATAGTGAATAAAAAATGAAATAAAAGTTACCAGTATCTTCAGTATTCCTTCTAGCTCTAACAGCTATAATGCTATGATTCCTTTTGTCATTCTGGAACTTTAGGTAAGAATGTAAAATCTGGACCATACTTGAGTAAGATGAGCAGGAAGGAGTTGGAGGACAGCTTCTCTCGACTTCAAGAGGAGAGCTTGCTGGTGAAGGAGTTATCCTGGAAGCAAGAGAATCAAATCAAAAGGTATGTTTAAATTATTTTTAATGCCAGAAGCACTTTCCCTATTGACTTGGATGCATTATGCCAACATGAAAGTGGAGAGGATGAAATTTTACAGAGATAACTGTATTTAGAAAGATAACTTTAAAACAATGATGATGTGCTTTGAAAGTAATTTTTGAGGTAAGATCATTATAGTAACTTTATTGCAAAGAGCAAGCATTGATGCCCTTTGATATAAATCAGGAAGTAACTTAAAAACCCTGATGTATTCTAATTCTTTGAGTATTAGCCTCAGCTGACCTAGAAACATCCTCCCTTCCAACAAGCTGCAATACTAGTTCTCTTGAAACAGAGAAGGAAACACCTTTAAATTGCTACCTTTGAAATTAATGGAGAAAATGTCCTTAACAAAATAATAGCTTGGCTCAGAGCAATGGGACAGGGATTGGAATGGCACTACCTTTAAAACCCTATTTCAAAACTTGACAGAAGCACAGGGGCAGACTTGATTGAGAAGCAAGGTAAGGGAGTTCTTGGTCCCATAGAATCTCAGAGTTAGAAAGGACTTGGAGAATATTCTGACTAGCTTGTACCTGAACAAGAGTCCCCTCCTTATCATCCCAAAAAGTGGCCATCTGTGATTTACTTGAAGACCTGCAGCAAGGGAGAAACTACTACTTCCTGAGGCAACCTATTCCCCTTATGTGTAAGTCTAATTGTTAGAGTTTTTCTTGCTCTTGTACTCCAATATTCCAGATGGTCTGTTATTTCATCAATGTAGGTATTCCCTCTTAGTATGTTTTGTGCAATCAAGCCTAAATTTATCTCTTCCCAACCTCTACCCATTGCTCCAAGATTTGCTGTTTGGGGCCAAGTAGAACAAATCTAATCCTTCTTCCACATGACAATCATCCTAAAATTTGAAGATAGCTATCATGTTCCCTCTAAGGCTTCTCTTCTTAAGAAAAAAAAATCCTCATTTGCTTTAGCTAGTCCTCATATGGCTTGATCCTGAGGCCCTGAGGTCACCCTCCTCTGGATGCTTTCCAGTTATCAGTGTTCTTAAAATATGGTGTCCAGAACTGAACATAACACTCTAGATGTGGTCTGACCAGAACGGAAGACAACAGGACAATCACCTTCCTCATCCTGGGCACTGCCTTTCCTCATGCAGCCAAAGTTGCCATCAGCATCTATGACTGCATTATGACAGTATTATAGTTGACTCAAAGGCCCAGAAGTAAAGATAGCTATGGTGTCCCTTTTCATTCTTCTCCCAAATAAACATTTTCTATTCCTTCAACTGATTTTTGTGAGACATGTCCTCAATAACAATAACAACAGCCAATATTTGTATAGCTCTAAATTTAAGGTTTACAAAGTATTCTCTCTCTATCTTCTCATTTGAAAATTTAACCTCAAGAGCTGATAAGGGTCAAAAGACATTTTTCCTCATGGTTTCACCCAGTGGTGTTTCATGAGGCAATGGGGTCTTCTTCCCCCAAGTCATCTGTGGTGATTAAAAAGGTTTGAGAGACATAATTTCTGGGTAATTTAATTATTTTATTAATAAGGCGAGCATGTGTATTAATAAAAGGATGGTCATTTGGCCATTTCTCTTAGACCAAAGACAATCATGGATTATTATAATCAATATTATAATCAAGGCTTATATGTTCTTTTGGTAGGGGTGTGTTCCAAAGGATGATAAACAACTCTGACTGGTTAACAATTAATGAGAGAATGAATGATGGGCTGGATCTGAACTTTGATTATGTCATCCACTTAAGTACCTTCCCCCCCCCCCACCTTGGGCAATCTATTCAAAGAATTTATGCCTCACCCAAGTGTGAGCAGAACACAATGGCTCCCCTACTTGGGTGGAGTCTGAACCACAAAGTTAGTCCAATCTCAATATCAGCAATATCCTTTTTAATGTCCTAACCTTTTTAAAATTAGGACTTTAGAAAAAGGAGGAATCTCTGGATCTTCCTAAATCGTTGGTTATTAATAATCATTTCTCTCACATCCAATATTTATTAAGTGCTTACTAAATAAGTACTTACTTTATGTTAGGTGCTAGGAGAAATACAAAGCTTAGACCAAATATGGCCCTGTCCTCATGGAACTTGAAGTTCAGTGTGGGATGAGATACCAAAAATATAACTATAATTTGCCCTATCGCATAATAAGTGCATCATGCTGTGACAATGTGGTCTTAATAAAAAGAATACTAATCTGTGTTCTAGTCACATTTCTAGACCCTGGTTTCTAGTCTATAACTTACTAACTGTCAATCTGAGCAAAGTATTTAACAGTTTTGTGTAGCAGATTCTTCACCTGTAAAGGAAGAAGAATAACATTTTCCCTACCCATCTTACAATGCTGTTATAGGATAAGATTTTAAGTGAAACCAGCAGTCATTTACTAAGTGGCTACACTTTGCTAGGTGATGTACTAGAGGTTCTATGTTACCAAGTCCAATCAGTATTACCCCTGTTTATCTCTCATCCTTTCCTCTCTGTTCCCACTGCCACAGCCCTAGAATTGGCCATCATTACCACCCACCTAAACTATTGAAATAGCCTTCTAATGAGTTTTTATTCCTGTCCCTCCCCAAATGAGTCTATCTTTTATGTATTGGCCAGAATAATTTTGCTTATTAATCTATCTGATTTATAACTACTATGCTTGAAAAAATCCATAGACTTTTTTTATTCTCTACAGATTTTAGAGTTCACATTACTTTGCCTGAACTTCAAGGCCTGCTGCAATCAGAAATGAAACTACTTTTCCACCTTTATCCCATACTAATCTACTCCATTTATGTTTCTGTTTCAGCTGAGTCAGACAACAATATGTATTCCAAATATGCCTATGAATTCTCACCTATTTGCTTATACTCATGCTATTCAACATGCGTAAAATGTCCTCCTTTCCCCTCTTTTCCTGGAAAATTCCAAACCGTCTTTTAAAACCCAGCTCAAGTGCACAAGCACAGAAAAGAGAGAGGCACAGCTAGAAAGAACTTCTTGAGAGAAAGAGCTAGATGTTTACTAGATTGCAAACATAATAGGAATCTGCAGTGCAACAAAGCAACCAGAAAAAATAGAGAACACAATTTTAGGCTACATTAAGCAAAACATAGTATGAAGAAGGAGAGAGATCCTTCCTACTTATGTTTTGCTGAACAGAACTGGATAAAGTCACGCAACTGTGCTGACCAGGTACAAAACACATTTCTGTTAACTAACCTCAGACTCCTGTCTCATTTCAGCAAAGTAGTCTTTTTACTTCTTCCTAATTCCTTATCTCACTCTCTTCTCACTCTCCCCAGAAGTTATTCCAAACCTTTTCTTCTCTCCTCAAGTCTCTCATACTTTCTCATTCCTCACAGCCCCCCCCCCCCCCCCGCCCCGCTTTCTTTCAGGTGAGGATATTATCTCTTATCTTACTGAGAAAAATGAGGCCATTCCCCATGTTCTTTTTTCTTTATCTCAAAACCCCTTGACATTCGCCCACTTTCTCCTCTTATCCTTATCCCTGATGAGATGGTCCTTTTCCTCTACATACACCCTTTGATCTGCATTCCATCTTTTCTCATCTTCTCTAGCAGAATGACTCCTTAATGATTCCCCCAACTCCCTTTTGAATCAGAATTTACCACCTTCAAACAAGCCCAATTCTCTCCCATCCTTGAAAAACCTTCACTAGACTCTTATTATCCCTACAATCTTGTATCTCTCCTCCCTTTCTCAGCCAACCTCTTAGATAAAGCTGTCTACACTTGCTTCTATTTCTTCTCCTTTCACTCACTCTTCCACCTGTTGCAATCTGGCTTCTGACTTCAACATTCAACTGAAATAACTCTCCAAAGTTTCCAAGAATCTCTTAATTGCCAAATCTAATGGTCTTTTCTAGGACTTCATCTTTCTTGACCTCTCTGCAAAAGCTTAATAAGTGCTTGTTGGTTGATTGCCTTGTCAAATATCATCTGGAGTATTATAATCAATTTTGGAACATTGACCAAAAGTAGAGTTTGAGAGATGAGTGACCATGATGTAAGAGATTGGACTGTAATCTCAGATTTTTGCAGCTGGGGCAGTCACCACAAACTACTCCAGGAGTCAAGGCTAGGAATGAACTCACTTGTGTACTAAATCATTGTCCAGGAAGTGTGCTGTCAGGACAGCCTGACTAAGCTGGTATCCCGCTAGTTCAAGTCTGACACTAGAGCAAAATGAGATACTCATAAGTCATTTAATAGTTAAGAACAAGGAGTTTAGTTACCTATAGCATAGAAAGGCTATTTATTAAAGATATTCTAGCACTTAGCTTGGGTAAGCATGGACTCCTTCAATATGGGTCTGTGTGGCAGGATTAGTTACTTTTGTGTGTTGGGACATTTGCCAAATCTGAAGGGCTCTACTTCATGTGAGTTGGCCTTTTTTATTTAAACCTTTTAACTTTAATTTTTTTCTCAAGTATATGTAAACAAAAATTTTTAACATTCTTCTAAAAAAAGTATTTTGAGTTCCAAGTTCTCTCCTTTCATCCTTTTTATCCTCTCTGCTTAAGAAGGCAAATAATTTGAGACTGATTTTACTTCCACAGCCATGCAAAACATTTCCATATTAGCCATGTTGCAAAAGAAAACATAGAAAAAAAAAGAATAATAAAGTTAAAAAAAAGTATGCTCCAATCTGTATTCAGACTCCATCAGTTCTTTCTTTGGAGGTAGATAGTATTTTTAATCATGAGTCTTTTGGAATTGTCTTAGATCATCTATTGCTGAGAAGAGCTAAGTCAATCATAGTTGATTATTGTACAATGTTGCTGTTACTGTTTTCCTGGTTCTGCTCATTTCACTTTACATCAGTTCATGTAAGTGTTCCCATGTTTTTCTGAAAGCATCCTGCTCATTATTTCTTATAGCACAATAATATTCCATCACAATCATATATCACAATTTGTTCAGCCATTCCTCAATTGATGGGCATCCCCTCAATTTCCAATTCTTTGACACCACAAAAAGAGCTGTTATAAATATTTTTGTACAAATAGGTCATTTTCCTTTTTCTTTGATCTCTTTGAGGTACAGACCTTGTAGTGGTATTGGTGAGTCAAAGGGTATGCACAGTTTTATAGGCCTTTGGGCATAGTTCCAAATTGCTCTCCAGAATAGTTAGATCAGTTCACAATTCTACCAATAGTGTCCCTATTTTCCCACATCCTTTCCTATATTTGTCATTTTCCTTTTCTGTCATATTAGACAATCTAATGTGTGATACATCAGACTTGTTTTAATTTGCGTTTCTCTAATCAATAGTGATTTAGAGCATTTTTTCACATGACTATAGATAGCTTTGATTTTTTCTTCTGATAACTGCCTGTTCATATCCTTTGACCATTTATTAATTGGAGAATGACTTGCATTCTATAATTTGACTCAGTTCTCTATATATTTGCAAAAGGAAGCCTTTATCAGAGAATCTGCTATAAATTTTTTTTCCACCAATTTCTGCTTTCCTTCTGGTTGGCTTTGTTTGTGTAAAAACTTTTTAATTTCATGTAAGCAAAATTATCCATTTTGTATCCCATAATGCTCTCCATATCTTGTTTAGTCATAAATTCTTCCCTTATCAATAAATCTGACAGGTAAAATACTCCGTGCTCCCCTAATCTGCTTATGATATCACCCTTTATATCTACATCATTTACCCATTTTGACTTTATCTCACTATATGGTATGACACGGTGGTCTATTCCCAGTTTCTTTATTTTTAATTTTCAGGTAATTGGGGTTAAGTGACTTACCCAGGGTCACACAGCTAGTAAGAGTCAAGTGTTTGATCTGAGGCCAGATTTGAACTGAGGTCCTCCTGACTTCAGGGGTGGTGCTCTATCCACAGCGCCACCTAGTTGCCCCTTATTCCTAGTTTCTTCCAAATTGCTTTCCAGTTTTCCCACAAATTTTTGTCAAATAGTGAGTTCTTGTTCCAAAATCTTGGATCTTTTGGTCTGTCAAACACTAGCTTACTGTGGTCACTTACTACTATATATTAATACCAAATCTATTCCACTGATCTGCCACTGTATTTCTTAGCCAGTACCAGATTGTTTTGATGATGATCACTTTGTAATACAGTTTTGAGACCTGGTTCTACTAAACTACCTTTCTTCACGTTTTCGCCCATTAATTCCCTTGATATTCTTGATCTTTTGCTCTTCTTGATGAATTTTGTTATTGATTTTTTTCCTAGCTTCATAAAAAAAAAATTGGGGTTAATTTGATTGATATGGCACCAAATGAGGAAATTAATTCATTGACAAAAATTAAATAAAAGGTAAAGAACTAATTTATTGATAAAAATTGTCATTTTTATTACATTGGCACAGCCTACCCATGAGTATTTAATATTTCTCCAATTGTTTAGATCTGACTTTATTTGTGTGGTAAGTGTCTTATAATTGTGTTCATATAGTTCCTGGGTTTATCTTGGCAAGTCAACTTCCAAGTATTTTATATTGTCTGAAGTTATTTTAAATGAAATTTATCTTTCTATTTCTTGCTGTTGGGCTTTGTTGGTAATATATAGAAATGCTGATGACTTATGTGGGTTTATTTTATATCCTACAACTCTGCTGAAGTTGTTAATTATTTCGGGTAGTTTTTTAGTTCATTCTCTAGGATTCTCTAAACATACCATCATATCATCTGCAAAGGGTAATAGTTTTGTTTCTTCATTGTCTTTTCTAATCCCTTCAATTTTTTTTCTTTTCTTATTGTTGTAGCCCGCATTTCTAGAACAATATTCAATAATAGTAGTAATAATGGGGTAACACATTAGGGGAAATCTGAGATTGTAGGAGCTTCATATTTTAAGTAATTGCTAACTAGGTGATAACTGTAGTCTCTACACAGTTGAAGTGCTGCAAATGCTGTTAGCATGCTCTAAATTTGTCACACTGGGGCAAATCCCTAATCATTCTCACCTAGTTATGGTTCTGGTGAGTGTATTAGAGACAATAATACCATGCATAAATCAGCTGAACATTCTGGGGATGTTTTGCCAGGAAAAGAGAAGTTGTAAGGGGGATGAGATAAGTGGGGTTTTTTTTAATTAAATTTTATTGGTGGAGTTATGAACTGTTCCAACCATTCTGGAGAGCAATTTAGAACTATGCCCAAAGGGCTATAAAATTGTGCATACCCTTTGACCCAGCAATACTACTTCCAGGTCTGTATCCCAAAGAGATCATAAAAATGGGAAAAGGACCCACATGTACAAAAATATTTATAGCAGCTCTTTTTGTGGTGGCAAAGAATTGGAAATTGAGGGGATGCCCATCAATTGGGGAATGGCTGAACAAGTTGTGGGATATGAATGTAATGGAATACTATTGTGCTATAAAAAATGATGAGTAGGTAAACTAAAGAAAAACTTGGAAAGACTTATATGAACTGATGCTGAGTGAAATGAGCAGAACCAGGAGAACATTGTGCACAATAACAGCCACGTTGTGTGATGACTGACTTTGATAGACTTGGCTCTTCTCAGCAATGCAAGGATGTAAGAAAACTCCAGAGGAGTCATGATGGAAAATGCTATCCAAATCCAAAGAAAAAACTATGGAGTCTGAACGCAGATGGAAGCATACTATTTGCTCCCCTTTTCCTTTGTTGTTTTGTTGTATTGCTTTATTCTTGTAGTTCCTCCCAATAGTTCTAATTATTCTTTACATCATGACTAATGGGAAAATATTTGTAATATGAATGTATAAGTACAGTCTATGTCAGATTGCATGCCTTCTTGGGGAGGGGAGATGAGAGGGAGGGGGAGAAAAATTTTAAACTCAAAATCTTATGTAAGTGAATGTTGAAAACTAAAGAAAAATTATTTTAAAAAAACCAAAAAAATTAAATTTTATTTTTCAATTAACAGATATTTATTTTCACTCCCTCTCACTTCCCTTACTCCCCTCTGGGGGGAAATAATAAAAACAAAACCCTTGCAACAAATATGAACGTCCATGTTGGCCATGTCTGAAAAAGGATGTCTCATTCTGTGTATTTACTCTGTTACGTTTCTGTTAGGAGGTGAATAGAATTCTTCAAGTAGTTAAAAGAATGTCATGTAGAAGAGGAATTAGTTTTATGCTGCTTGACCTCAAATAGCAGAACCGGCAGCAATGGGTAATTTCAGAGAGAAGAGATTTTGGACTTTGTATAAGGGGGAAAAAACTTTCCCAAAAATTCAAGTTATTCAGAAGTAGAATGGGCTGCCTTGAAAAGTAGTGGGTTCCTATCACTGGAATCTGTATAATCAGTTGGCAAGTATGTTACAGAAAAGATTCCTGTTCAACTATGGTTATATTAAATGATTTATAAAGTTCCTTCCAATTCTGAGTTTTCTGAGTCTGTGAAGCGCTCTTTCTTCCATGAAACCTTCTCTGATCACCCTCCCCACCAGCCATTAATGATTCCCTGTGAGGGACTGTCTGATGTTGGCAGCTACCAGGTTGGGCGCTGTGGCAAGAGTAGGGTAAGATCTGGGTATTTTGGAAGTCGAGGCAGGGGCTGTGGTAGGCAGAGTCGTGGTGAACTGGGATGGGCTGGATACGGAGAAGCCCTGAGGCAGTGGGCAGTGCTTTGTGAGATAAGCTGGGTACAAGGAAGTAGCCGGAGCTTGAGCTCCTGAGGCAAGGGGCGGTGCCACGTGGGAGTGGGACAGCAGCGGACTGAGTTCCCTTTGCTTAGTCCCCTCCCTATATGCAACGTCATCCCCAGATGCCTCTTGTGACCTTCCTGACTTCCTGGGTCCCTTTGTGCAGCACTGACCCAGACCCCTCCTCCCAGTGTCTGAGTCTGACTTCCTAGGTCACGTACTCTTGTCTATGCGCCAATCCCAGATGCCTCCTCCCTGTATCTGGTCCTAGCCTCCTACGTCACTCCCTCCCCCTTGGTGTGCTAAACTCAGACAGCCCCTTCTGGTATCTGACCCTACAATCATTGGCTAGTAAGCGGGCTGGGGAGGAGGGGCTAGGTAGGTTTTTAGGATCAAGCGTGGTCAGATCACGCGCTCTCTCTTGGCTCCTGCCCTGTTGCTCTGGCCTTGCTGCTTGGGCTTGCTATGATGGCTTGCTGTGATGGCCTCTGAATAAAGCTCTGGTGTTGGCACCTCCCGATGGCTCGTCTCTGTGTGGTTATCCGGCATAGGACCGAAGACTCGAGTGTGAGTATGATTCTGGTAGTGTGCTCCTTATAGGAGGAGCGGGTACAGGCGTACGGCCGGTAGAAGGTCGGCATGCGGCCAGTTCAATTCCCCAATGCCCATCACATCTTATTTTCCACCTCTCTAATGTAGTATTTTGAATTATAGTTCTCTTGGTATTTGTTACTTACCTATTAGTATAAGCTACTATAAACTCCATGAGAGTAAGAACTGTGTCTTATCTATACTTTTTTTCTTTTAGTATTTGACATAGTGTTCTGCACCTTGAGTTGAATTTTATTGAATTTGAAAAATAACAAAGTAGTCTGAGGTAATAATAACAATAATGACTTTATTTATTCTTTCAAATAGGATGAGGACAAAATTGTTGAGACTCACAGCTGAAGGAAGAACTAGTGGGGATATCAACAGGTCTAGCAGGAATCTAAAGGCTGAAGAAACCATTGAAAACCTGAAGGACCAAGTGTGGCAGTTGCAGCGACACAATGAGGGACTCAACAACCGTCTTCTGATGTATAAACATCAGCTGCAAGTCCAGAGCTCTGGGCGCTCTCCATATAGCTATGTCCAGCCTCGGATCAATACAGGGAGGCGGCAGCTTCACACTTCTGATGCTCAAATTCCAGCAAAACTCAAAAGAGGTGAGGGAAGACTAAATCCTAGCATAGTTCATTGGCGTCAGAGCTTTGCTAAAATATACGCAAGAAAAAAGGATTCATTGACCGTTGACCATTGACCATTCACTGGAACTACAATAACATGTGTGCCCTTTCTCCTTTCTGAATAATTGCTAAATAGGTGAGACTATTTACTTAGTTGAATCTGTGGTACAGTAGCAACCTCAATCTTACGCTGATGGGAAATGGTGGAGAAGAGTGTGTGTTGGGTACAGACACTGGGAAATAGTGACTTTGCCAATTGAGCCCAGAAGCAGGGTTAAGACTAGGAATTCTTGTGTCAAGGGCAAATTCAGAAGAGATAGCTTAACCCTCAGGAAGTCTGGGCTATACCTCTCACCTTACTGTTAATAGTTCTTGACCCTCCAAAACTTTACAAGGTTAGTAGTGAGGAAGCAGCAGGTAGGGATGGTGGGGCAGGGAAATTGGGGGGAATGACATACCAATTGGGGAAGACAGGCCATGAGAGAAGGGCAGGCACCAGGGTGGCTGGGACCTGGGAGGAGGTGCCTTAAAGTTTGATTAGGGAACAAGTATGGCAAGCAGATCAGATTACCCCAAAGGAATTAAATGTAATACCTCCACTTTGGTGCCATTGAGCAAAGCCTTAGCATTTCTTGATAGTTATGTTGTGTCCAGAGGAGAGTATCTTCACAATGAGACCTATGTCTTGAACCTCATAATTAGGAGAGGCTATATTGAGAATAATTTTTAGGGACTAGTAAGTCCTCTTCTCTGTAATTTAGGATATTGGGGCTGGAGAGCTAAATTTCTTATTCTTCCTGCACATATACACAGATTCCTCCAGGATTTCCTTCTCAGTTATGCCACTCCAAGTGGCTAAATGTCTGAGTTTTCCCCTTCCCGAAATATGGGGAAACTCTACTGTGAGTGAGTGTTCCGGTAACTGTCCAAAGGGCAAAGATTACATTCTCTGTTAAAATATCAGAGTTAGATAAGCATAAATGAATGAAATTCACATACAATATATTATTTCATATAATACTGTAGTTTCAAACTATGTTGCCAACTAAAACCTTTATAGCTAAGAAAGTAGCAAATTGTTATTCTTTCCTCTTCTGTCTTCCTCCCACTCATGAGATTCTGGGGTCTCACTGACTGTTTCAATTCTCAGTGACCATTCCGCTGTCAAAAAAAAAAAAAGAGAGAGAGAGAGAGAGAGATCTTTCACCAGACCACAGTGCTGTTCAGAGTAATCTCTTGGCCCTATGGGCCTCAAATCCCAGTGGGACCTGGTATTCTGCGAAGGCCCATGCCATAGGCTTCATCCTCTGCCTGAATTTTCTCTTATAGCACCACCTACCAGACCAAGTTATACAGCCCCTCCTATATGCAAAGAACATTTGATGGAAGAAGTCAGGGCTGAGATGCCCAGTGAACTGTGAGTTGTTTATTTTTTTTTCTTATCTGACACCCTTGTTTCAGCAGCTTTATTTTAAAGGCCATTATTGAAAGAGAGAAAAAATGAGGGTTAACTCTTTAGTTTCCTCCTTCCTTGATTTGTGGGAAGATGAAAATCAACTCCATGTCAAATTCCAAACTTGTCTTTAAAATGGGAAAGTTTATATTCTGACCTCAGAGGAAAGTATAATCTCTTTGGGATCCATTTAAGGAATCTCCATATATGCCTATTTCTTGTTAGGAATTTTTTTTACGTTTCTTTCTGCTATTTGGGATTTGCCATTCATAAGGGCATCATCCACCTGCCCTGGGGTATTAATTGCTGGTATCTTTCATCTTATATGAACCTTAAGTTCTTAACCCTGTCTGAGCAACAAATTAAGCCATCTTTTATTCCCTTCTCTTTTCTCTTTATGCTCCCAATTCTAAACAATATATCTTCTTTCAATAAAAACATAATTTCTACTATTACAAATCCCCTCATTAGTGTGTGCACATCTAACAGAGTCCAGATTATGACCAACAATTCTGTGAAAGTGGATGAACCAGAATTGTCACCCAAGTCTCCAGAGAAGATGTGGTCCAAAGATGAAGACTGTGAAGAGAAAAGCTCCTTAGAGTATGCTCAATTGGCCACAGAGTATAGGTATGACAAGGTGCTACAAAACTGCACTGAACTAAGAATGTTTCTTTCCTTTTAGAATTACCAGGAATGTTTGGGATTGAAGTTAGCTATATAGAGTACCCTGCAAGCCCGTGGTGACTCTTTGTAATAGATTGGAAGTCTAGAGGTGGGTGTTTACCTATAGTGGTAATTTGGGAATTCCATTTCATAGAAAGGTAACTAATGCTATTTCTTCATCAAAAAGCATTTAGTGAGTAGTCCAATGATTCTCATTGAGTTAAAAATATATAAACCAAACACCCTTGTAGAAATGAAAATGCCCTTATTCTTTGGCTCCTCTGGGTTCTCTAAGGCAACCAGGCTCAGGGCCAGTTGGGCATGTAAGAGGTGCACAGAAAGGGGTCAAAGCGAGCATCTTAGTAAAATAGCTATTGCTGTGTCTATCCATTTTCCCATCCACCTTTCCCTTCTCCTTGCCCCATCCCGTGTACCCCCAGATGTAATATGAATAAGTTGGCAGAACCCAGTTTATGGGATTAAAAGTATCAACCAGTCTCAACTGGTTTGCTATGAGGAGATGATGTTTCTACATATGTCTCTCACTTTAGTGGAGTGTGCATCTGAGGCTTTTAATGTATGCTATGTATTCTGTCTTTAGAGCTTCCATTAGAGAGAATGTGGAACGGATCCAAATGATGAGACTCTTGCATGAAAGAAGCTCTGCCCTTGTGGCAGCGAAGGCCCAACTAGCAGACCTGCAGGAGGTGAGTGAGAGCTGCATGAGTGGAAACAGGAGTTCAGGGCTTGGCCATGCATCATATCATGTAAACATGAGATAAGGAACGGCTGATGCGGTTTCAGAGGTTCGGGGACCCCCCAAGGACTGAAGTACAGGACAAGGTCATCTGGAATATATTCACGGACTCAAGTAGTCTTCCAGTCAGGTGGCAAAAAGTTTATTATAATGCTAATATGGTGGGCAGAACTCCTTAGGGAACTTCCCATGGTAGGCAGAACTCCCTAGGGAACTTTCCATGGTGGGCAGAGTTACTTCTGCCAAGCACTAGGGGAACATTCCTGAGATACTTATTGATGAAATACACTGAATATCTAGTAGATGTGTGTGCATGTACATATATGTATGTATGCGTGTGTGTGTATACATGTGAATGAATATAGGATGTTCCAAAAGTTTTAGTGCAGTCTTTTAATTTTGGTAACTTAAAGTTTAAGCTGTGTGTATATATATGTGTATGTATATATGTAGGCATAAAACATATATATGTATATATACACACGTACACATATATGGTATCCCAAAAGTCTTAGTGCAGTTTTAAGCTTTGGTAGCTAGCATTACTGTAGCTTAAAACTGCACTAAGACTTTTGGGACACCATATACATATGTGTGTATATATATATATTTCTATATCTACATGTATACATATATTCATAAATATTTATTTTATATCACTTCAAATACAATACATATCAATCACGCAGTCTATTTCATTTACTAAACAGCTACTGTGTACCAAGCACTGTGCTAATATGCACTGGGGATATAAAGACAAAGGATAAAATAGTACCTGACCTCAAGGAGCTACAAATTACAAGAGAATACAAAAGCAAAAAAGAGAGACAGACCTCAAAGACAGGAAGAATTTAGTCCAAGTTCTCCCTCTAACACATACTAGGTGTGTAGTCTGATGATGTCTTTAAAAATTAACATTTATATTTTTAATTTCATCTTGCTTTCCTTTTTGTACCTTGTGTCTTTGGAGAATATAGAATTGTAATAATAGATTATCTTCATCATGTTTCAATAAGTCAACAGTTTGAATTAATTAAGTCCTAGTTCCTCAGGAAGGCAACCATACAATTTCATAGGTATTCTATACCTAAAAAAAGAATAGACTTTGCTTTTCCTTTCATTATTTGATTAAGTTTTCATGAGAGTTTGTGGGTGAGTTCTAAGTGGTGTAATCTTATTCTTGGATTAGAGGGAAATCTACTGCTGTTTTACAGCCTAGCCACCCCTTGTCAGTCAGTTGACTAAGTACCAGTTAGGTACAGATCCCTCTATCAGGCCTAGAATGCCTAGGTTTAATGATACTGCACAATATCCTTGCACACAAAACCATAATGGTATATAAAAACACTGAAGGTCCTTCTCTCCAAGGTGAGATTAAATGAGGTTAATTTGAGACAGAGTAGAAGCCCTGGTTCAGACACTGAACAAAAGCAATAATGTGGAATCAAGGTCAAGCTCCCAGGGCAAGGTAAGGGGCCAAGTACCTAGGTGGATCACCATCTTATAGTTGAGCACCTGAGGGTGTTAAGTAGTTAATTGCAACTAGAGATGCTTCTTTTTTCACTCTAACTGATAAGGAAGAATGACATAATATGACAATAGTATACTTGGTGAAAGGTGGAAGCCAGTTTGAGATTTTAAACATTTCATGGAAGAGCAACAAAGTAGATCATCCATGTGTGAATCGTTAACTGATCTTACCCACTGCTCTGACCATTTTAATCTAGAAAATGATTTATTCTGTCAAAATGTCAAGGCAGCATCAGTGATTCTTGCCCTGATAGGAAAAGGGATGGGCAACAGATAAATGCATACTGAGTGAATCCAAGAGAATTCTCTTCTAGGAATCTCTCTCTCTTGATTGTTTATGGCTGAGCCTCTCCTGGAGAAAGTACCCTTGCTTAACACCGCCTTCAGTTCTGGAACAACAAACCACGATCAAATCAACTCTGTCATTGTTCCAGAATGAAGCATATCATTTCATCTCCTATGGCCCCACTCACCATCCTCATTACTTTCTGGGCCAAATTGCCCCCCTGGTCACTTCTCTTCTGTCTGTGTTGTTTCATCCAATTAAATGTAAGCTCTTTGAAGCCTGGGACTATGTTTGCCTTCCTTTTTTATCTCCAGCACTTAGTACAGTGTTTGGTACATGGGAATCCTTTAAATATTCCTTATTGACTGATCTTTAAAATTTAGCCCCTTTCTTTCTAGCACATCTCAATATAAAACTGTATGGGGTAGGGGAGAAAGATAAATATCTTTGTAATAAGGAAAAAAGATTGGACTGTGATTTCATCACTGCAATGTATAGTCTTAGAGAGATGCCTAGAGGATTAGAGTTTAAGTGACTTGTCCAGGGTCACATAGCCTGTATGTATCAGAGGCAAGGCTTGAACTTAGGTCTTCTTGACTTCTGGACCAACTACTACTCTGTCCTAGAATAACTGTTCATATTTTATATGGTATGTTGGAATTTACCAAGCACTTTACACACAACAACTCTGAGGTAAGTATGGATATTATTATCCCCATTTTATGGATGAGAAGATTGAAGCTGGGAGAGGTTCAGTGATTGGCAATAGTCATACTACTGATGCCTTAAACTAAGACTCAAGCCTAGGTTTTCAGACTCCAAGTTATGGTGTTGATTTTTCTCTTCCAGGCATATGGTTCTTCCAGAAGATGCAAGGGTTCCTTCAATTTACAGCTCTTAGATAATCAGAGTAACTGCTCTCTCCAAAATACTTCACATATTTCTGAACACCAGAGGACCCAAAATTAGCCAATTAAATGAAAATTATTTTTCAGACAAGGTCGTTTAAGACAGTTGAAACTAAAGTAACTATAAACCTCCTGAAAGAGATCTGCTGTGGTGCTGTCTCCATGGAAATTTGGAATATTTAGAACTAGGATGAGAAAAAAAAAAAAATCTAGGACATTGATTTGTTCAGTAGCACCAACATGATGAGCACCTTCAGCATATTATTCTTCTATGATTTGAACAGGGATGCAAATTTTATAAAGCTATTCCACCTCTATCTATCGCCTCTAGCCCCATTCTCTTCCAGGGTGGGGAGATCTTTATCATTTAACCTAAGTAAAAGATGGCAGCATCATTTAGGAGACAGCATGAAGTAATAGAAAGAATGCTGGACTGGAAAATATTTGACCCTTGGACAATAAAGCCCCTTAAGCCTGCTAGGCCTCAATTTCCTCACCTGTAAAATAAACATACTTAAATATATGATAGGATATGTCATATTTAGATCCTGATATGTAGATCTGTAGGCTTTCTAAGGTCCCTTCCCTGTTCTAATATTTAATAATCTCACACCAGTATGATAGTTTCCTATTTAATGCCCACCCACACACTTGGGGGTGGAATGGGGGTGGGAGATAGGAGATTTTTCCCTCTGCTTTCTCCTTCCATTTCCAGGTAAAAGAGGAAAAAGACAAGAATGGAGTTGAATTGCCAAGAGCATTTAACTGCAAAGCTGTTGCCTAAGATCCTTTTAAATATCCAACTGGAGCTGGACTTTTAATGTAATTTTATGTCAGCAGGACATTTGAAAGGCCTGTAGGTAACTGTTGTTCACTTAAATATCCATGGCAATTCAATTCTACCATTCCAGCTTTTCTCCATGGTCAACAATCAGTCAACAAGTAATTAAATAAGTTATTAAACACCAACATCAAGTTATTAAATATAAACTGTGTGGCAGGTACTGTACTTGCAATGACTGGAAAATGCAGAGGAAAAGAAAAACCCAGGCTAGGGGTTAAACCAGTACAGGTTGCTGGGAAAGTACCAACTGTTTTCTGTAGTAATCTACACCAGGATAGCACTCTTCTAAGTGCAAAAAAGGGACAGGGAGTGGGCACAGAATTTATTATTGTAAACTGTATCTTAGCCACCTAGAAAACTTAAAGAATCTTTTAAAATTGCTGTCAAAATCATAACTACAATATAATTCAAACTAGGAGAATTTGCCTGTGATAGATATTACAAAGGTAAGAAGCAGCATGGTTTATAACGAATAGGAAACTTTACTTGGAGTCTTGAAGGAAACTAGCATTCATTAAGTGCCTGCCACGTAAACAGGAACCATGCTAAGGCATTATACAAATAATATCTCATTTGATCCTTACAACAACTCTGGGAGGCAGGTGCTATTATCCCCATTTTACAGTTGAGGAAACTGAGGCAGACAAAGGTTAAGTGACCTGCTTAAGGTCCCACAGCTAGTAGACGTCTGAGGCTGGATTTGAATTCAGATCTTTCTGACTCTAGATGAGGTTCTATATTCACTGAGTCACTAGCTGCCTTGAGGTAAAAGGACTGGGCTCACGTTCAGCCTAACACATAAAGGCCTCATCGTTTTGGGTAAACCATTTAATTCATCAGTACTCTAAGGCGGGTGATGTCAAACTCAAATGGAAATAGCTTGCTGGTGGATGCATATTGACTTAGAAAACCACCAATTAACAAAATTTGTATTTAATTTTTATTTATCTTGTTAAACATCCCAATTATATTTTAATCTGCTTGGACCGTACTAGGGAATTTTGCTGGTCTCCTGATGGAGTTTGACCCTCTCTGCTCTAGGCAACTTTTTTTTTTTTGAGACAATCAGGGTTAAATGACAATGTAACCCAGGGTTACATAGCTAGTAAATATCTGAGGCTGGATTATAAATTTAGGACCTACTGCCTTGAGGGCTGGTGTTCTATCCACTGTGCCACCTCACTGCACCGGTTAGGCAGCTTTTTATGAGTTTCTGAGAAGGTGCCCACCTGCACTGGTAGAGGGCATTTACTCATCCAGGAGTTCCCTATTACCAGTGAAATCACAGTCCCAGGCTCTATCCTGATTGCAAAGATATTTTCTCTCACTGGGCTCCACTCCTCCTCCACTTCAATTTTATGTTGAGATATACTGGAAAGAAAAGAAATAGGCCTGAAAGTATTTAACTCAGCTTTGCCAAACCCACAGAGTCATGGCCATGGAAATATGGGGACTGGGTTATTTGTTAGTGAACTGGGCCAGCTATTCAGAGTTTCCAAGTTTCCAGTACTCCACTGCCACTACAATAAGTTTGGACTAGTTCTTGGCCAGTGAAACAGGCCCAGAAAACAAAGGCGTTAGGGACCAGGTGTGTCTTCACCAGCCCTTTCAAGCTCTACTGGATCTACTCTGCCTCCTCCGCCATCATCCTCTTATCCTTGTTACTCTTCTACTTCCCTAGACACTGTTAGCCCTGAATGGTGACTCTTCTGAAGCAGCCCTTTGGCTTCTTCCCAGAAGTCCATTCACAGTCCAGAGCAAGACCCTGGAATCTTGTAAATTTTGAGTAGTCTGCCTAGCTCACAAATACCTGAGTCACTATTGTTTCCACAGCAACAGCTCTGTGGATGGGGTAAAGCCAGGGTACATAGAGATACACAACAGGATCGCTTTTAATGGAGCCATAAGGTACATAAAACAAACTTGTCAAGTTTGTCTCCAATTATCATGACTATAAGAAATTTTTAGGCATTTAAGGTGATCGCAGTGGGTGATGATAGTCAGCTATACTAGTGTTAAAAATCCATTACATTATTAATCACTTTAAGTCTCAGTCACTCCCCATAGTAAATTAAGGGGTTAGAAGGGTTGCTATTGTCTCTGAAATCAGGCTTTGTGAATGCCACTTCTACCTTTAGAATTGCTGTTTTGCCTTTTTTCCTTATCACATGGCAACAGAATCAGGGAATGCTAAGTACATCCCATAATGCTCTGCTATCTCAAGTGGATGAGCTCAGTACAGAACTGAAGGAAAAGAACAAGAAGGTGGTGAGTCTGGAAAGTCAGTTGGCAGACATGTCTGTCCTACGGATTACAGTGAAAGAGGTAAGTAAACTGCATACAGGCTATGCCAAATGCTGGGCAGATTGCCTTCTGGCAATTGGAGGTGGGTTGCACTAGAAGATCTAAACAATCTCTTGCAATTCTAGGATGCTATGATTTAGAAAGTAACATAATTTTGGTCCCCTCTTCTAGCAAGTGTATTGTTTGTCAATCCATTTGGACTGGTGGCAAAAATCCCCCTGGAGAGTTTCTGGAGGAGGTTTGTTAGTCCAAGAAGGACTTTGTGAGACCTCTTGAAAGCCACCCATGTCACTTTCCAGGCCTTCTTAGTCCACTTTTCCTAGTGTAAATGAAAACCTGAGAACAGTACTAGAAGTAGAAATCCACCATCAATTTCTAGTGCTCTAAGAGCTCTGAACTAATTTTTCTGATGGCATTCAACTTAATGCAACAAATATGTATTAAGTGCCTGCCATATACAAGGCATGGTCCTAGGCACCAGGAATGCAAATATTGTTGCTCAGTCGTGTCCAAATCTTCATGACTCCCTGGACCATGGGTTTTTCCTGGCAAAGATCCTAGAGTGGTTTGTCATTTTTTTTTTCCAGTGGGTTAAGGCAAACAAGGTTAAGTGACTTGCCTAGGGTCACACAGCTAGTAAATGTCTGAGGAACTCAAATCTTCCTGACTTCAGGCCCAGCACTCTATCCACTTAGCCTAGCTGCCTCCTATACAATTTAGGCTGTGCTCTCAAGGAATTGACCTAATGTTCAGGTAGATTTCCTTGTTTCCCCTTACACATGCTGCTGTGCACTAAAATAAAACATTCAGCTGTTAACTTTAAGCCTGTCGGCTAATCATAATTAACAAAAAGAACTGCTGACAGCTCTTTTTGTTGGTATGAGGACCTTCATTAACCTAAGCTAACTGTTCAATTGTACCCACAATAGTTTTAAGAACATTTTGAACTGTTAAAAATGTTGTCGAAGACATTTCATTACAAAAAATGTTTTGTGACGTCGTACTTCAAAATATTTGTTTTAAAAATAGTTTCTTATTGCATTTTCTATCATTCCCTCTTTGCCCAAATCTAGAACAGAATCTTTTTCACCAATCAGTTGTTTCCCCTTCCTTCAAACCTCTATCTACAGGTCACCAAATACAGTTTCAATAATTTTGGATCCTCTCAGCACCATAACGAAAATCTAAGGGGCAGCTAGGTGACGCAGTGGATAGAGCACTGGCCCTGGATTCAGGAGGACCTGAGTTCAAATGCGACCTCAGACACATAACACTTACTAGCTGTGTGACCCTGGGCAAGTCACTAAATTCCATTGTCTAACCAAAAAAAAAAATCTAAGAAGATGAAACTTAATAAGGATCCATGTATACACACCCTTCTTGCACTCAGGTTGAAAATATAAGCTGCACAAGAAGAGGGTAGGCTTAGTGGTAGTTCAAAGTTATTTGTGGTTGAGTTGTGTCTGACTCTTTGTGACCCCATTGGGGGTTTTCTTGGCAAAGATATTGGAGTGGTTTGCCATTTCCTTCTCAAGATCATTTTACAGATGAAGAAACTGAAACAAATAGGGTTAAGTGACTTGCCAAGGGTCACACAGCTAGTAAGTGACTGAGGCTGGATTTGAATTCTTGAAGAATTCAAGATTCCTGATTCCAAACCCAGTACTCTATCCACTATGTCACTTAGCTGCTCAAAGCTATTTACAATAAAAATAATAGACATATAGTAATAATAGCTTGTCAGTAATTTGCTCTATGTCCTCCTCTAATATGTCTTTGGTTGTCCATTTACTTTGTTACAGGTTTATACTTTATTTTATGTGTTCATAGTTAATGTGTAGCCTCTTTTTCTAGTTTGGGTTTTGTCACTTTGCCTTATTTTGTCTTTCCAAATTTCTTTATATTCCTAATATTTCTCATTAGTGGTATCTACTCTTTTGATGGCAGCATAACACTGAGATATCCATCTGTTTAGCCAATCTCCAATTATTGGATATTTAGGCTGTTTCCAATTTGGGGTATTATAAATAATGCAATAATAAACACATTTGTACACATCTTTTTTTTTTCTTTTTAATTACATCCTTGGGGTAGATTCCTATATTGAGATTATTGGTATTTTTCAGTTTTATAAGTCTTACAGTGCACTGCCAAATTGCTCTACAAAATGATAGCACCACTTTGCAATAAGAGCAGTAAACTCTTAAGTTATCTGGTTAGCATTGAGGATAGTAATTTTTTGTTCATTTTTGCCAATTTGATAGATGTGAAAATGTACCTCAAAGTTGTTTTAATCTACCTTTTTTATTTTAAGTGAAGTTTAACTTTTCCCATTGTGTTTATTTAAATTTGTATTTCTTCTTTTATAAATTGTTTACATTTCTGGGTCATGACCCAGTTATGGATCTACTAGAGTTGTATTATTGGGTCATACCATTTTATATCATTCCTATTATGCACTCTTGCATTTTTGCGTAATTTCCTTATAAATTCTAGATTTCATGGCTTTATATCTTATATATTGCCTATACTTTTTTTCTAATTGTTGTTTTTTTCTTTTTATCTTGGGTATAATACTTTTGTCATGCAGATTTCTTAAATTATATAATTAAATTAATTTACATGTCTTCCTGTGCCCTCTAGTGCTTGAAGTACATACAATTTGCAACATATTTAAGTGCATATAGGTTGCCTGTTCATGCAAGTATTTTTCAGTTTTCTTATTATTTGTCCTTTCTTTCCATTTGTATTTGTCAGTCTTTAAGGGCAGAGAGTTTTTTTTTCACTGTTTAAGGAATCTTTATTAAAGCAAGGATGTTATAATCCAAATTACGTTTCCTTGCTCAGCTATCAATTCTGTAAGTTTTTTTTGAGAATTTTCTATTCATGTTTATTTGATGTTTTTCTACACCACATTGCACAGTACTCTGCATTCAATAAGTAATGTTTAAAGACTGACCCAGCATTCCTTCATCTTCTTTACCAGGAAAGCATTGCAGTGTGGGTTTACTCCTACATATCTGGGTTTTCTCACTGCGGGAAATAAGGTCTGCAGCTGTAAATAGTAGATGAGTCATTCTCTTTCATAGCCACGCATGAAACCATTCTTCCAGGTTTCTCATTAATTTATTTCAGCAGTCCGTTCATCATCTTCTACTCTTACTTGGTCCAGAAGGATTCTTTGGTTTGGATTGATGTTTCCCTATCTTGGTTTCTACATTCAAGGTGATTATTGGAAATAGGCAAAGAAAGTATTAATATGATGGTGAAGAGAGAAATCAAGCTCTTACAAACTCAAAGCATTAGTTTTTAAGTAGTTGAAAATTTTTTTTAATTTTTTTTTCAGTTTCAGGACAGAGTGGAGGATTTAAAAAGAGAGAGAAATCTGCTGAAGGGAAATCATGACAGACTCTTAAAAAAGTGAGTACAAAGTGAGTACCAAGGAAGGGGACAGGAAAAAAGAGGGTTCTGTCCTGATTAAGAAGAACTGAGAAAGGGAGGCTCAGGGCAGCCTACCTGGGTATAATGACCTTGATGAGCAGCTTAGAAGCTTCAATTTAAAAAAAACACATGTAGTGAGTTCTTCATTATCTGTGGTACATTTTATTAATTTTTTTTTAATTTTTGGTGAAGCAGTCAGGGTTAAGTGACTTGCCCAGGGTCACACAGCTAGTAAGTATCAAGTATCTGAGACCAAATTTGAACTCAGGTCCTCCTGACTCCAAGGCCAGAGCTCTATCCACTTCGTCAGCTAGCTGCCCCTTCTATGGCACATTTTAAAACCAGACCTAGCTTTGTATGCTCAAGGAATGCAGCCTAGTTTTAATATTAGCCTAGATAAAATATAATTTGCAAAGAATTACTCAAAAAAAACTTATTCATTTAAAAAACCCTCTCCCCTAAATGACTGTTACCCATTTTTTTTGAATCATCCATGACAGTGATGTCCAATTCAATAGATATATGCCATTTAGCCATACACAAGGATCCCTGCAGGCTGCATATTGACTTCGAAACCCATATATTATCTATGTTTTATTGTATTTTTATTTATCTTATTAAATATTTCCCAATTACATTTTAATATAGTTTGGGCTGCCTTTGGGTGTGTTGTAGGCCACTGTAATTGACACTTTGGATCTATGTTTTTGTATAAACTAGCTTAGGAGATGGATATATGTAAATATACATATATATTTATATGTATGTGTGTGTATATATGTTTGTGCTATTGAGTTGTTTCAATCATGTCCAACTCTGCATGACCCCATTTGGAGTTTTTTTGGCAAAGAAAACGGAGTTGTTTGCCATTTCCTACTCCAGCTCATTTTATAGATGAGGAACTGAGGCAAACAGGGTTAAGTTACTTGCTCAGGGTCACACAGCTAGTATCTGAGGCAGAATTTGAACTCAAGTCCTCCTGACTCTAGGCCTTGTACTCTGTCCACTGTGTTGCCTAGCTGCCTATGTGTGTGTGTACACACACACTGCTAATGTTCTACCTTCCTTTGCCCCAGAGAACTTCATTGCCAGACTAATTGAGTATGCCAATAGATCTGGCAATGAAGTTACATCCTAGTAGAACATAAAGAAGATACAGTTGCTGCCCTTAGGTTCTATAACTTTAAAATCTAGTTAAAGACGCAAGGGAGAAGAGGAAAAATATTTGTCTTATAATCAATATAGCCTGTCTTAAAAAATATCTTTGTTCATGGTTCCCAGGCTAATGAAAACCACATTATAATGGAGAAGAGCTTTGGGGGGGTGGGGCAGGACAGTGGCTTTGGCTGGCCTGGGTGGGTTATCCAGGCAGAAACTCAAGAGTCCGACAGATGGAGTGTGGATCACTCATTTTTCACGGGCCCCTAAAGGTTCCAAGGCAGTTGGGAAATGACAGTTGGATATCCAGCAGGGTAGAAAGAACATGAAGGGGAGCAGATGAGATCCTCAACATAGGAAATGCTAAAACTACGGAAAATGAAAGCCATGTTGACAACCTCAAATTATCTTTCTGATGTTTCCTCTCTCCCCCACACTTCTCTCAACATTCCCAGCGTGTTAAACAGCAATAATCAGCCTCACTGGAGCACTGACCTCATAAAGGAAAGGCTCCAGCAGAAAGTCTCTCATCTACAAGAGCAGCTGGATTCTGAGGTAGAAGAGAAGAGAAAGATCTTGCTTCAGTTGGCTAAGGAACAGGGTAAGTGACAAGGTGTTTCAGTGGGTAGAGTGCTGGAAGACCTGGGTTCAAATCCTACCTCAAAGATACTTAACTATTACTCATCAATAACTAAAATTAGGTGCTTCCACTTTAGGATTCTTAACAGATCCCTATGTAATTCCCTCCCCCTTTCTCTTGTTTCCTTGATGTTTCACTCAATTTCCTCTACTTTTTGGGGTGAAGACACAAGGAAGAGCCTAATGCACATATGAATTTAGCTGTGGGAACCTAGGCAAGTCATTCCCCTTCTTTCTTTCAGCTTTACTTTCCTACTTCTGTAAAATGAAGATAACGTCAGGCTGTTGTGAGATCAAATGAGATACTGTATCAGAAAGTACTTACTTGGCAAACAACTCTCATAACTTTGCCAAGAAAACCCCAAATGGGGTCATGAGGAGTCAGACGTGACTGAAAAACAACTCAAACAACTCAACAGCAATAATAGAAAGTATTTTGCAAACCTTAAATACACACACACACACACACACACACACACACACGGATTATTATGAGTGGGATGTTATTACATCAAACTGCTGTTGCTCATTGATGGTAGTGTCTTCCAGACTTGGGTTTGTTTTGTTTGCTTATTCTTTTTTTAGAAGAAAGATGTTTTATTTTCTCTTTTATCTCCCTTACAAAAACTCAAGTCAATATGACAGGTTGCTGTATTTTTTTATGTCTATACACGTAAGTGCAGGACAAAATGGTACAAGATGAAACTAATCAGTTATATTGTTATAAAGCCCTATCTTAATGGACTGCCATTTCAGGATTTGTAGAGGTAATAGACCGTAATCATTCCCTTTTTAATTTCCACATTTCTTCTCTTAGAGCACTCTGTTTGCATCTTTTTAAATGTGTTGTGTGTGTGTGTGTGTGTCTGTGTCTGTGTGTGTATAACCCCATGTAATCTTAATCTAACACCCTCATTTTGCAGATAAGGAAACTAGGGCTTTGGGGCAGCATCAATCTCTATTTTGGTTATTTGTACTTATGCCTAAACTCTTACTAGTCTTGTGATCTACATGAGTTCAGGGATCATGTCTCACCAAAGCTTTGTATCTCTACCAGCTAGCTCCTAATACAATGCTGTGTACAGACTAGGTGTTTAATAAATGTTTGTTGAGGGACAGCTAGGTGGCGCAGTAGAACACTAGGAGTACCTGAGTTCAAATGTGGCCTCAGACCAAACACTTGACACTTACTAGCTGTGTGACCCTGGGCAAGTCACTTAAGCCCAATTACCTTAAAAAAAAAAGTTTCAATAAATGTTTGTTGAGTTGATTTTGTAGTTTGTCATGGATAGTTAGTATAGGGACACCAGAAATTAGCTCACATTTACAATCAAAGAAGAGTGATACAGACAAACATTTGTATTTTCCCACCTTTGTAATATTTTCGTCTTCAGTAGAATTAAAGTTTTTTGTTTTGTTTTGTTTTTGGCTAGGCAATGGGGTTAAGTGACTTGCCCAGGGTCACACAGCTAGTAAGTGTTATGTGTCTGAGGCCGAATTTGAACTCAGGCCCTCCTGAATCCAGGGCCAGTGCTCTATCCACTGCGCCACCTAGCAGCCCTTAGAATTAAAGTTTTTTGTTGAGTTGTTTTTGTCTTCCATACTTAGCTTCCTGGGAGGATTGCAAATTAATCATCTTCTTCTTTGCCTTACTTATTATGCAGTCTAGGAGTATTCAAAAGTCTCTTATAATAAGGAGCTGCATTTTTAGTCATGAGACCCCTGAAATTTGGGGTTTATATGGTTAACAAGTCCTTACTTGCTGGAAGATTTTTTTTTTTTCTGACAGACCTCATATAACTCTTAGTTATGGGATACAGGTGGTAGAAGCAAGTGAATTTAACAGGTGACTCCAGTGGCTCAAACTTTCAAAAAATGTCACAGAACAATAACTCAGACTTCCCTCCGGGAGCTTGCAATCCATGGCTTAGCCATATTAGATTCATATGTGCATCAGGATCTTCCTTGTGTCTCCACCCAAGAAAAGAAAGGAAAATCAGTGAAACATCAAGGAAATAAGAGAAGGGGGAAAAATACAGAGAGATCTGTTAAGAATCCTAAAGTGGTAGCACCTAATTTTAGTTACTGATGAGTAAATAGGCTAGAGAGCAAGAAAGAAAGAGAATCGGGTGAGCAAGGGGAATAAAGAAGGTAAATCCAATGGCTTTGTGTTCCTAGGACCAAATTTACCAAGGTAACTTTGGGCAGCAAGAGATATTTTTTTCCTTTTACTAGCTCAAAAATCTTAATCAAGAAAATGTTTTAAATGCCTTTACAGACTCACTTGTTTCTTTATCCAGCTGAAAATGCAGATCTGAAGCAGGAAGTCACCCAGATGCTAATGAAACATAAAAAGGAAGTAGAACTTCTCCAACAGAAAACTACCACCATGACCACTACTAGCAGCCAATCAGATCCAGACTTTTTGCAACCTTCACACCAAGATTATACAAGGGTTGGTTTGGGTTTTTATTTTTTGTTTTTGAAACACAGGTAATTGTTTCTTAGGAGTGGTCTGAATCCTAGACAAGTCGATTAATCCTGATTGCCTCCAGAAAAAAAAAAAAGAATGTATTTTATGCATTTAAACACATTATTCTTGTAAGGGATCCATCAACCTCACTAGAAAGTCATAGAGATACATGACACAAAAAGGGTTAAGAGTCTCTGCCATGGAGTCTAAAGCAAATGATAAAAATATAAAAAAGATAAAGAATCATTTTGTTTCAGGATGAACTGGAAATTGTGAAGACAACAAGAGAAGGCTCTGGTCTTTAATGCTGGGTCAATACCCTTTTTTTAAAAAACAAATCAAATAGTAAGAGAATAAGTGAACAACCAAATAATCTGTATCCAAAGTCAAACAGAATACAAAAAGCAGTAGGGAGTTTGAGAAAAGTGAAGATGGAGAACATATCACAATGCACAAATTCTTGGGAAGCCAGATTTTATTAGTTCTAAACTATCTTTTTTCACCTTAATCCTATCCTGCTCCTTACAACTTTAGTGTACCCCCTACTATTTAAAATTCAAGAAAAAAAAGAAAAGAGTAGCATCATGGTGGTACAGGATCATAGATTTAGAATTGGAAAGGACCTTAGAGTGATCTATTCCAGGCCCCTTCATTTTCTAGATAAGGAATACAAAGAGTGGAGAGGTTGCTCAACCTCAGGGCAGAGCTAGGATTGCACCCACAGCACTTAATTGTAGTTTGTGTTGCCTCATACAAAAAATATTTTGAGGCAAAATCTGTTGATGACATTTTACCAGTAACCACTTCTTTATAAGACATTTATTATTACATTTATCATACTTAAAATGCTTTTTAACCAATTCTTTTCTCTTTGAAGACCCATGAACTGAACTGTCTACAAGAAATCCAAGAAGACGAAAAGAACCTGTCTTGGGCTTATAATGAGATGAAGGTGGCACATGCAGAAACTGCACTAGAATTAGAGAAGACAAGAGACATGCTACTTGTGCAGCACCAGATCAACAAACGTTATCAGGTGCACAAAGGAAGGGAGCAGGAAGTGGATGTGGTACTCGGTGATGCGTCACCATTTAAGAGAAGGGAAGCAAAGTTACATAGGAACTGATACATCTTTCTATGTTGTCATGTCCAGGCACTATGCCACTGTCAGCAAAGCTGATACCTGTTCCCATTGCAGAGGCTGAAAGACAACAGTGTTTTCATAAAATGCTGGCAATAAGAGTAGGTCAGGAAACGGCTACTGCATACAGGGAATGTGGAACTCTGCTGTATTTCTAGAAGCCATTTTTGCTGCTCCCAAGAACCTGACACTGCATGACACTACTACATCAGTTGTTTCCTGGGGCAATGCCATCCTTGAAGGGTTACCTAAAAAATAAATCCATGAGTAGCCACTCCATTCTTGAAGAAGCTATTGGCAGAATATCCCCTAGCCCAGTTTTCCCTGAACTTCTTAAAGCAGAGTTCTTAACTTGTAGTCCATGAACTTTTTTTCTCAATATTTCAATAACTATATTTCAGTATATTTTATTTCCTTTGAAAGCCTATGTATTTGAGGCAGCTAGGTGGTGCAGTGGATAGAACACCAGCCCTGGAGTCAGGAAGACCGGAGTTCAAATTTGGCCTTAGACACTCACTAGCTATGTAACCCTGGACAAGTCACTTAACCCCAATTGCCTCTGGGAAAAAAGAAAGAATCCTACGTATTTTATGCATTTAAACACATTATTCTGGTAAGGGATCCATCAACCTCACTAGAAAGTCATAGAAATGCAGGACATGGTAAGGTTAAGAGCCCCTGCCTTAGAGTCTAAACCATAATGATAAAAACACAGAAAAGATGAAGAATCCTTTTGTTTCAGGATGAACTGGAAATTGTGAAGGCAAAAGCTGATAATAGTGAGAGAGAGCACAAGGAGGAGTGGGAGAAGTTGAATCGACTCCTGGACCTCAAGAACAATCGAATCCAACAGCTGGAAGGTAGTTTTGGAAACACAGATTTAGTTAAAGCTTCCTCCCCCTTATCCCAGCCATTGCTAAGGGAACTGCCATCTGTTTTACTCAGTGTAGCTTCCTTACTAACCCTACTTCCCTCTGTGATTTCCTAAAAGGTGTCTTCTCTTTGTTCTTAGAATATGCTCTGGACTCAGAGGGCCTAGATTTAAATGGTGCCTCTGAAGCTTACTACTTTTGAGATCTTTGGGAAAATAACCTCCCAATATACCTTTGTTTCTTTATCTATAAAATGAGGGGTTTGGATCAAAAACCCTTTATCCCATCATCTTATTCATACTATTAGCTCGGTAGAAGAAAAGCTTGTGTCTCTTATTTATCCTGTCATTACGTTTCATTGTGTGCTATGGGAAGTGACTTACCCTCTCTGGGGTTCAATTTCTCAACTGTGAAATGAGAGGTTTCTACTAGATGAGTTCTAAGGTAGCTTTCTAATTTAACATTCTTTAAGCTACATGAAGTACAGTCAGGGGGAAATGGCTTCTGGTATTAAGAGTCACTTTGCTTTCTTCTTGCTCTGTCCTCCAGTCTCGGTGGTTTCTCCCTTAGAATCGGCACTACTTTACATCAAGCTATAGGCTGAAGCTTCTGATTGGTGCCTAGTGGAAGGTAATGGTCCAGATTAGGTAGAAAGGCTGTGTGTGGCTGCCCGTGTCATATCAGCATTGCTTAGGTCTTTGTATTTTTCCCTTTCTAATTCATCTAGAGTGAGTGCTTAATACCATGCTCAACAGAATGAAAACAAATCGTGTGACTCTCCTCTAGCTGCTCCCCTTGTCACTGATCCAGTGTGAAAGTTAAGACATCAGGCCCCACAGGGCATCTTGTAACAGACCCTCTGTGGTGGTGGGGCAATGTGATTAAATGTACCTGTTACAGGCACATGGTAGTAGTCATATATGTCATATAGTCACATGTGATCATAAGATATATAGTCACCAAAGAGGAACTCTTAAGAATATGTCATACCTTGTTCTTTCTTCATTCAACATTCCAAGCCTATTCTACTTGTTGGAAATAGTCACAGTGAATTTATTATAATGATCCTCTGACCAGAAACCATGACTGTCATGATCTCACTAGGTGACACAGTGGATAGAGTGCTAAGCTAGAGTGAATTAGGAAGATAAGTTCACATCCAGATATATATTAGCTGTATTATCCTGGGTAAGTCACTTAACTTCCATTTGCTTCAATTTCCTCAACTGTAAAATGAGGAATAATAACACTTAGCTAGAAGGGTTGTTGTGAAGTTCAATATTTGTAGAGTGCTTAGTATAGTGCCTGGCACTAATAAGTGCTTATTCTGCCCCCTACCTTCATCCCTCCCCGCTTATCAAAAACAGTTTGATCTGGTTAATGAAATTATTCATAAATTTTTTTTGAGCTTGATGTATATATTACATACAATGTTTACTTTTCAATCATCTATTTGGTCAATTCTCCCTCAAAAAGTCATTGGTTTTATTTGACATGTCAGTAACAGATTTCATATTTGAAGTTAAGACTCCCAGACATAATGCTTTGCCCCTGTTGCTTGAATGGCCACTTTCAGCCCTTTTCTGTTTCTACCAATTAGTTTACTACTCAGCTCTTGAATGAAGAGGTAGTTTTTTTTCCCCTTTAGCACAGCTCAGAGATGTGGCTTATGGTACCCTGAGGTTTCCACTGCATCTGGAAATGCCAGTCCATGGGGAGAATATGGTAGACTGCCTTCAGCTGCACCAGGGAGAAAACCTTTTTGAACTGCATATTCACCAGGCCTACTTGTCACCTGCAGCTCTGTCCCAAGCTGGAGATACCCAGCTTGCCTCCTTCTGTACCTATTCCTTCTATGATTTTGAAATCCACTGCACCCCACTGGCTGTGGGACTACAACCTCTCTATGATTTCACCTCCCAGTATGTGGTGAAAACAGATTACCTTTTCCTGAACTATTTACAAGGGGCTTTATCCCGAATTAACCTCCACCAGACTGCAGCTCTTGACCACAGTATCCTTGCAGTTGGCTGGCTTCGTTTTGACAAAGTGCTAGAGACAATGGAGAAGGTCCATGGCACTGTCATGCTTATTGGTAAGTGCCCCCCTGATTTTCCCATAACTGTTAGTATTGGCTCCCTGGCTTTCCCACAGCTCCTAGTATTAGTGTAGATTTTCCCAAGCTCCCTGGCTACTCTTGAACTGTTTTTTACAATCTCTTCCTTTGTTTTTTAACTATGTTATTACCTCTGTTTCTTCCATGCATGTCCCACTTTCTGGTCTCCAGGAAATAATGGAGAAGACTTTGGGACATTGGATTACTGGATGAGGCTGAAATCCCCCATAGCACACTGCCTACAGGCATACAATAAGCGATTGAAGGCCCAAGCATACCTGTCTGCTAATGTACTTGGGGCCAGGAAGGCTCAGCCAGAGGAGGTGAGGAGAATGCACCAATATATTTCAAAGGAGCTACTGCCCAACAGCTTATCAGAACAGCACTAGCAAGTTAATAATCCAATTCTCCTAGCCTTAATCAAGTATTCTGAGCTTATTCCCAGTTGTGGCTCCCATTCAAAGGAACAAGTCCCACTTTTTAGTCTTCATTTTTACAAAATGCATTTTGTGCATGGAACGCTGAGGAGGGATGAAAAATATGTAAAAAGTACTTTAAACTTACTTTTTAAAAGATATTTTATGGTAAGGTTTTCATTTCTCCTTCTGGGTCTAGCCAGAAGGGTACACACAGTATGCTCTCTTGAATTTAGATGAGAGAGATCCTTAATCATTTATTTTGGATTCTCTTGTTGATTGAGCTTGCACTAAATTTGAGAGTAGAGTACTTACAGATGCTTTTCTATGCCACTTTTAAAGAATAAAGACATAAATAGGCAGTGGTCATTAGGTTTCTTGTCATCACTATCATCAGGTGAAAATTCAGGAGGTCACACTCCCCGTTGGGCAGTACTCTGGTCTACTAGTCACAATTCGAGAAGCCTGCTAGCTTTTCCACAACCAATGAACTACCTCTTTCCAGTCCAGATCAGAGATTTTCAAGCATAGGAATCAGTTGTGGGTGGAAATCGTCAGGTGCTGCAACCTTCGGAGCCGACATCTCGGTGCACAGCCCAGCCCATATGCCATCTACCAATTCTTCACCTTTTCTGACCATGACACACCCATTATTCCTGCCAGCAACCATCCCCACTTTGGTGATCGGGCCAGCTTCCCAGTGCACATGACCTTGGAACTGGATGGGTATCTCAGGCAGACAGTCCTGCCTGTATATGTGTTTGATGACAATGAATCGGAGCTAGGCTGGTTCCTTGGCAAAGTTCAGGTACCTTTGCTGCCTCTTGCACAAGATAAAGCCATTCAAGGTGAGGGCTCGATGTTATTGGACCATTCCCCTTACTCCTGTCTGTGAGGTCTTCTAAAAATCCCCAAGCTATCTGTCTTGAATTGCTTGCTTGAAACAATGCAAGCTAAATAATAGCTGCAAAATAGACAATAAGGTCTCATCAAGAGTAATGGAACACAAGAATTCAGTGCCCTTATAGGAGAACCCAGGACTTTTCTGTTTCTTACCAGAAATATAAATTAAACAAAATCCCTCCAACTTGGTAGAGTCACCAATTTGAATGCTACACTCTGTCTTGGATATAAAGTGACCAAAGCTTTATAATAGTGTTGCCTGGGATTTTTCCTAGTTTAATCTTTCTGCTTTTCATTTTGAGGCTTAATGTTTCTTATTACATGTTAATGAGCTGTGGCATTAAATCATCCCCTCATTCTACTTTCTTCATTTTTTAAAACTCTAGACAATAACCATGATTATACTTACACATATCCTTTCCCCTAAATTCAATTTTAGCTATTTCTTTTCCTAAATAGAACTAACCTCACTTCTTTCTACTCTCATCTCCCCACCCCTTAACCCTACCTAACTCCCTGTCCCTCATGCATGAGAAGGAGCAGTCTTCCTGAATGTAGCTCTGGGAAGATGGTGGAGATGGGGGTGGTAGGATCAGGAAGCATTGATGCCAGCACCAACTTGGCTTACCTGGATTTGGAGACATTCATATTCTATCTCTGCTAATTTACCAGTGTGACCTTGAGAAGATCACTACCTTTTTAAGTCTTTTTATTTTTTCACCTGAAAATGGCTTTAGGAATTAGCTCTAAGGTCCCAGCTCCAAGTCTGTAACACTAGGATACTTCTGTGTGGTCTGGTTAATTATCAACATCACCAGCTACCTGAATCAAAGGTGTCCCTCAGTGGGGGCTCCTAGGAGGCAAGCCACATTTCCCTACCTCTTTTCCCACCTAGAATGCTGAAATACTTTCACTCCCCTATAAATTCAGTAATGTGTGGTGTAATTCCTGAGTAATATTAGCCATCATTATTATGTGATGGAACTTCATTTTATTACCAATAAAACTTAGATTAATTCACACCTGAAGGAAAGGCCATAATGTTGAATCATCCAGACTTTGATATCTATTCATACCTGTGTGTTTCAGGTAACTTCAACCTCAATGACCCTATGGGGAAACCCAATGGGTCCATTGAACTGAAATTGGAGTGGGAGTCTCATTACCTTTCTCCAGAGAGTTCACTGAAGCCAGCAACCCAGTCTGTTGAAAATGACAACAAGGCACCCCTGTCTGTGGAAAATTACAGTGAAGTGCCCTTATCTGTAGACAAACACAATGAGGCAAACCTGCAAGTAGAAGATTACAATGAGGCACCTCCCTCTGTAGAAAATAAAGAGACAGACTTGCATATAGAACATTACAATGAAACACCCCTGTCTGTGGAAAACTACAATGAGGCACCCCTGTCTGTGGCAAATTATGAGGCACCCCTGTTTGAAGAAAATCCTGAGGTACTCCTATCTGCAAAAAAGTACAACAAGGCAAACCTGTCTGTAGAAGATTACAATGAGGCAGACTTGTCTATGGAAAGTTATAATGAGGCGTCCCTGCATGTAGAAGATGACGAGGAAAGCCTGCCTGTAGAAAATTACAAGGTAAACCCATCCATAGAAAATAATGTTGAAGCAAAGCTGTCTACAGAAAACCTCGACGAGGCCAAGTTGTCTATAGAAAGCTGTGATGAGGCAAAAGAATCTATAGAAAACTGTGACCGGGCAAAGCTGTCTATAGTAAACTTCAATGAGGCAAAACAGTCTAGAGAAAATGACAATGAGATGCCCTTGTTGGTAGAAGATTATAATAAAGCACCTGAACCGATAGGAAATTATAATGAGAAACTTATAGAGATTCCAACTGAAGAAGAAAATATTTTATTTCACCAGGTAGGGAGCCCTTTGCCTGTTCAAGGAAGGAATGATGAAGGAGAAAGTATGATGAGGACTGGGGTGAAAGGACAGTGTTTTGCACATAGTAGGTGCTTAATACATGCTTGTTGAATTATTACTGAGAATACCGTATCAGTACCACTGAATTCACTAAACGTTTGTAAAAAACAAACAAAAAAATAACTTACTATGTGCCAGACACTGTGTTAGGCTACAAAGATTTTATGCATTTTGTAGTTATTTGGAATGGGATTTCCTATTCTTCACTCCTGTATTTTGTTATGATTACATAGAAATGCTGTTGACTATATGGGCTCATTTTGTGTTTGTTATTTTATTGAAGCTATTGTCTAAATTAGTTTCTTTGCCGATTCTCTGGGGTTTTCTAAGAAACCATTATATAATTAGCAACTAGAGATTGCTTTATCTTCTCTTTGCCTATGTTTTATCTTTAATTTCTTTTTCTTATCTTATTGTCTTCACTAGTATTTCTAGAACTAGTCAAATAACAGCAAGGAAAGGGGACCATCTTTATTTTACTCTTATATCTATTGAAAAATGGATACAAGGACAAAACTAGGACAGCTCTTGTCCTTGAGGAGCTCACTATCTATTGGGGGTAGAGGAGGAAATGTATAATATAGAAATCTAAATGTAGAATGTATACAAAATAACTTCTGGGAGGAACACAACTAGGAGACAAGACCAGACTTCTGTAGGATGTGGCATTTGCATTGAGCTTTGAAGGAGACCAGGGATCCTATGAGGCAGAGGTGACGTGGGAATACCTGTGAGACAGCTATTCAAAAGCACGGAGGGAGGGGACAGAGTACATCCTTTTCAGAGAACAGCGAAGAGGTCAGCTGGATTGAAGTGTAAAATGTATAAAGGAGGGGCAGCTAGGTGGAGAAGTGGATGGAGCACTGGCCCTGGAGTCAGGAGGACCTGAGTTCAAATTCGGCCTCAGACACATAATACTCATTAGCTGTGTCACTCTGGGCAAGTCACTTAACCCCAACTGCCTCACCAAAAAAAAAAAAAAAATATAAAGCAGAGTAATTACACTGAACAAGCAGAAGGATTTGTCTTTTATCCTAGGTGTAAGAGGCAGCTTCTGGAGAAAGGGGATTGTCATGTTTGGATTTGTGTTTTAGGGATACCATGCAGGCAGCTCGGGAAAACTGCTGTGTTTCAGGAATGGCTCTTTGGCAGTTAGCATATATAGAAAATATGTACTGGAGGAAGGTGGCCAATTAGGAGGTTGCCGCAAATAGTGTATTCTGGAAGTGATAAATTCCTAAACTAGTGTGGTGGCAGGGTGAGTGGAGAGCTCCAGACTGATACAGGAGAAGTTGAGGAGATAGAATTGTCAAGACTTAGCAACTGATCGGATATGGGGGGTAAGGTAGCAGCAACAGTCAAAGATGACACGGAAGTATGGTGAACCTGTATGCCTCAAAGGATGATGGTGAGTTCAATAGAAATAAAGAATAAGGAAGTTAGGTTTAAGTTTTAGGAGAAAGATAATTTCATTTGGATGTGTTGAGTCGGAGATGTATATGAGACATAGAGGACAGAGATGTAAAGCAAGCAATTGGTGATGTGGGACTGGAGTTGAGGAGAGAGATGAGGGCCAGATCAGTAGATTTAGTAATCATCTGGAGAGAGATGATAATTGAACTCATGGAAGCTGAGGAGAGAGAGACAGAGATTCAGAATAGGACTGAATCTTGGAGCACAATGAAATAAAGTGGGGTGGGGCATTGATGATGATCCATCAAAGGGAATTAAGAATTACTCAGCCAGGTAGGTAGCAGGAAATAAAAGAAAGAGCATGAAAACCCAGGGAGGAGGGACTATCTGAGAGGGAGGGAAGGAGTCAGTTTAGCACAATTCTTTGGTTTCACTACAGAGAACAATCATTGTCTTTGTTTCTGGGTTCCCCTGGAGTAAAGAAATAACAACTAAAATGAATTTGAAAATCTGTTTTTTAGACATTATAGTTGTGGAAATTTCTTCCTCTAACCCTTCTGAAAAGGGTTAGATGACTTCTGTTGCTGGTGTAACTGAGTCTAACCTGCAAGAAATAACAAAATAAACTTTTAGATTTAGAAAAAAAGAAAAGGAAGCCTCAGGTTGAAAGGTATATGAGAATAAAATATGACAGGAAAGATGAGTAGAAAGTAAAATCCTAGTCTTGATTGCTTGATTGGAAATAGATTGGAGGTGAGAACTGAGGGGAAGGTAAGGATCTCAGAGCTGTCCCCAAAAACCATATTCTCAAAGCTGGAGGACAGAGGCACACGCTGTCATCATGGCCATTTAACCCAAGTTGGTTATAAACACCATAAATTTATCTGAATTAGGTATTTAAAAAAATCAGTCTGTACTTTTATATGTAATGGAAGAAATGGGGCTGAGCATGTGCTTGGGCTACTTCTGGTGTCATATGGGCCTTAGACCCTTGTTAAAGGGCGTATGTGCTCCTGGTTCATCTCTTGATTTCTGTAATGGGTACGTGGCAACAAGAATTGGTGACTAAGCCAAGACAAACTACATGGTAGCATAAAAGGAGATGCCACATTCTCCTGCCTTTTGGTTTTTTCAAATGTGTGGCTTGGCACTCCAAGAGCTTTGCTTGGATTTCCCATTGAGGGCAAAAAGGAAAAAAGAGAGGGAATTCCTTTCTCACCCTCTCCAGTAGTTGTTGTGGTGGCTTCAGGTACATCATTTTGGATGTGCTTCCTTACTCCTCCCATCTCCCACAATTGTGATGACCAAGGGACGCATCAGGAAGGTCAGGTCATTCATACCCTTTACCAGGGGGCCAGAGCCTGAGCGTATACTTGCTGAGTCCCCTCACAACTGTTACAGAATCATCTTCCAGGAAAGAGAGAAAAACAATTTCCTACTAGAACTGTATGAAGATTTGTGCATAGATACTTGAATATATAGGGCCTGGAAATGGACAAAAGATTTATGTATTGAGGGGTTGGGGTGGCTACAGGTGTGATGGAAATCAGGTGGGATTAGTCTGGAAAGGCTTTAGGAAAGGGGAAGGGAAAGTCTGGAGAGAAGATAAAAGGACTCTAGATCAATAGAATACAGCTGTGCTATAGGAGAGTTCTGAAGAAGCGTATAAAATGGCTTTGGTGTTTTTGCCTTTCTTTGTATCCCCAGTGCTTAGCACAGGATCCGGCACTTAGTAAGTACTTAGTGCTACTTGACTTGAAGAGATGGGAGGAAGGTGGGAGAGGAGAAGGGGGAAAAATACTGTATTGTGGTTCAGAGGGGGAAGAACCTGAAGAAAAGCTCACATGCCTACTTGGGAGTACAGAGTCCAGGGAAAAAGGTGTAGCAAATGAATTCGGTGAGGTAAGGGGGAGCCAGTAGCTTTGGAAGCCATTTCTAAATTCTGAAGAAAGGATAATAAGTTGAAAACAATGCTCAAGGGAAAGGATTCTGGCACCTTTGTGTTGGATCTGGGAGAAGTTCAGTGACAAGGTTAACAAGGAAGCACTAATCGCCAAGGTTTTGATTCTCCTCAGCACGAGTATCATTATCCTCCTCAGTCACCTCATTAACATAAAGAAATCAGACATGTACGTCTTAAAATATCGTAACCTGATACTGACCCTCCCCACTCCCCCCAGTCCCAGCATTAATTGAGCACCTACTGCTTAGATGGTAGTATTCATAGAGACTTAATAGAGACCGAGGAAACTAGACTGAAACCACTGCCAGCTGTACGATGATGGGTGTCTTTTTCTGAAGCAGGTGAAGAAGAAATTGTCAGGTGCTACTGATGATGCACAAAAAGAGCCAGAGGAATGTCACCCACAAGTAAAGCAGCAAGAGTCTCCATCTCCTGACATTGGTATTGTCTCTTTCAGACTCCACTTGATCCTTAACCACTAATGAAACTTAGTTTAGTTACTTACTCCTTTCCTATACTATTCAAGGCTCTATTTTTACTAAAGGATAAAACAAAAGTGCTAAACCTTATGCTGTGGTAATAATCTGATGGAGTTGGTAACCAACAGCCAGGCTAATCACACGTTTAACTATGGCACCTTAATTAAAGATTATGCTAATGTTAGTTATCCCTAAAACCCCATGAAATACTGAATTGAGAGGAGCAGAAGGGGAAAGTGTGTTTAACTCAAATGTGTGTTACTGTGTATATTTTTCTCTTAGAGGAAAATCTATCTTCTTTATAGGATCATAGGGTTTAGAACTGGAAGGAACCTTAGAGAACATTCAGTAAAACTGAGACTCAGGTTATATACCTTACTGAAGGTACAAACATGGTAAAGCCTTGAAATTCTCAAAGGAGAATTGTAGGACTGGAGAGGGCACATAACTTATGGATAGAATTTTTCTTTTCTTCCTTGTAAGAAACAAGCTTCTCTGAACCATGATTCAGCTCTTTCCAATAGTGAGAACTCAGTATAGGAAATTATCTTAGAAATACCTAATCTTGGATCTTAAGCATTCTTTGTCTATGCCCTTGGCAATTAGCCTGTAAATACCAACTGAACTATTCTTTTTTTTTTCTTTTCACCTGAACTATTCTTAAGACAGGTAGGTAGTGTTGTCTAATATACTTCATCTATCTACATGTGCTTCCCATCCCTTTCCACATTCCTTTCTGCCTTGTGTCCATTGGCTTTCTATTCATGGAGAATGTGGTTGATAGAGATAAAGGAAATTCTAAGAAGATCAGGGAGTAGCTATTTAATTTATGAGTGAATGTAGAAAGGGAGACTATTTTTTTTCTTTTTATATAAGCTCCTTGTGGGTAAGGATTGTTTTACTTTGGTTTTATATCTGAAATACTTAGCATAACATCCTGCACATAGGTATTTGATACATGTTTATTGAATTGAATTAATTAGGCAGACCAAAGCAAATGTAAATAGTTTACATCTTCATATTCTTTCCAATAACTCTCTTTCTCTTGGGCCTCAGATGATCAAGAATAGAACTTCTCTATCAGCATTCTAGACACATTGGGCACAAGCCAAAAATCTGTAGTAGATCGGTCCTGGAAGAAGTTCTAGACTTAATCAACAAACATACTAGGTGTTGGGAATACAAGGACAAAATGAAACAGTCTTTCTCCTCAAAGAGTTCACAGTCCTGGCTCTTACACTAGCTATGTGGGCATGGTCAAGTCACCTAATCTCTGTTTTCTGAGCAGTTAAATGGAGGTAATATTTTTGCTACCTGTCTCAGAAAGTTGTCTGTTATAAGAAATGGGCTTTGTAAATCCTAAAGCACTATAGAAATGTAAGTAGAATAGTTGAGAGGAGGCTTCCCAGTATGTTGGAAAGAAGTATTGGCTCTAGAGTTAGAGAACCTTTTTCTGATCCCAGCTCTGTGGGGTACTTCCTGCCTGAGCTGCACTGGGCAAGTCTCTTAACTGATCTGGGCCACAGTTTCCTCATCTATAAAATGAGGGAGTTGAATAAGATGATCTTTGTGGTCCCTTTCAGCTTCAGATCTATGATTCTATGATCCTATGTTATTGCTATATTACTGTCAGTGAGTCATTATGGACATGATATATAGTGCTTTTTAAGAAAAGAAGCAATTTCTATTTAACACATAAAAATAGCTATTCTTAGTTAATAATGGTCTAATGATTATTATGGAAGATGCCATAGAAGAAAGGAATGTGCCTTGTTTAAACTCATATGTGCCTCTAGTTTTATAGCTTTATGCTTTTTTTCATATGCTGTACTAAGATAGCAACCTATTTTATTTGAGACCTTCCTGTCTCTGGGACTGCGAATACTTCAGGGTAGATCTGAAACAAGGCATTTTAAAAGCCTTGGCAGGATTTTAGTATCCCTGGGGGTAACTATTGACTGGAGGATGTACTGTATCATAGGCAACTTGGTTTATTGTAAAACAAGTGCCTATGTGACACAGAATACTCTCCTGGCATGAAAAACATATCCATTTATTTTAAACAGTGTTAAAGTGCCTGAACTTGTGTCCAGGAAGTTGCCTACATGTTTGCAGCCTCTGCTTCTGAAATATTGCCTCTCCTTATTTTTGTCTTATTCTGGAACCCTTACTGAAGGATTTTTCTTTCCTGTTTTAGAAATATGCCTGTGATAATTAGAAAATTTTCAGAGTAAGTGAAACTTTGTGAAGAGGCATCTCTGCAAAATATAATCCATTTCTGGATGCCATGACTTTATGACCTAAAGCCAAACAATGGGGTTCAGAAGTTGTGTGTATTGGACCTTTTGTTGGGAAGAGTGGGTTATCTGGCACAGAGATATAACTTCAGTCTTTTCTACGGCAGCAAATCGACCTTCTGAACAAGCTGATGAAGCCAGTGAAACACCGACAACAGACAGTGATGATGTCATAGTGACACCCCTGTCTCAGAAAGGGCCTAAGAGAGTAAGTCAATCTGGAGACAACCAATGAGGGTGAGACAAGACTGTAAACTTGGAGAACAAGTGATATTTAAGTGAAGGAATAAAAAACAGGTGCAAGCTCTACTTCTTATTTGGCCAACTAAAAATTAGAGACAATATGGTGCAGTGGAAGAGAGCTGGCCTCCAACTTACGAAGAGCTAGGTTCAAATCCCTCTTCAGACATAGGCTATGTGACCCTGGGCAAGTCAATAATATTTACTTCTCAATGTTCTTAGCAAATCTCTAAGACTCTTTTAAGTTGCAGACAAGGTACTGACCAGGGTTGGTAGAGGGAGTTTCCCCAACTAGGATCTCCTTATACCAATGAAATTACAGGTGGTCTAGTTCCTATCCTAAAAATTATGAAGTCATAGGATTTCCAGAGTTTCTAGGGCCCTCCATAGGCATCTAGTCAACTCCTAAGTTAGTGGAATATCAACATTACTTAGCCAAATTTGAATTACACTATATTGGAGATTGAGCATACTACTTACTATATGCCAAAATGATTATTTTATTTTAATTAAATGAACTTTAAAAAAATTTTTTTTGGGGGGACTAGGCAATGGAGTTAAGTGACTTGCCCAGGGTCACACAGCTAGTTAAGTGTTATGTGTCTGAGGCCGGATTTGAACTCAGGTCCTCCCGAATCCAGGGCTGGTGCTCTATCCACTGCATCACCTAGCTGCCCTGAAATGAACTCTTTACCTACAAGGGCAAACCGCCTACAAGGATTGATCTGTCACCTTTATACTCTGCACCAAACTGAGAGCAACTCTAGAGTCCAGAGTGTGCTTCTGGATTGTCTTGTTTCTGGGATCTTTCCAGTGAGACTCTTAACACATGTATTTATACACACACACACACACACACATACACATATGTATATATATGATCATTTCAAATAGAAAAACTGGTAAAAAAAAAAAAAGCTGGAACAAAAAATGGTAATGAGAATTACTGTATGGAGAGGATTTGTGAACACATCTATTTTATTAGATTTTTTAAAAAACAAATCGGCAAATCACTATTACTATAAGCCTTGTGCCAGGGTATAAAATAACTTTATTAAAAAGATACATATTGAAATGGCATTCCTTAAAAATAAATTTTGCCTGTATTGCTTGTATCAGGTGTCTGTCAGAACTCTGTCTCTGCCCCAAGTGGACAGAATCGTGGGAATTCTCATGAAGTAAAAAGAGGGAAAATTTGAAGAAAAGTCTTCCTTATTTAGTAGAGATAAGAGGTAGTAAGTAGGGGATGTAACTGCTGGGAAGAGTAGGATGATTTTTGGGAGAAAGGCAAGGAGAAGGTTTAGAAAAGTGGGATCTGCACAGAGAAAACATTCCATTTCTGCTTTCATTGCTACAGATTTCAAAAGGTGGTCAGTATTTAATAAATACTCATTGTATTTTTCTAAATGGAGTGTATGAAAGGGTCCTTATCCTCAAGGACTGTACTATTGTCATAGTGGAAATGGGTCCTTATCCTCAAGGACTGTACTATTGTCATAGTGGAAAGAGCACTGGATTTCAAGTTAGAAAACCTGGATTTAAATTCTGATTCTTTCACCTTCCTTCCTACTGTAATACTGTAAATTTTGTGTTAACCAGTTGGGAATAGGTTTCACTATCAGGAGGTTGCCCTGCATACATTCTACTTAGGGTCCCTGAGTAGAATCTATGATTCAAGAGTGTGAGAGAAAGAAATTAAACAGGGAATTTCTGATAATCAACCATTAATAGTCCCAAAGATGTATCTCAACCGTCAATCACTTAGAGTCTTGAATATTAGGGTTCTTCTGGTAGTTTCCCATTCCCCACTCATAACTGTTAGGTTTTTTTTTTTCTCTCTCTCCCAACTTTCTGTCATTCCTCATGCTCTTGGCCCTGTAAATGGCAAGGCCATTTGGTTCATGAATTCCCTGGCAAAGCATGGTGCCATCTAATGAAAGATGAGAGCAAAACTTTCAGAGTCATCTTTTTTCTTCTCCTGACCTCCATGTCACTTCTCTTGCCTTCCTTTTTATCACCAGTGTCCACCATCCTAGCCCCAAGTCCCATCTCCAAGCAACAACACTCTTTTATTATCTTCAGTCACTCAGAGAGGGTAAAGGAGAAGAGATCCTGGTACTTGCTTCATATCATTTAAGAGGAGGCCTCCTTGTCTAAAAATAATCCCCATACTACCTAAAATTCTAATTAGTGATTCATTTGGGTTACAAATATTAAACATCTCCTAGCTGTAAAATTATATGACTGTAATGTTTAAAGATTGAGAGAGGGTCATTTATATATTAGATTAGTTTAATCAGATTACTTTCCTAATATTTTGATGGAATGAGAATTTTGATAAGAGGGAAAAGGAAATGGTCATAACACTTTACTTGTAGTATGCAAACTTGAGTAGGCTATCACAGAGGAGGTTGTGGAGAGTTACCAGGTTTCATAAGGACACTAGACTTCTAGGGTTTGATGATAAAGGTTTAGAAAGGAGGTATCATTACTTGGGTAGTGAGGTAGTGCAGTGGATAGAGTACAGGGCCCTAAGGCAGTAAGACTCATCTTCCTGAGTTCAAATCTGGCCTCAGACACTTGCTAGCTGTGTAACCCTGGGTAAGTCACTTCACTCTGTTTGCCTCAGTTTCCTCATCTGTAAAATAATCTTGAGAAGGAAATGGGAAACCACTTCAGTGTCTGCCAAACAGACCCTATATGGGGTCACAAAGAGTCAGACATGGCTGAAAAACAATTGAACAACCACAAAGATAGCTATTATATTCAAATTGTAACTTAGAGACATATACCCACTGAGATGTCAGAGGATGTCCAATGCAGATTCTAAACAGAAGTCTGCATTTTTTCAGTTGCATTTTTCTTCAAGTTCTATATGCAGATGCCACTGCACCAATTGAATGGATTACATTATAGAGCCCTATTAATGATATAAACAGTAATTCAAGACATAGGCCTGTCTATACTGGAAGAATAAAATGAGCGAATAAATGCATATTGCCTAGATTGTAACATCCAGATGAATAAGGGACCAAGAGAGTCCATTAGTTCTAGCTTTGTGTATGTATATCTTGGACAAGTACTGAGGTGGCCCAGAATATAATAGGAGGAAAGTGTATTTCCCATTTGGAAAAAATGGCATGGCACTTTCAGTGATTTTAAGCTATTCCCTGCCTGTATTTTTAGTAACAAAATTCTCCCAGCAATGCTATATGTCTGTGAATCATGGAATACCATGATCTCAGAAAAATCAGAACTGTGAGTCATCTGATGGGCAACAAAAAAGATGAATAGTAAATGTAAGTAGGCCCAAGTATATTTACCAGTGATAATTTTGGTATTGCAAGCCAAAGTAAGAGAATAAATCTTTAATGTCAATTATAATATTTACACCTTGATTCTATAATGATGAGAGACAGTTATTATTTAGAAAAATATTTTAAAAATCTACTTGACCAGAGAGTTTTCCCAGCTCTCTTGGATGTGAACATAGCAAGAAAATGCTTAGTGAGGGAAGCAGTTTGCTGGACTGGGACATAAAACTTCTGAGTTTTCTATATAGATTTTCCACTAATTATTTATATACCACTTCTCAGGGACATAGCTTTGTCACCTGTGACGTTTCTGCTACAGGGCTCAGAGGGGTATTGCTTATTAACCAAATCGAGAGTGTATAGTACCTAGAGTGCTGAAGAAAGCAGAGAAAGGGAGATATTTTTCTTTTTCTTGTTAGAATTCAGACAAGATTTGCATTGAAATTGTGTCCCTGGCCTTTGACCCCGAAGCTGAAGTGATGTCTGATGACAGCATCCAGCAGGTATATGTGGAGTACAAATTTCATGATCTGCCCTTGTCAGAGACAGAGACACCCGTATCCCTTCGGAAACCCAGGGCAGGGGAAGATATCCACTTTCATTTCAACAAAGGTAAAAACCAACCTTCCTGCTATTCAAACAGATTCCTTGTTGGTCAGGGGTCCTGTGGATTCAATGGGCAAAGAACACTGACAAAAGGTTCAGACTGAGAACCTTCTTCAACTTGTTCTGAGGGATTATTCTGGTCCTTTACAGGGTCTTAGACTTGGTGGTGGTGGTAGTGAGTTACCTGTGAAAGAATCTGTATTATCAGAGTACCATGACTACTGAGTGTCCCTTAGGCGTACTCTAGACTGGCTTATGTGGTAGGAGAAAATTCTGCTATTTGCCAGACTACATGGCTTCTACTAAGCTTTCCTAGGATTTCGTTAGGTCCCAGATCAGGGGTGGGGAACCTGCAGCCTCAAAGCCACCTGTGGCCCTCTAGGTCCTCAAGTGTGGCCCTTTGACTGAATCCAAACTTCACAAAACAAATTCCCTTAATAAAAGGATTTGTTCTGTAAAACTTGGACTCAGTCAAAAGTCTGCAGGTTCCCCACCCCTGTCCCAGACCTTTACTTGGACAGTTTGGGAGATGCATCTGACTTTTTGTTCTATGAGAAGCAAGGTGATAAAGTAGAAAGATCCCTGGACTTGTAGTCAGAACTGGGTTCTAATTCCACCTTAGGCACTTAATGCTGTGAGACCATGGGCAAGTCACTTGATTGCAGTTTCCTTCTGTAAAATGGAAATAGTAATGCTGGCACTACCTACCTCTCAGGGTGGTGATGGAGAAGTTCTTTGTAAAACTCAACATGCTAGATAAATGGGATCTGGATATTGTGACCAAAATGGGAGAAGACATCACTTATGTTTCCCTTTCTTTTGTATACAGTGATACACCTGAACCCAGTGGAACACAGAGACCGAAGGAAGTTTCTCTTTTCTATGTTGCAGGAAAAAAATCCTGAGCAAAGGCAGTAAGTACCTCCTATCAATTCTTGGGGAATGGAGCTATGCTGTAGTGGGTTCTCTGGCCTAAGGCCTATCCACTGCTTGGATACACAGGGTGTCCCTTTTCAAGTTCCTTTATTTTCTTTTGATTTACACGTTCCCTGAAATCTGAGTATCAAGAAATCAAATCTCAATTACTTGTGGCAACCTTAGTCAGATAGTATAGTTCACATCCTCACGTGTGCCCCAACCATTGGTAGTGCTGTTGCTTTTGTTGATGACTCAGTAGTTGAATACTGACGGTGTTGTACAAGCTAAACAAGAGACTATATATTGATCCCTTCAACTTTTACGTTCCAAGGCAGTTTGATCTGTCCAACATATAATAATGATAGCCCACAAATACTGGACCTGTTTTTACTATGAATTTCTATTTACATTTAATTTTTTTCTTTGTAGGTTTAAATTTTTTTAAAAAGCATTTGTAAACTTAATAATGATTAACAAAAAAACTCCCAAAAATATAAAACAAGAAGTAAAATCTCAAATGTGAAACACTTGAGTGTGACGTACATTCTTAAGCCACACATATGAACAGTTTTTCCATTAAGGAATGGTGGTTTAGAGCGGCTGCTGCAGACAACTGGATAAAAATTAGACTTGAGATTATTATTCTCAAAAAAAGGTGAAGGAGGCCATAATAACCTATGTGCTTGCTTTATCATCTCATAAAATGTTTATGAAAATGATCTATATATTTGCACATATCCCCGATGAAAATATAATTGAATTGGTATTTTCACAAATGATTTTATGCAAGACAGCACATATCTTCATGTCACAAAATTGCTTGAAAGGTGTAGGGAATACAACATTTTGCTGTCTGTTTTTATAAAAATAATTGATTCAGTGCGAAAGATAATCTTAAATGCTCTCTTCTAAAAAGTCATCTCCCTTGCATGTTATCTTGACAGTAATGATAGGTACTCTTTATATAGCACTTTAGGATAACACCTATTAGCAGTGTCAATAGTGATATAAAATGTGGTAGACAGATGCTTGAGAAGAGGTATTTACTCCTATCATGAAGGATAAATTTCAGAATCCAAATGGAAAATGGATCCTTTAGCGGTCCTCAAGAGGTAAGGTCCTCCAGATGCCCTTGGTTATAGATAATATTGTGCTGACTCCATCAAAGGCCTTTTTAATGATGTTTCTGTCACTTCCAAAAAAGATCAACATAACATTCGACACAGGAAAAAACAAATGAACAAAGCATGCCTACTATCCAGACTGACATTCCTTTGGAAAGTCTGCTCATTGAATTATTCTATTAGTGCATATATCTTGGGTTAGTTATTATAGGTAGACAAGAAATCTCACTTTGTTGAAGGAAAAAGTAGGATAGTTTTCATTTTGGAAACTGTGTAGTGCTTTCAACAGTCCTAAACTGAAACTTGAGATAATTTTTTTTTTTTTGGTGAGGCAATTAGGGGTTAAGTGACTTGCCCAGAGTCACACAGCTAGTGAGTGTTATAGGTCTTGTCTGAGGCCAGATTTGAACTCAGGTCCTTCTGACTCCAGGGCCGGTGCTCTATCCACTGTGCTACCTAGTTGTCCCTGAGATGAGATAAATCTTTTAACAATGGGTTAACTGAGGAAGGGAATTTGGGAGTCACTGTGAATTAAAGACGTGGCTTAGTGGGCTGCTATCTAAAAAGTCCAATAAAATATTGAACATTATCTTACCTTCATACCAAGTAATATTAATATTCTTCTAGTGATGTTAAATAGCTATGAATCATGGAAAACAAATCGCTGACGAATAAAAATTGCAAATGTGTAAGTATCCTTGGCTCTGTGGTAGTTTAGAGCTTGATGCAATAAAATACAATGTCATCTTGCAAACAGGAGCATCTGCAGGATCTTACCATCCACAGGGAACCTAGTTTTCATTTCTCCAAGAGGAAATAGAAGAGCACGACTGGGCCAAAGTAGGCGACAGAATACTGCCAATGGCTTATGAGCAAGAAGAATCTTAAAAGAGGTCCTCTAATAAAATGTGATTGGAAAAGGAAGTGGGTCATGTTATGGGAGAAAAAAGTAATGAACAGCTCAGTACATGTGGTATGTTAAAATGCCTGTAGGAAAGGTGTCAACATACTGGGTGAATTCCCTTAAGAGTCACACAGGATGGCTCAATGGGTATTTCTTGGTTGTGTTGTACATCACTGGGGTTAACATCCATATCTATAATAACTGCAAATCCATTGAAGCATGCCTCTCACTCCTCTTATTTTGGAATAGGTATAACCCACCTGTTTTTTGCTCTGACCACTATTGCTAGGGGATGCTTTGGTCTCTGGGCTACTCTTCAAAATGCTGCCATCAGTCACAGTCATTTGAAATTGAAGGCGAGGAATCCTGAGCTTCAAATGACTAGGGCTGCCCCCTTTGGAGGCTGGTGGTCCTGCTAGAGAATCTTTCAAGGTCGAGAAAAAAGGAGTAAGAAGCAAACAAATTAGTTAAATGGACAAAAATGGTCATTACCTTAGTTTTTTCCCCTTACCCACAGGCTTGTTCCAGTTCTTGTCAAAGTTTTTCTGATTTAAAAAACAATTTTTTTAAGCTGGAACTGCTGTTACCTACAGACATAGACTTTTACTAACGTTTGGAACCCAATGAAGCTTCAAATACATAGTTGTCTTTACCCAGCCATTGTTCGCAACTTCACAAGGTTGTGCATGCTTATACTCTTGCTTCTTTATCCTTTTTCCTCTACCCTGCTCAGTTTGAATAGCTTGTTCTTTGGCCTGTTCTGAAGTGTAAGTACTTTGTTTCCAGGGGGTGGTAGAGATGGGAAAGAGTGCTATGTAAACATGAGTTATTAAAATAACAAATCTTTCTCTTTCTACTACTGATATATTTATTTGGGTTTGATTCTGGCTCTGTCATTAACTAGTTTGTATAAAATCATTTAACCTCCCTGGGCAATTTGTTATTTTGCAAAATGATTTCCAAGGTCTCTTCCAGTGCTAAGAGTCTGATCTTGATTCCTATCCATTCTTTGATCTTATCTGAACTTCCCCTCAAGATTATATTTTGTGGGGTTTTCTAACCCTGAAAGACAATCCACTAATATACAATTTTAAAAACAAATGACTATCCTTATCCTTACAACTGTCCCTAAAGAGGTCACTGTGTCTATTTCTTCTGTTAATTGCGGGAGTGTGAGAAAAAAATGTTACATGCTTAGCGTATATGACAGGACAAAAAAATGTAAAGACTGTTAAAATGAATGCTGTTAAATGGAAATATTTTTCCTCTTTAGACTGAAATTTATAGTGGTGAGTGATCCTGAAGAGCAAAAGAATGAATGTCAAGAAGTAGGCTATGCTTACTTGGAACTGTGGCAGATACTGGATACAGGAAGAGACATTTTAGAACAAGAGATAGACAGTGAGTAAATTTACTTCCAAGGCATCTCATTAATAAACACTTCTTCATTTTTTGCCTTCACAATTATAACTGCAAAATTGATTGGATGCTACTAAACTTAGGATCTTTTTCTGTCGTCATTTAATTGCAGCTAACTCTAAAAATTGGCCTATTACTATCCTACATAGTCCAGGACTGAATTTTTAATAACATCAGAGCATTGTTATATGTCTTTTAAACTCTTTAATTGGAATTTTTAGAAAACCAAACTTCACTTTCGTAAATAAACAAGACTCTCCCTGGATTTGGATACATTCTGCAAAATGTTGATGGGCTTTAACTTTCAACATTGATTTTCTACCTTTTCCTTGATTATAGAAAAGTTTCTAAAGATATCCATTTTAGAAATAGGCCTTAAAAGAATTGTGGCTTCATTTATTCCTTCACAAGAGACAGCCAAGACCTTAACTAGCTTTGTCTTAAGTATTTCAAGGGACCATGGAGTGAAATGAGGACTAGACTTTAAAGTCAAGATAACTGTTTTTTTTAAGGACAATTGGGTTTGAATCCCAAGTCGCATATTTAGCAGTTGTGTCAATCAGGGTCAAATTTCTTAACCTCCTCTAAGTCTCAATTTTCTCACCTATAAAATGAGGATAAACACATGGAGTGCCTATCTTAGAGTTTAGTCATAAAGATTAAATGAGTTAATATATGTATATGTTTTCATTCTTAAAATATTACATAAATGTCAAACTATTATTTTCATTTGTCCTTGAGGAGACTGAGAGGCAGCAAAACTTAAGTGGAGTTGGGCTTCAATCCAGGAAGACCTGGTCTTGACTCTCACAGGCTGTTATCCTAGTCAAGTCACTTAACCTCTTAGTGCTCTAGTTGCAGAGTAGAAGGTACAGAAAAATGATGGAAGTGGAAGAGTTCCCTTGGAAACACCTGATAATGCTAAAGAAATCATAGGTCCAGATCCCTTGAGGTGATTTAGCTACCAATCATACTTATTGGCCCTTAGCTCCCAGGATAAGGTGAAGAAAATCTAACTCTGCTCTTTTCATGTTTTCTCTTTTGCAATAGTTATCAATCCTCAGGACAAAGCTACCTCCATTGGAAAACTGAAAGTGTCCCTTCAAGCAACTGATGCACTTCAGGCCATTTTCAAAGAGATGAGTGAAGACATACATTTATGATAAAGCAGATGCAAGCAGTCTCTTATTTAGAATTGAATATATCACAGGGTCATTTTGAGGGGACCACTGTAAAAGTCTGCTTACAAAGTGCTTTGCTATTCCACAGATTTATACCCCTATGTACTTAGTGACACCTAGTGTCTCCAACACAGTGAGGGAGAAAGCCTAGACTCATTGTTACCTTTGTCTGGTACCATCTGTTCAAGTATGGCTCCTGCAGTGAAAGGTCCTGGCACTTCATTAGGTGAGAAAGCAGACTTGAGATTTGCTTTTGACCTCTTTCAGGCTACTCTGGGAACTGTACAAAAGAACTGTCACAAGAGGTGAACTTACAAAAAAACACATTTTATTCATCTTTTAGTTCTTCCAAAGTTGAAAATATCAAGTCCTACTGCTAAGCAGAAAAAAAACAAAACAAAAAGCCTCTCTCTCTCCTAAAGTCACAGGACACAGAATGATCTGTTCTGGGACGAGTGAGCTCAGAGGACTAAGAGGGGAGATGGCAGGCAAAAACCCCTCCCAAATACTTAAAACAAACAAACAAACAAAAAAACCTGTTCAACAGAAATTGTGATAAATACAGGACAATGCAAGACAAGTAAAAATGAAGAACAGTGACCAGTGGCTGTGTTGTCTTTCTTTCCCCCCTTCCTTTCTTTCCCTGATAGGATCTCTGGGATACTGAACAGTAACTTTTCTCACCCAGAATAGTTGCTGCTTCAAAACAACCCCTCTAGATTTCATTAGGAATTGAATGTGAGTCACAACTATTCCTTCTTAGGTGAGAAGGTCATACAGAAAAGCAGTGTTATTTTCTCTTGCCCACGCTGTCGTTTATGAATTTGTGGGAAAAAGTGTGACAGTGAGGCAGGGAAACACTGCTTGTCTCATCTTTGGAGACAGCAGGAGGACCTTGCATGAGTCAAGAAGGTAGGGAGAATGACAATTACTGAAGTTGCTGCATGGAGCTTATTGATTATAACAGCCTTTAGCAACTGCTGATCACCCTCAAAAGAACCTTTTCTTGAGTACTGCAAGAACCGGGGAAAGGATTATGGCAAAAGGGTAGGACAGGAGGAGGGACTGAGCCTGCTGGTCAGGATCCAGGGTGCAGGCAATGCCCTATATACCACACTATAAAAAGGATACCACCTTTGAGCTGCCACAGAATCCATGTGGCTCAGAACCCAAGCCCCTTGGAAATGGGTTACATATGGGTATCATAATCAGAAGCCAACAAGGTCTTCCTGGCAGAGGACGACAGACAAAAAGAGAGGAAGGAAACTATATTAATAGCTGATGCCTCTGGCCTTCTTCAAGAATACCTCTTCCCTCGGCATCTGTGTGGGGCCATTGATTGGTGTACATTGTGGTCTCAGGACATGTAGGCTGGTGGGCCCTGGAATTCACTGAGGAGATTGGTCCATACAAAATGGCCCCAAAACCCATGAACACAAATGGCAAAAAGTTAAAGAAAACGAAGGGAAAAATACAGTTTCTATGTCATGTAAAATATTTAGGGGTTGGCTGGAGGAAGAAGGGATTATAAGGTGGAAAGTTCAAATCTACTTCCTCTTTTTCTTGGGTGGTGCAGAGCTGTGTCTGGAGCCACGGCTGGAGCTACGCCCTGCGCTGTGCACAGAACCCTTTCTTTTCCGGCTCATGCTCCGGCTTTGTTCCTCCTCCTCTTCGTAACGGCTCTCACGATCAGCTGGGAAGAAAGGGGAGGTGACTATCAGTAAACTTTGTATTACAGCCTCAGGTTCCTGATAAAACTACGCTGGTACCTCCACCCATTGCCAAGATAGAGCCAGTTCTTGCTTAGTATAAGGGGATCGTTCAGCAGGCTTCTCCCTTCCGTCACAGGGCTCCATGTGGCTCTGCCCTCTCCTGCTCTGGGCCCCCTGCAGTCTGGGTGGCTTTGGTACCTAGAGCAGAGGACCCCTGGTCCTGGGCTGCTGACTGCCACCCTCAAGCTGGGGAGCTGAATGTGCATTATGCAAATTTGCATAAAGTGAGAACTGTCTGTACTTCTTTTCAAACTCAGAAACCACCCCTGGGGAATTAGGTGAAAAAAGCATTAAGATAATCAAAGCACGATTTTGGTGCTTGACAGCATGCTTTAGGAAAATTTTCCTTAACTTTTACTTAGGTAGGGCTAGAAGTATAAATTCAGGTTTGGCTTCAGGGAAAGATTTTATGCAGAAAAGGTTCTGGTTACATAGGTCTCTAGCAGGTTGTCTGGTTCTTAATTAAATTGTACTGAGCCTCTGGATGTGCTTTACAACTGTCCGGGCCCCTTTAAGATTCACTTTAGATGTAGGATGACATAAAATCCCTATTTGATTATCTGGAACACAATCCTAGGCCATGTCACAGGCTTGGATGTGTAAGAAAAAGATCCAGCCAGGTACATTCTTATCTATAGAATATTTGTGGACAATTTCCAAACCTACATTTTCCTCTTCCTATGCTCATCAGAACTAGAGCACTGCGTCAGATCAATCTCTTAAGAGTGTTCACCTGACATATACTCAGCAGGTTACCCCACCAACATTACAAAGCTGCATGAGAAGCTTGCCCTCCCAACATCCTTGGTCAACTCACCTTTTCTTGCTTCTTCCTCCAGTTCATCCCAGTCTTTCCCACTTTCCTCTTCACTGCCCAGTGACTCCTTGGAATAGTCTGGAACAGAATAGATTCAGGTTTAGTCAGCTGTTTAGGAGATTCAGGGACCAGGGTGGATGTGGAAAGATAGGTTTCTTTTTCCCTAAGAAGTTACATCTAATCAAGTTGTATCTGGTGAAGATTTCAGTCCCAAGCAGAAAAGAGTGATAAGGAATGATGAATTAAAGATAACAGAAGCCCAAGACGTTAGGTAAGAAGGACAAAGGAAAAATTCTCATCCTCCTTATGGCCCCTGCCTCTGTTATTTTATGTGCTTTTCTGATTCCCCTTAACTATGACATTTTCTCTCAATCCTGAACACTTAATCACCTAAGTTTTCACACATCAGGGCCAGGAATGAAGTCCAGACTTGGGCTGGGAAAAGAAGTGGGATAAACAAAGGGAGGGGAAGTTAAAACTAGGATGGAGATAGTATGACAAAATTGGTGATAAAACAAGAGGTGGAGCTAAGGTGAGGTAAAAAACTAGTGGGCTCAGTATAAATATTATTACAAGGACAGGCAGTAGGGCTAGACTTGGAGTGGGCAAATGGACAAGAATGGGTTGGGAGTATGCCGAGAACTGGAGAATGAATGGGATGTAGATGCAGGGAAATGGGAATAGGAATAGAGAACAGAAGTCAGCTATATATTAGCAAATTAATGAGTAGTATAAGAGTGGGTAAAATTTTTTAGCAAGCACCTGCACAGGCCCTGTGACTTGAAGATCAGACATCTAAATCTCAAAGTAGTCAAACAGTGCTTCAGCATACATACCTCCAAGATGGAATTTGGATGGGAATGGATAAAATTATCTGAAATAACGAAGTATCAGACTACTGGACTGAATTGCCTTCTATTTATACTCACTGAAGCTGCTTTAGCCATGACAAATGATGACCCTAAAAATACATACCTGATTCCTCTGCTTCTGAGGAATAGTCTTCATCACTATCCTCCTCCTCTTCTTCATATTCATCCTCCGAAGGATTAAAAGTTTCATCTTCAATTTCAGACTCTGAGTCTCCTACCTCAGCATCACTCCCCTAATATAAGAATAGCAGAGACCATGATAAGAAGGCATTTCATGTTTTTAAAAGTTTCCACCAATAATTTAATGAATCCTTTCCAAACAATAGTTCTAGTTCTATTTCAAGTGAAGAAGCTGAGGTAAAGGTAAAGTCAATTCTCCAAGATCACCAAAGTTTGGACCAAGCTCATGGATTCATAGACTCTTAAAGCTAACAGGAATCTCAGAGATTATCTAATCCAACCTCCTCTTTTATTAACCGAGTCAAAGGTTGATAGGTATAGTGACCTTTCTATACTTGGGAAATTGAAAAGATATCCTCTTACTTCTCTATTTCTGAAAAGATCAGTTTCTTTTTCTTTCAGGTAAATGAAAAACTAAAACAGACTGTTCTTAAAAGGAGGCTGATTGTGGTGTGGAGGATGGTTTTTAAAAAACAGTTTCTTATGAGTGACTAATATTTTCTGAAGACCAAAGGCTAAAAAAACAAACAAACCCTCATTCAAAACATGCCTATCCTTGTGATTTGGAAAAAAAAAAAAACCAAACAAACCACAAAATAGTAGATACAATGGTAGTGCAGAAAGAACATGGGTCTGTTCTATGTGATACCTTAAACAGGTCAATTTCTCTAAGGCTTAGTTTCCCTGAAATGTAAAGTGGGGACAATACTTGTGACAATAAAATTAGGCAAATGTGTCTACAGCTATACAATTGTGCTATTATTTGATTTATGATTTACCTGTAAGGTGGATTAGAGGAGAGTGGTCCAAACTTGACATTGTTCTCCTGACTTCCTCCTCTCAAGTGGGTCTGGTCTTTTTTGCTCATATGTCAATCTCCATTCCCCCATCCATCCAAAAGGTACTGGGCAACCCTGTACACATCAGCCACTGACCTGTTCCTGAAACCCTAAGTTCACATACCTCACCTTCAGGCTCCAAGAAAGACCAGCCACCTTGTTCAAAAAAGCCCTCAGGATCATCCACAATAGTCTTCATGATTTTGGTCCAGTTGAGGGACTGCACTCCTTCAGTGTACTTCAGGTCACAGGAACTAAGGGAGTTATATAACATCAAAACCAGTACTGCATAAAATCCCTCAATATTACTAAATAGCACCATCTTACTTTAGTTACTAACATGACCAAATATACATAACATTTGTGTAAATATAACAAAACACTTATTCCCTGTATATGAATACTAAACTATGTCCAAGTGTCCCCAAAGTATGGCTTCACGTAGCAGTACCCTGCTAGGGTACTTAGTCCTCACTGTAAAGCTCTCCTATAATCCCTAGGATTTTTCTTTTTTAACTCTGTTTCTCTTTTATCTGTCCACATTCCTTTTTTTTTTCCAAATGAATTTTTATTAATAGCTTTTATTTTCACACCATTAAATACATGAAAGAATCTGAAAATTATATGTAACGCTCCACATCTACAGACCTTCTGCTATTTAAATTGTAGTCATTGTGTATATTGTTTTCTTGGCTCTGTTTACTTCATGCTCCATCAGTTAATATAAATCTTTCCATGCATCTCTGTATCTACCATATTTATTGTTTCTTACACCACAGTAATATTCTATTAAATTCATGCAGCATAATTTGTTTATCCATTTCCCAATCAATGGGCATTTGCTACATGTTTTTTGCTACTACAAAAGGTACAACTATAAAAACTTTCTTCTTGTCAATGACCTACTTGTATTATGTGGCTAGTAGTGGAATCTCTGCATTAAAAGACACAAGCATTTCAATCACTTTATTTGCTTAATTCCAAATTGCTTTCCAAAATGGTTGTACTGGATCCATAGCTCCACCAATAATACAGCAGCATATCTATCTTCCTACACCTTATCCCCCAAAATCAACCATTTCTATTTTTTGTCATCTTTGTTAGTTTGCTGTGTGTGAGGTGACACCTCAGGTTTGTTCTGATTTGCATTTCTCTTGTTATTAGTGATTTGAAGCATTTTCATATGGTTATTAATAGTCTGAATTTTTTCATTTGGGAATGATTTGCTCATAATCTTTGACCACTGATTTACTGGGGAATTAATTTCTACATTACTTCTAATGATTCTTTTCTTAACCAATGCTGCACTCACCTTCTTTTACCTTACTTTCTTTCTTCAACCCTATCTTCACTTTTCTTCTTCTTTCAGTCCTTTCCCACTTTCCCTTTTCCATTGCTATCTTGGAAAAAGCACTTTGTCTAAAAACACCTGGCCTCAATTACGGCCTGTTCAGTGGTCTCCGTGTTTTACACAGGTGATAATTCCAGGCAGTGTACTCTCTCCCAACTGTACTTTGTGGGCAAAGAAAGTCCAGGCATTACATCCAATGGACTTCTTTGGCTTCTGTGTCTCATTAAAAACATGTCATTCATAAGATAAGGTTATCCTTTTCTTTTTGTTAACTTCCCACAACACCTAGTAAAGTATTATTTCCTCTCTAAGTATTTTCCTAAATTGCTAAGGAAACTGTTTATAGGAGAAGTGATTCAATTATAGTGGGTGGGTGAGGAGGAATACAAGAGGGAAAAAAATAAAGAAATGAAAACAAAAGGGCTAGCATTAATAAGATTTTAACTTGAAAACTGCCCAAGAATATTATCAGCATTACCTATGCAGGGATAAAAGCAACCCATCAACAACCACGAAAAAACGTGCCAAACTACTAATAAGAGAAATGCAAATTAAAATGACTGAGGTTTCATCTTATGCACATCAGACTGGCAAAGATAATCAAAGAAGGAAAACATATGTTGAGGGCCTATGGAAAGAGAGACACATATTAATGAACTATTGTTGGCAACTAGTCCAATAAATAGTTTGCAATTATACTAGAAAAGCCACCAAACTATTTATCCTTTGATCCAGTGATATGACCATCATGCAAATACCTCAATGAGGTAAAAAGTTCCATGCATAAACAAATATGTGTATATATACATATATATGTTATGTAAACAAATATTTCTATAGACACTTTTTGTGATATATCTGTAGTGGAAAAGAACTGGAAAGAAAGTGGGTGAATGGGGAATGGCTGAACAAATTATGGTACAGAAATGTAATATAATATTGTGCCTCAAGAAAGAATAACACGAAGAATTCAGAGACACTTGGAAAGACTGGTAGCATACATTAAGTTTAACAATTTATACGATGACCACAAAATTATAACGGAAAGCAACACTAAAAAGTCTTCCGAACCCTAATCAATGCAGTTACTAGTCATGATTTTGGAAGACTAATGGTAGTGCCTTTCTTGCTCCTCAAGTAGAGACATAGTGGACTACAGGTACAGAACAAGGCATTAAAAAAAAAAAATGACTGATGCATTGATTTGTTTTGCTTAACTGTACTTTGTTACAAAGGAGAATTCCACTATCTGTAGTGGTGAGGGAGGTAATCTTTAGAAACTGACAGTTAAATAAGAATTATTCCCACTGTTTATTTCTTAGATTTCAAAGCCATTTCTCACAGACAAAATTATGTAACCACTTCCTTTAGAGAATTTAAAAAGCAAATTCCACTCCTATTACTACTCAAGGTCTTAAGGATGATTTTCCTTGGTTAGCTCAGGTGGTTCCACTAGAGAAGCTTTTCTCTAGCTGAAGTGTGGAAAATTTGTCATCAAAACAACATGCTTTTGTCTATCTAATCTTTCTTCAGCAAATTTACAGAACTAGTAAGAATTTGAAATGTTCTGAAGACACATTGTGCGAAATACTTAAAAATAATGAACTATATGTAGATACTGATTCACAAGGAACAATACTCTGGCCAAGCATTCGTTATAAAGGGGCTAGGCCCAAATTTTAAAGTTCTAATCTATAAACTCACCTCAAAGGCAAGCTGATCTCAGGTACATCAATAGTTTTTTATATACCAGCTGTATAATTCTTGATATCAATAATCTCAGAATTTTAAGTTCCATGGAATAAAGATCCCTAATGGGTTAACTTACTTCAACCACTCCTTGATAGGGTCAAGAGAGGCCACAGGGATGGCATTGATCATTGTCACCTTCTTACTGTAGTCCTTGTAGACTATTACCATATCAAAATTCTTCAGATGAAATTGGACTCGCTCAAAATGAATCAGCTCCACTTCATCCAATGTCACCACAAAAGGTGGCTGGGGGAGTAGAAATGGCCTATTACTTTTCTGAGTACATTTGGAAACCCATTAGCATTTCCCCATCCTTGCAGAATCCTATTTAATGTATCAAAGAGCTTGCTTATTCTACAATAGCTCAAACACACTAAAGTGTCTTAGTAGAATCAAAGACTTTTTGGGTGGGTGGGGACCTGAGAGAAGATCTTCCTTTCTTTTACAATTCAGGAAAATGAAGTTAACTGGCTTGTAAAAGAGCTCCACAGGGGCAGCTAGGCGGTGCAGTGGATAGAGTTCTGGCCTTGGAGTCAGGAGGACCTGGGTTCAAATCTGGCCTCAGACACTTGATACTAGCTGTGTGACCCTGGGCAAGTCACTTAACCCCAACTGCTTCAGCAAAAAAAAAAAACAACAAAACACATTAAATTGTACCCTCAGGTAGAAAAAATTCAGTAGAATTTATAGCACGGAAGTCAACTTTTTGGGAAGAAGTGACAAATATTAAAAAATTATAAGGTGAAGGGGAGCTGCTCTAATGTCTTGTGTACATTGAACTGATAATTAGCAAATTAACTGAAAATGTTGACAGAGAAGTTTGGAGTGAAAAAAGATCTAATTCTCAACACTTTCTAGTCAACTGAAAACTATTTCCTTCTCGATGCAAACATTAATAAAGAGATACTCACCCATTCTGTAGCATTCACCAGTGCACTACTAGTGGGCTGTAGCAGGCAGGTGCTTCTGTAAGGGGCTCCATTAAATCTGGAAAGAAGTGAGAAAATAAATTCACACTCTGTGCAGACCAAGATCAGAAGACCAAAGCCAGTAGGTGTTAATCCCATAATAGATATACTTTTCCTTCCCATTCCAAATTTCGAAACTCAAGTTCCATCATGCTCATTCGGGATTCTCATCTTCCAGTGCCAAAGATGCATTTCAATCTACGTTCTACCTACCTCCCCATTCCCTCACCTTTGCATGTGAAATGTCATATTCAAAGAAGTTTAAAGAATTACAGAACGCTGATATCTGAAAAGGATCGTAGAGCTACAACTTGTCCATTCCCCTCCTTTTACAAATGAGGAAACAGAGCTAGAGGTGAAGTAACTTGCCTAAGGTCCAAGCATAAGTAACAGAGCCAGTTCTTGAACCAAAGTTTTACAGTATCAGGATGAGAATGCATAATATATCATAGTGACATTAATGGAGGGGGTCTTCAATTTTTTCTTATTTCTATAGCTAGAAGTCAGGTCTGCAGGACACTAGGCTAATATGAAATATTTTACCCCAAGTCCCTAAAAGGCACTTCAAACTCCAGCTCCTCCTTGGTTAGGGCCTCAACCTTTTCAATGAAGTTTTTAAAGGCTGTTTTCAGCTTGTGCCTCATCTCTCTTTCCATCTGCAGAAAAAGAAAAATAATAACTAAAAACACCAATTTGATTTTTAAATATAATATTCTCTTCCAAAGTAATTATCATATGTATCTTTAACATCAGCTCTCGCTATTTATATCCTGGATATTTCTGGAGCTATGGGGGAAAATGAAGTGCTATGAAGTTGAACAGTTTGTTCAGTGTTACAATAGCAATGATGGAAAATACTGGAATCTGTGGACTAGTATTTTACCCATTGATTTATCAATAAAACAGCAGGTTATATAATACAAGGGACTGAGGGCTACACTTAAAAGCCAGGCCCAAATCCTGCCTTTGAAATTTTTTAGCTATGTAACCATGTATCTACCAGCCACTTAACATTTCTGAGCCCATCTCTTCACTTGTAAAATGGGAACAACAATACCTCACTCACAGAGCTGTTGTGAAGCTCAAATGTGACATATGTTAAACACACTGAAAACCGTCTTGTGTTCAATGTGCATGAGATTACAATTTTAGTACTGCCTCTTTGCTAGCCACTGAGCTCTACTTCAAATAGGCTCAGAATGTCATTAATGTATTACTCCAAGGCACTGGCAACCAAAGAGTTCAGATCTTATCCTATCTTCCCCTCAAATCAGATACAGAATTTTACTGGCCTGCTCAGCATACAGGTCATCTCGGTCATGCATATGCTGGTGTTTTCCCAAGTCAGTGGTGATTTCTCCCACTTCAGTGTAGAACTGCACATCGGTGTGCCGCTTTTTCCCAAACATGATGGCATTCTGGCAGCAAGAAACAGAAAACATAAAGTAGAAGTCAGAAAACTCAGGCTACACAACAGCAAAAAAAGACAATATACAGGGTTGGAAAAATAATTATCTCTATAATGGAAGTAGCACTGGTCCTATTAAAGCACTTCCACATCACACCTGTTAAGAGGATTAGATGACTGAAGACATTAGATGCAATTCATTTTTGTGAACAAAGAGCAATATTTTACCTATCTACTGGAATGGATTTCTAGAGGGGACCATAAACATATGTAAGAGTAATAGGTCTTGGGGGAGGTGGACACACTACGCAAAAGTTGAAGAGAGCGCAGAATTCAGATTTCACAGATAGAAAGAGGGGAAAAAAAGAGCCCTACTATATTCAGATACCAGAGAAATAAAGACCTGTCCAGACCCTTCTCCCGTCCCCCTCTCCCCAATGGCATACCTTGAGGTGAAAGTGCAGGACAATGATCATTTCCCCATCACATGGCTGGAACAAGGCATGCTTAATGTTATTATAGAGAATATCCACTTTGTCTCCTCGAACTGATGTGAAACGAAAACCTGGGTGGAATAAAGAAACTGAGTGCCTAATAACACTATCAAGTTAAGTAGAAGCCTGCAATGCTTCAGAAAAACTGGAATGGAAACAAACTGTTGATTTTTTTCCCTCTGTAGTATATTATAAATTACATAAACACTACAGAATTTCCCTTTCATTTTACTTCTCAGCTTTTATACCCCTGGCACTGATTCAGAAGAATACCTTACCATTAACATGAGCTTCAAGGGAGCCTTGCATTCTCTTTTGGGCAATGTTGGGTCGGATGTACAGATCCTTCAGCTTAGGATTACTCCGGTTAAGATTGATAACTAGTGAGTCTTGTTTCACAATACCCTGAAGAAATAGAATGAATGGGAATGCAATTACATTCCCAAATATCTCTATGAAGTAATCTGTGCGTCCTTTTTCTACGCGTATGTTCTGCCCCAGTCAAGCACCCCCAAGGCTCACCTCTTTTTCTTTTTCTTCTGCTTCCCGAGTCTTATAACGTTTTTGAACTTCTTTTATAATTCGAAAAGCATTTTGAAGATTTAAAGCTGGTACTGTCTGTTCTCCAGGTGCCTTCATATTTGAAGCTCGATACGTGCTTTGGTAGAAGGGAAAACAAATGTTACAGAAGGAATTGCTTATTGGGTTAATGAACCCTCCTATCACTATACTCAGGACCTATATGTTTAGTTTAATGTCAAGGGGAGAAAGAATTATATTGAAGAGAGGATGATGAGCAAGGTCATACTATATATTTCTTTTGCTCTTCAAAAGGGATGGATCTGTAAATGGTTAATCTAATCAAAAGGAAGATATGATTAACTTTTCCCCTTGAAGCCAAATAAATACTCCAAATTTATCCCATCATATCTCAGACAAGGAAAGAATCTATCTTGACAGCCACCAATTCATTTGGAGGAGGGATTTGGGATTTAACTTCTCTTTAGTAAGTAGTAAGAGTTTATAACCATACTGATTACATGTCTGCCTTTTCCCAGGAACACCATACAATGATCCTAAATGAATCTGGCAGAAGGAGACACAGTGAGTCTGCGAGAGAAAGAGGAACTCAGGATAGAGGGATCACACTTCAGCCAGTAGGAATTGTGGGATAAGTGGTATCCTGGGACTCACATTTCCTTGACAAATGTAGCCTCTGGATTAGGGAAAATGTTGCCTTCATTTCTGCCCAGAGCACTGCCTGGGCAATAAAAGTTGATTCGCAAGTAGGTGTAGTCTCCTTCCACAGACATACTGATATTCTAGTCAAAGAAAGGGAAGACAAAAACCATACAAAAAAGATTTCTTTTCCATCTAGACATTACTCTGCTTCTCCTTTCCCTGGCCAAATTTCTTGAAAAAGTTGCATATACTCACTCCAGCTACTTTCTCAATACCCTTGTAATCTGGCTTTTAGTTCAACCAGTTTAAAAAAATCTTTCACAGGTCACTAATAATCTTAAAATCCTGAAGTCCAATGATCTTTCTTTAATTTTCATCCTTCATTTCACTGCAGCATCCAATACTGTTAGTTACCTCCTCTTCTTCTGGCTCTTCTATTTTACTAAGGTACCATTTAAAAAAAATCTCTCATTGGTAATGTCCTTTCTCAGATTCTTAAAGTGTGTGTTCCTCAAGATTGTGGGCTCTGGTTCTTTTCTCTTCTCTCTACACAAGAGGAACTCTCCTTTGGGAATCTCATTTACTCCCTTGTTTTCAATGATTACTTTTATATAGACGAATCCCCAATCTTAGTCCTGACTGCTCTCCCTGAACTTTAAATTCACATTTCTCATTGCCCAGAGACCCATCTCCACCTATATGTCTTGCTGTTACCTTAAACTCTGTAATATATCAAAAGATTTGTGATTCTATCACTCAGACAACTTCTTCCAAACATGAGTTATGCATTGCACTCTCCTCCCTCAATGTATCATTAGCAAGAGCTGGTGATGAACTCTCTGAATTTAGCTAGGTTAATGGTCCCCAACACTCCCTGAAGCCTTTAAAGCTTACCAGATCTTATGTATTATTGGTGTAACATTTGAGAACCAAGGGCCGTTTTTCTTTTTTTTGGAGGCTGTCTCCCTATGTCACACTAGGCTACAAGTGCAGCAGTCACCCACAGCCCCACTTCCACTACTGATTGGCATGAGTGCCTTGACCTGTGCAGTTTCTGATGTGGACAGGTTTACCCATCTTTACAAGCTGGTGGCCCCAGATACCAGAAGGTCATCACACTGGTGGCCAGCTTTAGTGCAGAAATCTGTTTAGCCCACTGCAGCTAAGACTTACTGAGCTCAAGAGATCCACCAGCTGCAGCCTCCTTGATAGCCAGGATTACAGGCACTTGCTATCACGCCCAATTCATCTTCATGTTATAATAAAGAATTGGCTCTCCAAAACCCTATTCACCTGATGATTACTATTTCTGCCTGTGTCACCAACATCACCTACCTAGACTACTGCAGTAGTCTCCCAACATGTCTTCAGACTCTTAATCACTCTACCCTTCAACTGATCATTTACATCATCGCCAGACTAGTCTTCCTTAGGCATAGATCTGGTAATATCACTATGTTCTTTAAAGGTTTCCTCTGTCCCACAGAATTAAAGTTCAAATTGAACTTCATATATACAGTTCTTCACAACATAAGACTCTACATTTTTAGCCTTGTCATATTCTACTACTAAACTCTGAATCAATTCTGAAGGCAATGACCATATCTTAATTTCTCTCCCCAATCAGAAAAGCCTTTTTGGGTCACTCTACCTTAAGTAACATTTATCTCCAGCCCTCTTTGTCTCTAAGTGTAAAAGATCCAGTATTTATCATTGCATAGCTTATTGTATTAAGAGTGAATTAAACCCTCAATGTTTAACAAAAACACAGGTGAAACATCTTTTGCTGAAGTCCTAGGAAAAACCAGGCAGACATATCTGTTGCCAAATAGATTAATCTGAAACATTCATTTTTCTAGGAAGTGAAAATGGGGAGGAAAACAAAGAATAATAGGAGTAAAAAGTAGATAGTGAATAAATCCAGAAAAGTGCATTAAAGAAGGGTAGGGCTACAAAGGATAATGTGAAACAACATAGTTATAATGAGTAGAGACAATGGTCTATAAAGATTTTTAAATGAAACCTGGTCTAGTATTTTGTTTTAGTTAATTACCTTGATTGTGGCAATGTGGAAGGGTGTTGCAATGCCAAACACAGGCATTATTACAGTCTCATATTTCTTATCAATATAAATCTTCATTTCACGGATATGTGGTTCCTTAGGCATCAGAGAAGGGTTCTTGTAGGATACATTAGATTTTCGAGCTCTAGAATAGGAACAATAAAAGTGAACAACGAGAGACTTCAGAAGTCTTAGGGCTCAATCCCTCTACAGTCATCAACAACCCTTACTTCTGAATCTGCTGTTCTCCTTTCTGCTCTGTTAAACGCCTTTTGGCTTCCTCATTGAGTTGTGTGGCCAATTCCTTCTGATGCGCTCTCCTCTTCTCCTCTGCAGTCATCTCATTCTAAGGAAAGGAATAAACCTAAGTTATGAAAACATGTAAAACATCCATAGACAAAGATGTGAATAATTTATAAAGCAGGGGACCTACTCGTGTTCTCTCTGTGAGCAAAGCCGCTCTTGAACCTCGTCCCAAAAGGTCCTCAGCCTCATCTTTCTCTTCTTCCTCTTCTTCTTCATCCTCATTCTGTGGTAAAAAATAAATACATGCAAGAATTGAGTTTTCCCACATCAGAATGTTTTTAAACAAAATAGCTCCTAAACTTATATACCTTGTTCTTCTTCCTATGCCCTGCGCATCGAACATATGGTTTATGGGCAAATACAATCTGCTTGAGATTTTTATCAAAAATGTTTTATCTAATTATGTGAATAGCAAATCTGTAGCACTTAACCACTAGAAATGTCTAATTATATGGTCAAATACTTAGTAAGTAATGTTTGGATTTGCCTATCTCCACAAAACTGGTCAAACTGGAGTAGAGTGCCATTATCAATAATGTAACCCTGGAGTGAGAATTAAGTTATGACTTGATTCAATCAAATCTCACGGATCTTAAAGAGTTTTTGTCTTTTAAGTACCAATATTTTCATTGAATTGAACAAAACTGACCAGTATCATAACTATTCTTTAAATTTAAGAATAAAGTTTGTTAAATAGGTTACTCTGGGAGGAGAAAGGAGGGGACTGTTTTTTGTATTGCTATTTTTAAAAAAATTCCTATTTGTGAATAGACAATAGGTCACACACTCCACCTCTTATGAATAAAAAACTTGAAGTGGACCGCAAGCATATGGCTTCTTGATGTGATAATAGTACTGAAAAAATACGTATGACAATTTCCCTCTTCTTTCTCACCTTTAAGAAGATGCCCACATTCTTCACTTTCTTCTTGACAGAAGTAAGAACAACAGCTGGACCATCCTAGGACAAAGAGTAGGAGCTGGACATTGCCAGAGGTAATGACAACTTTTCTTCCTCAGACTTTGCACGGTAATACTTTGTACTGAGTGATGTCAATCAATATTTAAGGAATATTAGTTTTCATTTTCTAGATATGGATTACCAAGAATACAAGCTCATTAGGGCAGGAGTCATGTTTGTGTCTATGTATTCATAGTACCTAGTACACCACAGGTGCTTAATAAATGCTGGTGGAATTAATTATCGTAAGCAGTATGGCCCTAAAGCTAATCTATTCAATATTGATTCAATTCTTTGATCTAAGTTACAAACATTTTTCCTTGAATGCTGACCTAACAATTCTTTCTCAGACAATGATTATCATTCAGGTCACTAAAACAAGTTAATATAATGTGAAAAATGAGATAATTGTGTGAACCACACTAAGTCTATCCTGTGACTCAATTCTGGATCTAGCTCAGTTCCCTCACTTTCTATTCATTCAATGATAGGTCTAGTCCAATTTCTGTCTTGTGAGAAAACTATTTAATTATGGGAATTGTGAGAAAACTTTATTGCCTTGTTTGAACCTAGCCCTGTGTGGCTGGGAAGCTGGACCACCTCTACCTGTTGCTCAGAGACATTTAACTAAGGACCTAGGTCATGTTAACCAGAAGCCCAGTCAGATCCAAAGACTGATGCAAAGAGTTTTTTCACAATTATATATTTCAAGCAACCCATATGTCATACCTGAAAACTGGTCCCATACTGGTTAAGTTACTGTTTCCTTGTTCCTTTAACTGAATACAGACAGTTGGGGACAGGCAGAGGAGAATGGAACACCTCTTTTTCTGATTTCAAGGAATTGTACCTGTTAATTCTCTCCCTTGCAGCTTAGAAAGTCCCTAATCTTTCCTCCAATTAGAAATCAGATTACCTAACCTTGTATCCTGGTTTATATCTTGTTAACTGTTTTCTTTTAATGCATAAAAATATCTGTATTTGGGGTTCAGTACCAAGTTGAGGAGGTCAGGTCCTGACCTGTTATACAATTGCTATGCATTGTTTAATAAATCTAGAAGCCTGAACCACCTTTGTTTCTTCAGTTATTTCAGATTTCACCCATCACAAAGACCTAACTATGAAATTTACTTCTAAAGTTGCAGAATACCAGTGGCTTAAATGGTTAACACCTACCTCATCAACAAGAACTGTGTCACCAATGAAGAGGGCATAGGTTTTTTCTTCTGGTTTCTTTCCTTCCTTGTTAGTCAGATCTGAGAATCCCATATTGATGCTAAAAACCATTCCTAGAAGAGCAAAAATGGGGATAAATGAAGAACAAAAATTTTATTGAGAACAGGGGAGATGGGACAAAGGAAGACACGTTTAGAAAGAACCACCATCTTGCACTGCCTCACCTTTTTTCAACTTGTACTGATTTTTACTATTGATTACCAAGGATCCTTCACGAAATTCAATTCCCATTGCAAACCTATAAAAGAAGTCAAGTCAGAATTCTACACAAGCTGAATCTAAATATGGAATATTTGGCAAAATACAAAGGGCATGACTTAGCTCTCACAACTCTTCCATGATATGGGTACTAACAAAATATTATCCTTAGTTTTTCTACAGATAGGGAAGGAGTCACAAACATCATGTGATTTGTCCACACTGGTCAATCACTTATGAAGTGGGATTAGGGTTCATAGCCTTTAGGCTCTTCATATTTAGTCCAGTGATTGCAAAATATATATAAAAACCTAAATTAGGTACCTTTTCTACCCCTGTAATCAAGCCCTTCCCATTTTTGCTTCCCAGTGCCCATCTTTTCAAACATTTAAGTTTTACTACACTAGTCCAAAAATCAAAGCCAGGAACTCTTTCTGTTACACCCACATACACCCACACCCACACCCAATTTGGCTCTCAGAAACTGTTAGGGGTACGCTACTAGAATGGCCATGAAGGTAGGCTAAGCTCCACTTCACTCACCCATAACTAGGCCACACGATCCAGTTGTGACAAGCTGGTAACTGGATTTTCAAGCCCTGGCAGCCAACTGAGCCAGCACTTGGTACAGCCTGACACATTTCTTCTCATCTTTCAGAGGCCCAGGAAGAACAAGTATGTACCCTGGAATGGCTTTCATCTAAGAAGATTGCCTAGAATTTTTCAAAAGTAGAACTTAACTGAATATTTTCTACAGGGTACTGCTTAGAATACAGTGTGAAGGGCCCCCTGAAATTATTTCTGCTAGTCATAAATTGACCTAGAAGGATGATTCTATTAGTTACTGCCCACAGAAGAGCTTTAATTCAAAATTATATTTGTGTCTTAGAGAATCCCTTACCCAAGATTTTTGGTGATTTTGTTGAGCAGGTCTGGTTTTTGTTTCTTGACCATATCCATGACAGCATTGTATACTTCACATAGCTTCATACCTATAGTCAGAGTGAGTGTGAGGAGGGAAGTCTAAGAATGAGTCTTTCAAAAATTTCAAAAATTCAAAAATTCAAAAATTCAAAAATAAAAAAGTTACAATTAAAAAACAGTTCCGTACCCAACAAACATCAAATAAATTGAGTATTTCCATATATAAAGCATAAAAGAGAAAGAGGATTGTACACGAAACTAGAAATCTCTTCCGTTTATGTATATAATAACTTCAGTGTGGAACTTTCAAAGCTGTCCTAACCACGTTTCCATCTGACTTCAAAAATTAACTTTCAAAAAAGTATAAAACCTCACACAGCAAATTTTGTTTTATCTACTTTTCAACCTCTAAGAGGAAGACCAAATTTGAGTTGGGCTAGTGGGAGCTGGAAAATAGCATACTAAACCATAAAGTCTGAAATATTTCAAAGTAATATTTTTACAACCAGGACAACAGAGCCTCCCCTTTTCCTACCTTATCTAGGTTGTGAATGAACATTTCAAATCTGAATGTTCTCTAGTCAGCTTAATGAAATGATGAACCAAGACATAGTTTAAGCTATGATCATGGTCTTTACTGGCAGACCGCTAGGTGGTACAGTGCTATCCACTGCCAGGCCTGGAATTAGGAAGTTTAAATCTAGTTCCAGAAACTTACTATCTGTGTGACCCTGGGTTAATCACTTAACCCTGTTTGTTCAGTTTGCTCATCTATAAAATGAGCCGGAGAAAGAAATGGTGTATTACTCCAGTACCTTTGCCAAGAAAACCCCAATTGGGGTAATAGAGAGTCAGACATGACTAAAGAACAATAACAAGGTCTTTGCTAAGGTTTTCTCAAAGTCCATCTTAGAAGAGTGAAGTCAGGAGGCTTTTGTAATAACAGGTGAACAAAAAACTAGAGCAGGTGGATAATCGCAGGTCTAGTCATCAAGTAGCTACTTTCTGAATTATAATAGCATCCAGGTCAGTCTTAGATCCATTCTGATTTGTTTCAAAAATGAACAGGAGAATTTAGACTCTCTCCTATAAATGCTCCATTTCTCTCTATGTACAAATCCTTCCAATATCGTAGCTTCCCGAATTTCCATTAGAATAATGTGAAACAAAGAGAAAAGTAGTATTTACAGGATAGATTTAAAATTTCAGGTCAGCAGAAAACCAGTTAAGGGAAAAAGAAAATGGTTTTCTGGGAACGAAACATTTAATTTTGAGGAAATTAGAAGATAGGAATTAATGTGAGATATATATCAAAATGTGCTATTCCTAAAAATACGAAAAAATCTTCTAATTATTCACAAAATAGATTTACAAGTATTTTAAATGTGCTCCCCCCTCTCCCAAAAATTAAAACCAGAAACCAGTCTGTATAGCAGACTTAAGGATATGCAGAAAAGACACAGCCCATGTTTTTGTACATTTATTCTTAACCTATCTTTTGCAGAAACCTTACCATGTCTCAGTTCCTTCAGCAGCTCTTCCTGTAGCTGGAGCAGAAAGTTGTAATTCTCCTGGACTTCCTGGGGAGGATCTACCATCAGGGTTCGTACGAGATTGGAGCAGTAGGATTTGAAGCGAATACCCATGGCACAGGTGATGGCCCCAAAATGCATGTGGTTCTTGTCACTTGAGACCCAAGATAGAAAACCATGATACTATTAATGCCAGCAAAGTATTTGGTACCCATAGTATGTAATACATGAGGTCATTATATTTCTTGGTTCTTGCTCAAAGTGGAATGGTGGCCTAAAGTACAGGGTAAAAACCAACTGTGAAACTGCTGGTGTAATTTACAATGCTCTAGGGAAGCTGGAGATATACTGACTGGAATATATTTGCTGAATGCAGCAATATGGGGATAAGAAGCTACTTATACTGTAGTTCATTGTGAAATGAAAGGACTGTAATTCCCTCAGAAGGGGGGAATTAGCTCATGGCTGCAGTTATGTGGGTACTGATGAGTCTAAGGCTGCTAGTGGCAGTGTTTGAAAAGACAGCTGCTTACCTAACTACACTGAACTTGAGATTATAGTTGCCACCACTCTGGATGATGGGAGGATAACACATCTCTACTGTGGAAGGGTCCGCTCCAGCCAGGTACTTCTTTTCTTCAATGGCCTTCTCCACAGACTCAGCTAATTTGCTGTGACGAACTTTCTATGAATATATCCAGGAAGGAGGCAACAATTATAGGGGTATCCTTCTTATTTGATCCTTTATTACGTGGGGGCAATATGGTACCTAATGGCATACAAATCTCAAAAAATAATATAGCAGTCTTGTAACATGTCATGGGCTTAAATCTTGGGAAGGTTTTTTTTTTTTTTTAAAAAAACACACTCAAGAAAAAAAGAAAATACAATTTAAGTATCTAGAATTAAGATATATTTAAAAAAAGGCTCAATAATAGATATTTTCTCATTTATGATTTCTACTTGCAATTGTTCTTGAAAGAGTCACATCACTATCAAATGACCAAAGTTATATTTTAAGAAATTTTACTATTCAAAACAAATGTATGACCACCCTTCTACTCCTAGAGTTACATGATTTTAGTGAATTTCACTTTGTTCTACAGCAGTAGGGAACCTCTAAGCAGTATCAATAGACAAAATAAAATCATTTTAAGACTGATCTGGTAGGAGAAAGAATTGGTGGGGGGAAGCACTTCTCTTTTCTTAGAAAATTATAGCAAAATATCCTCTTTGACTATTTAAGATTTACTAGTCATTTGCTTTATTTCATTTTGTTTTGTTTTTGCAAGTCAATTGGGGTTAAGTGACATGCCCAGGGTCACAGAGCTAGTAAGTATCAAGTGGCTGAGGCCAGATTTGAACTCAGGTCCTCCTGACTCCAGGGCTGGTGCTCTATTTACTTTGCCACCTAGCTGCACCCCATTTACTTAAAAAAATAAAATAAAATTGAGGTGGTGTCTCTCCTGCAGTTACCTCATCTGCATCAACAATTTCCATGACTCTTTCCTTGAAAAATTTGTTGAAGACTTCAGAGGTGATATTAGCTGCTTTCTTCATCAGAGTAAGTTCTCCATCCTCTTTTACAGCTATGGTATATGCCACAACTGCACTGATATCCATCTGTGGATAAAGGAATATGTAACCTGAAATAAGAGAACTATTAATGAGATACAACTAGATAATAAAATCTGTGAGGATAGGGACTGTGTTTTGATCTTACATCTAGAACTGGAAAGAGCCTTAAAAGCACAGAACCTAGCATAGCTCCTTTTACACATTAAATGTTCAAATATTTGTTTAAAGAATCTAACCTAGGTATTAGTAGTAACAAGAAAAAAATCATTAACTCTCTTGAGTAACCAGTTGTTACAAATACTGTTTCCTCTGACTGGACAAACTTCCAAAAAATGGTCAGAAAAAAATCATTTTACTAAATCATACCAGGGAAATATAAAGAAATGGCCTATAAAACATATATAGACTCTCTATATTAAAAAAAAAGTTGAGGAATAGAGAAAACAAATTACCTAAAGTTAAGTAAGCCTTAGGAAGACTGTCTTGATTTATTGGTCAAAAGGATTTTCTGGTATTTTGAGGTCCTTGAATATTAATCTTATCCTGACCAAAAAGTGCAAGTATATCACTTCCTGGAAACTATAAAATATGAAGTACAGTACTCTACTCCTTGAGAATGAATTTACTTCTCTTAAACTACTATGGGACTATCCTCATATTTTCAGCCTTCTTAACCCCACCATTTCTGGTTCCTTCATCAATTCTCTTACTTTTTCAAAGCCCTCTCTGTTAAGGCAGTCATTCCAACTCTTCATGAACTCTCCAGGGAATTTGTCTTTGCTGAATACCCCGATCTTCTTGCCACTCTTGCTCTCTTTAATGGCTTCAATCATTTTGTCGAAGTTGCCCTTGTTACTCTCATTCTAGCAAAAACAAAAGGAAGGTGATGTTTATTATTAATATGTAAGAATTAGACCACTCTAACAGTTCTTAGATATAATGAATGCAGCATTTAGCTAAACCACAAAGCCAAACTTGGACTCGGCATTAGTTTCTCTACAGTAGGCTTGATTTACCTAAACTGAAAGGGAAAGGGAAATAACGGCTCCCATTCCTTGATGACAGTTATGACTAAGCTGGTTTATCACTAAGCATAAATGAATAATAGCTCAAGAAAGAAAATGATTAAGGGTAGGAAGGCATCAAAAAGACCTCAAATGTAAACAACAACAAAATAGATTTAGAAGTATTGGGAATACCATGGTTATGATTTAGTTAACCAGAAAGATATATGGTAACTAACATTAAACATAGATTAAAACAAACCAAAAAACCCCTACCCAGTTTCCACGGAGAATAAGTACATAATGCTAGTGGATTTAGGAGTTTAAAAGTCCAAGAAAAGAACTTTAATGATGCCCTTCTTTTCTCCCAAATATTCATCAAAGTCTGAATTTAATGCCACATCCTAACACTCTCTCTTTGAATTCCTTCAAAATCCTTATAGGGTTTTTTTTGTGGTTGGCATTACTGTCACTATGTTAAATATCTAAGTGTATGCAACAAATTCTTTTAATTTCTTACTTTTTCTCGAACCAGCAGTGTAATGGCAGGAGCACCATTTGCATTTTCATTACCCTTGGTGTTGGCAATTTGTTTCAAGAACTCTACTTTTTTCTTGCTGGCCATAAAGAGGATCTTGTCATCACAGAACACCATAATGGTATCAGTTAGCTCATAACCAAAGAGCCATGTCTATGGCAAAAGAGAAGAGAAGTTAAGATACTCATAGGCAGAAATGGAAAATTTAATCAATAAAAATGTTAATTGTATCTTACTATGATTAGGATGGTTCTCTCATGGGATATTTGCCTATTCCTACCCTTGGCTAAAAGAGTCAAAAGCAACACCCAAGACCAGGTTTGATGATATTTTTATCTTTCCCTTCCTCTCTCCCCATACTTTCTTATGTTTTCCCCCTTCCATCCTAAATTTTAGTTCTGCCAGTGGTACTTAGGGCTACAAACTCTGTTAATCCTGCCTTTGATGGCTCCACCTAGTTACCTGAAGGGCAGTAGATTTGGCATAAACAATCTCTTCATCAACACCTACTGAAACAACAATGGCATCAACGTTGGCATACTCATCCTCTCCTTTCTGAAACACAAAGAGCAGAGTATTTGGTCACTTCAGTTTTTTTCAACTGCATATTGCCAAAAGAAGAATACAAACTGAGGTATTTATCCACACCAAGGACGTGAAGCAATCCCTCCCCACCCCACCCCCCGCCCTTCCCCCATTTTGGGCATCTATTCAGCTCCTGTTACAAACATAGCTCTTGGGTAACGTCTTGAAATAAGGGGAAGACCCAGTGATTTCAGAGCTATTAAGACCCCCTTCCCTTATCTCTGTGTCCATTCTATAGAAGAGAAAAAAAAAACCACCATCTTGACCAACAGCTGTCTCAGATCCTATTTCCCCAATTCCACTCTACTTTATTCTGAAGCCCCTAGCTGCCAAAGTGGTTAGAGAATAAGGTGGCAAACAAATCAAGCACTGAATGAGAAACTGAGCTGAATGGCATAAAGTTCTATAGTACTTCTTGGCTTATGACAAAAGTAGCACCTAAAATAGAAAGTAGTTAACAAAATTTTAATGGGATAATTTTTTCTTTTTTTTTAAATGAAATAAACCCTTGTCTCACTCCTCTGCTCTGTTTAATTCACTCCACCCCCACTTCAAAACACAACTAAAATGGAGGGAAAGATTCTTGTGATACACTGCATTACTTCAAATCTCCCACTTACCTGTTTTGCTTTGGTCCCACATTTCTCAGATTGACCAGTAAGTCTCCTTACTCCTGCTTCATAGAATCCATCACTTCCTCAAGTTACAGCCTCAACACTACCTTCAACCTGAAGTCTTTTCTGATTCCTCCAACTGCAAATCTACTTTGTATTTATTCTATATATGCGTACTTGTTAGCTCCTTGAGTAGGGATTGCTTCATTCTTTGCATCCCTGGTACCTAGCACAGTGCTTAGCAAATAGGAGGCAGAAAAATCTTGAAAGATTTTCATAAATATTGTACTATACTTAATACTTGTATATTTTATATTATCCAGTATCTTTGTGGATAATAAAATGTTTTCACTTACTGCTTACAACACTAAGACAGCTAATTACTGAGTTCTTTTGAGAAACTTCTTTTGGAATTTGGAGACAGCTAAAAAACGAAGTCAAATACACCAGGTAAGGATTTATTCTCTTTAATTTCAAGATAAATGACAACTTAAAAAAGCCACAGGAGTACAATTAAGTCCATCTATTTTATTTTATATTTTTCTTTTTGTTTTTTCCCTTTATTTTTAAAAAAATTATTAATTTTAGTTTTCAACATTCACTTTTACAAGATTTGAGTTCCAAATTTTCTCCTCATCTTGTCCCTTCCCCCACCCCAAGATGGCATGCATTCTGAATTCTTCCCCTAATCTGCCCTTCCTTCTATTTCTCTCCCCTTCTCTTATCCCCTTCCATTTCCTGTAGATCCAATTTCCCAGTTGCATGTGAAAACGATTTTTTTTTAACATTTGTTTTTAAAACTTTGGGTTCCAATTTTTCTCCCTCCCCACCCACCCTCATTGAGAAGGCAAGCAACTCCATATAGGTTATACATGTATAGTCATGCAAAACACTTCCATAGTAGTCATGTTGTGAAAAACTAAGTATATTTTCCTTCATCCTATCCCGCCCCCCATTTATTCAATTCTCTCTTTTGACCTGTCCCTCCTTAGAATTGCTTGCTTCTGATTATCCCCTCACCCAATCTGCCCTCCCCTCTATCATCCCCCTGCTCTCTTGTCCCATTCCTCCCCTATTTTCCTGTAGGGTAAGACAGATTTCCATACCCAACTGAATGTGTATGTTATTCCCTCCTCATGTCAAATCTGATGAGAATAAGATTGACTCATTCCCTCTCACCTTCCCGTTTCCCCTCCACTGTAAAAGCCTTTTCTTGTCTGTTTTAAGTGAGATAATTTACCCCATTCTATCTCTCCCTTTCTCCTTCTCCCAGTATAATCCTCTCACCCCTTAATTTTATTCTCCAGATATCACCCCTTCATCTTCAACTCACTCTGTGCCATCTATCTATCCATATAATTTTCTCCCTCCAACTACCCTAAGACTAACAAAGGTCTCATGAGTAACAAATATCATCTTTCCATGCAGTAAACAGTTCAACCTTAATAAGTCTCTTATGATTTCTCTTTCCCGTTTACCTCTTCATGTTTCTCTTAAGTCTTGTACCTGAAAGCGAAATTTTCTATTCAGGTCTGGTCTTTTCAGCAAGAATGCTTGGAAGTCCTCTATTTCAATGAATGTCCATTTTCCCCCTGAAGGATTAAGCTCAGTTTTGCTGGGTAGGTGATTCTTGGTTGTAATCCTATCTCCTTTGACCTCTGGAATATTATATTACAAGCCCTCCAGTCCCTTAGCGTAGAAGCTGCTAAATCTTGTGTTATCCTGATTGTGTTTCCACAATACTTGAATTGTTTCTTTCTGGCTGCTTGCAATATTTTCTCCTTGATCTGGGAACTCTGGAATTTGGCTACAATACTCCTAGGAGTTTTCCTTTGGGGATCTCTTTCAGGAGGAGATTGGTGGATTCTTTCAATTTCTATTTTGCCCTCTAGTTCTAAAATATCAGGGCAGTTTTCCTTGATTATTTCTTGAAAGGTGATGTTTAGGCTCGTTTTTTGATCATGGCTTTCAGATAGTCCAATAATTTTTAAATGATCTCTCCTGGATCTATTTTCCAGATCAGTTGTTTTTCCAATGAGATTTTTTACATTGTTTTCTATTTTTTCATTCTTTTGGTTTTGTTTTACAGTGTCTTGATTTCTCATAAAGTCACTAGCTTCCAATTGCTCCATTCTAATTTTTAAGGAAGTATTTTCTTCAGTAAGCTTTCAGACTTCCTTTTCCATTTGGCCAATTTTGCTTTTTAAAGCATTCTTCTCCTCATTGGTATTTTGGACCTCTTTTGCCATTTGGGTTAGGCTCTTTTTTAAGGTATTATTTTCTTCAGTATTTTTTTGGGTCTCCTTTAGCAAGCTGTTGAACTGTTTTTCATGATTTTCTTACATCACTCTCATTTTTCTTACCAGTTTTTCCTCTACTTCTCTTACTTGCTTCTCAAAATTCTTTTTGAGCTCTTCCATGGCTGTGGATCAATTCATATTTTTCTTGGAGGCTTTGGATGTAGGAGCTTTGACTTTGTTGTCTTCTTCTAGTTGCATGTTTCGAACTTCTTTGTCACCAAAGAAAGATGCCATGGTCTGACTTTTTTTGGTGAAGTTTGCTCATGCGCTGCTTGCTCAAGATCCCAGCCAATTACCTGAGTTATTGTTAAGGTAGTGATCTGCTTCCAGTGTGGAGAATGTACTGTACCAAGCTTTGGGGGTTTTGTGCAGCTGCTTTCAGAGATACTTCTAGGGACGTGTAAATTTTCAGTTCTTCCAAGGTGGTATGATCACGAGCAAGATGTTTACTCCTTTTCTGACCTGTGCTCTGGTCTATGAGTGACCACAGGCACTCTTCTGCCTGGGAACTGTGAGGAGGATTTCCTCTCCACCACCATTACAAGCTCCACCATGCCAGCACTCCTCCTCGCCCCAGGACCAACACCCAGAACTGTGACCCAGATCCAAGCATGGGAAAAGCAAGACAATAGTGCACCAGCAAAGAGATCCCTGTAATCCCCCTCTGATTAGCCACTTGATTCCCCCTCATTCTGTGGGCAGGAAGCTCCTGTTGTTCAGAGGCCGCGAGCAGAGACTAGGGCTGGGATGCAGCTTTTCTCTCACCGTGGTCACACACTTTTTCTACTGACCTTCTAAGTTGTCGTTGAAGTTTGTGGTTTGAGAAGTCTGGAAACTGCTATAGCTGGCCATGATTCAGTCCTCTGAGGGCTGCTCCGGGTTCCCTGAGGCCTGTTTTGCCCACTTGCCCACACTGAACTGCGTTCCTCTCCCCGTCCTGTGTGATATACGTTTCCAATTAACCATCCAGGTTGTCTTGGGCTGGAAATTTGTTTCATTCTCTCTTTTTGTGGGTTCTGCTGCTTTAGAATTTGTTTAGAGCCATTTTTTTAAAAACAGGTATTTGGAGGGGTTTGGGGGAGAGCTCGAGCAAGTCACTGCTTTTACTCCGCCATCTTGGCTCCACCCAAGTCCATCTATTTTAAATGATACTGGAAAATTATTTGGGACTTCAACAGATGAAAAGGAAGTAAATACTTATAAAATTTGGGACAGTGTGGGGAATGGAAAGAAACCTCAGCGAATTGTTTATATCTGTATAAATTACCTGTTTCTCATAAAGTTTCCATGGATCACAGAATATGCTATAATCCCCACTGAGAAAACTCTTAACTGTTGTCTGATCCTTTCAAATGATTATCTTTGAATGTTTCTACAGAAGATACTGGAACAAAATTCTAGAAGGAATTCAGGCTCAGAAGAAAACTCATGTGACCTAATGATATTCAAGAGTATTAGGTAAATTTCTTTGTGATACATTGTCAACCAAAAGAAAGAGTGTAACACTTGATCATATCCTTGACTAAGAATATTACTATTTTGTAATTTAGACTTTACAAAAGGATGGGATATCTCCAGTTATATCAATGTCCTTTGTTTTCACATTAGTCATTTCTAGAACTATTCTTCCTTCACGACCTTCCTCCCCAATGGAAACTTCCCTTCTAACAAAGAGAAACAGTTAGGCAAAAATATCTGACAGTGACTAGAACTGATAATGAAAACACCATTCCACCCTAGTAGGTCCTAGCCTATGCCCAGAGAAGAGACATATTTTTCATTATCTGTTCACTGGGATCAGTACTAGCTTTTAAATTATTAGAGTATGACTTCCTTTTAGTCATCTTTTTATTTATATTGCAACAAAAAAGGATACTGAATGATAATCAGTTTAAGTACATATTATGTGCAATGCACCGTCCTAGGTACTAGGAATAGAAAGACACCCCCTCCATCCCCCCACAAAAGAGGCTACTGCCTGCAAAGATCTTCCAAAGAGTTTTTCATACATGTATAAGCTGAATTAAAGAGTATTTTAACACAAGTAACATATAAAAATATCCATATAACATGTAAGAATAATGTAAACTCCTTGAAGAGAGTGATTGTTTTATCACCTGTAGCATTCTTTTTGTCTTTAGTGCCCTGCACATGGCAGGTACTTAATAAATGCTCAGGGGATTGAATCTAATTATATTCAAACCAAATATTTAGGTCTCGATGTAACTAAAATACATATAAGTACTTAACAGCATTTCTTGCAGGTTATATTTCTGGAAAATAAATTACATGAATTAAATTTTATTTTCCCAAAGAGATGTGTGTGACAAGGGTTTATATTCTTGATTAAAGGCCTCATATCCAACTTAAAAACAACAGAAATGACTATAATCATTGCATTTAATCATCTAATATAAATTATATTACTTGCATTCTCTATAAAGTTTTCTGATATATGTTCATGTATATAAAATTAAATGGGGTAACATAATAACCAAATAAATAATACTTTATGATAAGGATCATTATGTAACCATCTTCTAACATCTTTAGAGTTCCTGTCTTATTTTTACTGAACCAATCAGAATGGGTAACACCTTCATCAGGACCGAGGAAATCATAAATTTCATTGGGGGAATTCTGATAAGCATCTTTGAGATTTCCAGAGAAATTTAGGATCACTTCATGACCTTTTGAAAAACTGATTGATCTAGGATAGTCAGTCAAGGTGTCTATATTGGATATTTTGTTTAATTGTTTCTCTCTTGCACAAAAGGTTAATTTTGGAGGGAGGTGGAAAGTAACTGGGATATAAAGACAGAAGGCACTAAGACATTGTTTTAAAAAAAATTGATCTAGGTGTGGTTTGTAACCCTTTTTTTTCCAAGACTGTGGCTTCTTGCCATGTACCCTACAACAGCACTATGTTTTATCACCCTCTATTACAATGTAAGCTCTTTGAGGGCAAGGACTGTCTTGCTTTTATGTTTATGCACTATGTTCGGCACATATTAATAACTTAAATGTGTTTACATTCTTATTAATGTAAATTTCTCTGTCCTTCAGTAAATCCGACTTTCATACCTTATTGTGGTATGGTTTTTGAAGACTATAGCAAAGTATAAGCTCTGGCAGATCCTACCAAGCTGGAAATGCTAATCTGTGCGGTTAGAGACAAAATATTATGTCTGTGGCCTGAATGTCAGGATAACTAAACTAACCAAGGCACATCACCAAAAGGGTGGCCATCTGGTGATAAACATTTTCAGCTCTAATAACTTTGTCTTTTTCTAAGAAAAGGGCTGCAGTGGTAATTTACAACGTATATTAGTGAAGAAAGTATCCAACTGATGAAATCATAAATAAGTATTGAAGTAGGAAATTTCCCTGCAGCAAGTACAGGCATAAAGAGATCTCATTGGTCTTTCTGCTGTCTTTGAGATTGGAATATATATTCTCAAAATTGGCCAGGCAATGTGATAGCTTATATAGTGCTGCCTTAAGGTATAGAGAAACTGACACAAGAAGTCAAGTGATATGCTGTAGGATAGTTAGTCCCAAATAGGCACAGTGGAGCAGTTTATTTTATATTTATAAAAGTTGTTCAGGGAAGAGTAGATAAAATGTATTTCCTATCTTTTTTTTTTCTTTTTCAGGTGGAGCTATAGGTGTAGAAATGTTGCATATACTGTCAGAGTTGATGTGTTGGGTTTTTTTGGGAACTTTTTTTCCTCTTTCCTTAAAAATAAATAAATAAACAAACAAATAAAGATTGGGTCTCCCCATCCTGTCTCAACAGATCAAGGGCTACTCAGGGGCCTGATTCCACTACTCATTGGGGCAAGGTAACTTTTGACCTGTTCTGCTCCAACATGGGCTAGTTTACCCCACTTCAAGCAACCCTTTGGCTCCTTGGGGTTTACCCTACTAATACGAGACTTAGTGTGGACACCTTGATAGTGACTTCATCCACCGCAATTCAGAACTACTCAAGAGATCTGCCAACGGCGGCATCCTTGGTAGAAGGATTGTAGGTATGTACCACTATACTCATCTCTCCTTTCTTAACCCCCTTGCCCCTCAAAAAACAAAAAAACAAAAAAATCCAAAAAACCCCAAAAACCTTTGGTACAAGGGATAGAGAAGGAATATATTTGAGATGAAGGTGATATACGAATAAAAGATATCAGTAAAAATAAGACTTTTAAAGTTGCTTTGGTCCCCCACTGGGGCCCCAAGTAGAAGAAACACTGGAAAAAGTCACTAAGACCAGTCACACAATCATTCCAATTAATTGTTAGTCACTGAGACCTCTCTGAAGACTTTAGAGACTGTTTAGAAGCTCAAGGTCTGGAGCTTGTACAAGAACTTCAAACTGCTGTCCCTACCCATCTTAACTCCTTAAAAAACAATAGGGTAAAGGGAAAAAATTCAAAAATCAGCTTCTCTAAATAAGTGTGACATCCTATCCTTTACAATTCACTTCAAACACTACCACTTACTCCAGGAAGAATTCCATTTTTTCTTCAGTTGGTAGCAACTTTCTCCCTCAGACCTTACAGAAGATTTTGTTTTGTTAATTGTGCAATATACCAATCGGTAATATAATAATGTGTATTAACAGCTATTAGACCAGAGGCTCCTTGAAGGTTGAGATTAAAGCTTCCTATCTTCTACATGGCTCAGTGGAGTTCTCTACATCCGCTGGACATGAATAAAAATATTTTGGATAGACTAAGTATGTACAGAAAGCTCTGCAAATGGAAGATGAATGCCCTCATTTATTAATATTAACTGTTATAAAAATGCAGAAAGTATACTCATACAGAATTCTAGTAATGAAATTGCAACTGGGCCAATATTTTAACAAACTAACACATTTTACATATAACTTAGATGCTGACATCTCATGGTGTCCTTGCTTTATCTAGCACTTAATATGTTCCAATCTCCTGTGAATGATACCATTATCACACTTAAATTGTTACCAAGTAAACAGTAAGACAGTAAAAAGGAGTTGTTACAACTTTAAGAGAAACGCAGGAAAAATGTGGCAGAAGCCTATGCTGTACTGATTTTAAGATAGCATTTGAGACAGCATTTGATAACTGATAATCCATAGCCTTCTCCATGTCTTAATATGGATTTCCATCAATTTCCCAAATATGGCAGATTTATGACATATCTTACTTTAAATACTTAAGGTAAGTTTAAATGACTATTTCACAACTAGCACAATCAATTAACTGGTTCAGTCAGCCAGAAAAAGTAATGGAAAACTAAATACCTACAAACTTATGTTGGAAATAACTTTCATATAAAATTTTGACCACAGTGGGGAAGGAAAAAATGGTTAGCACATGACAGTTTTAACTAGTCAGTCTACTTCAATGTAAATTAACATTCAGAAAATAGCAACTTCATAGATAAGTCTTACAATTCTCATATTAGGAATTTTTTCTGCAATCTTAAAATAGCCATAAATAAAAGAATCTGCTTAAGATTACTTTAGCAAGTAAGTCACAATCTAAAAAAAAAATTTCCATGCATATATTTTTCTCTTGTGCTGGCATATGATGATTTACTAACTACAGATTTTCAAGAGCACTACAGATAAAAATATTTCATTTTAAAGAATCTATCACAGACAGTACTAAAAAGTAACATGTCTACAAAAATTTAATCGGTCTAACAATAAAATTTGAGTTAAAATTTACCTAGCACACTTTTTATTGGGGGTGGGCTGGTGCCACTGGAGGGTTTGTGCATAACCCCTTATTCCAATATGAGATATTGAACGGTAATTTCAAGATTTGGAACTAGAATGCAAAATCTTTTCTAACTCTTCACTGGTAATTATTCCTCTTGGATATTTCGTTTACTCAACGCAGAACAGAACTCTGCTTAACAGCTAAGAATTACTGCCACTAACGTCAAGTTTAACTACATATGTTTTAAAGCCGACAAAAAGACTCCTGACTTTATAAGAAATAAGAGATAATGCCGCATTAACTGCTTTTTCTGACCATGTGCCCCAGGAATCCTAAAAGACAGAAAACAAATGAGCTTTTAAGTATCGCACCGCCTTGATTGTTGGCAGCGATGCTGGTGTATACCGCTCTATTACCGCCTTAAGAACAGCATACCTAGCACTAGCAGAGCCGAAAAAGAGGCGGGAGTTGATGGGGTGAGGGGGGGAGGGTCCTCCAATTCTAAAAATCAAGCCCCTAATAATAGACATGCTCACACCCAGACACACATCATTCCTACCCCTTCAGCCTTGCCATGCGAGGGTAGGTGGGATTCTGGTAGGGCCATAAGTGGGACCGTAGTCGTTCTGGGAGGACTGTGAGTAGGCTGTACGAATAATACTGCAGGAAAGGTAGTGTAGGATGCGATCATTGAGTGGCAAGAGCGAGAGGGCGGGAAGCGACAGAGAGGATTATTATGCGTGACTCGGGGCTGGCCAACGGGGAAGACGGTGGTGGCGGCCTGAGAATACGAAGGTTGGGGGTTCCCTCCTCCATCACCCTACGCCGCGAGGGGCCGACCGCAGTGAATGATGAGGGAGCAGCGAAGGCAATGGAATCAGAAGAAATCCCTCCGGGAAAGGAAAAAAGGGCGCCGAAAAGCAGAGGCATTATGGGATGACGAAAAAGGCTCTCCCGAGGGATTATTATGAGCTCTTCCTTACCCGCCAGTTGCTATAGAGCCTTTTCACTCGCCGGTAATAAGCTTCTTTGTCGAGAGTCACCGCCATGGCCCGGGACGCGACTCTTCTTTGGGCTCCGAGAATCACGCGAGGTCCCGGCTCCACCGCCCGCTGTCGGCCCGGAATCCTGCGCTCTCCTACTGACCCGGAAGTAGACTCCGGGAAAAGGGGGGGCTCTTTCCGCTTCCGGGATTCCAGAGAGTTAGTTTTTTTTTTCCCCGGAGGTTGTTGGGGTAGGCGTATGTAGTTTAAAAAAACAAAAACAAAAACAAAAAACTCACGAAATTCACAGAGGACAGATGACCCAGATTTTCGCGGGGTTTTCCAGTCAATTCCTTTGCGGCTACGCGCGAGCACGCATACTCACGTGACTCGAGCGGAGACGCGCCCGCTACATCCACGCTCTTGCACGTGGTCTCCCAGAGCGGGTAGCAGAGGGGGCTGGAACTCAGGAGAGCGGCGAAGCTGCCGGGCCCCGCCCCGCCCCGCACGTGAGGGGCTAGCGCGCGTCCGGCGGTGGCAGCGCGCGGGCCTCAAGAGGCCCCGCCCCTATAGCAAGACTCACGGCAGGAAACTGCGCTGTTGGTCTGAGGGTGTTGGGAGGGCAGGAAATCGCCCTGCTCACTAGGGCTGGGGGGCGAGGGGAGGTCGTGAGATGGTGGACCGTGAGGTGAGGTTGGGCCTCAGATCACTGTTTCCGCCTGTGATGGCTTGAGGGAGCTGAGGTGGGGTCCGACCCCGCCAGTCATCAGCCTCCCCCTCCCCTCACTCCAGGCTTTGACCAGCTCCTCCCCCCAGGCCCTGAGGTGGCCTATGGGCCTATTCCGCCCCGGGCCCAAGGGGAGGAGCACCCGTCTGTTTACACATGCGGGGTTTGATGCAGAACGCCTGGAGCCACGGCAGCCTAGGCCGTGGGGAAGCTGATATTCCTAGATATCAGTCAGATGATGAGACAGTCTTGGCCCTAGTTTCATCCCCTTGGGGCATTGAAATAATAAAATGGGAAGGGAGAATTGTGCCCAAATAGAGCAGGATGAAACCCAGCACATAAAGAGGCCAGCCACATAGTCATTACATCACGTTTCCCACTGCTTTAGACCGCGTCTGAATCACAGGACTCATTAATGATCTTGAAAAGACGCAAGGCTATATATCCGTTTAAATTCCTGTTAGAACCAGAGAGTACAAACAAATACTAGGGCCATAAAAGCATGGAGAAAGTTGTTTTTTTTTTTTTTTGTTGCCCTGACCTGTGGAACAATTTGTAATCTGGACAAACCTCATTATTCACCTGCTATAAGCTTGTTTCATTTCAAAACTGCACATAACAGTCACTGGCTTGGTTAACTAATGGATTTGTTTAAGAAATGGCCAATGCTCGCCCAGAATGAGCACCCTTACATCATTTGAAATAATTAGCATTTTACATTAAATAGGAGCACAAACAGCACTGGGGAAGAGTGGAAAAGGATTAACTTAAATTTATTAATGCCAAGGGGAAGGAAGGTAACAGTTCCTGACCCTCCAGCCTGTATCCACAGTTCCAGCAGGAACAGGCTCTGTCAGAGGCTGGGGCCAGCACTACAGTCTGTTGTTAATGGAGGTGTCCAGGGAAGGGGTAAATGAGCACACCAGCTGCTCCAGTCTCCATTCCTTCCCCAGAAATGAGGAAGTGGTTATGTATTATTTGATGAGTTCCCCTGCCCACCCAATCCTCTCATATTTGGGAGCAATTAGGTACAAGTTTTCTTTTTCTTTTCCACCTCCCCAAGTCCTGGGTTTTCCCATCTCTCTCCTGCCCCTTTCTTTTTTCCAGTCCAAGGGCCAGAGTGAATGAAAAAATTCAACAACCACCAAAGCAGTGGGGACCATGCTGGGACATCAGTCATCAGCATCTTCACTGGAGTCCGAGTTGGCTGGCATCATAGGGTCATCAATGAGTGAGAAGTCCCTTTCTGAGCTATCATAGCCCTGAGATAAGTCATCATCTTCTTCCTCATCATCTTCTTCCTCTTCTTCTTCCTCCTCTTCCTCTTCCTCCTCAGGTTGCAGTGGTGGCAACCTGAGGGCTGTGCCTGCAGAGGTGGTGGTAGCTGGCGTGGAAGGGTAGCTAGAAGCTCTCAGGCCTGGATGGTGATGATGGTGGTGGTGATGGTGGTGGTGATGATGTTGGTGATGAAGCATTGTGCTGGAGTCTACATGAGGGGATGACACTGTACCTCCCATCACAAATGGCACAAAAGGTAAAGATGCAGAGGTGGCACTGCTGTGCCCTAGTGATGACACAGGCTGTAGGCCACTGCTACCATGCTGGAAGTTACTATGCAAAGACAGGGGTCCAGAGCCCCCACCCTGCATCAGGGCCACCATCTTGGATAGGTCTGGCCGTACCCTGCGGGCCCGCTTCTTGCTATTGTCTGGTGCAACTGGGCCTGGTAAGACCCGGTTGAACATAGTGTCGGGGAGATGACCCTGGGAAAAAGGAAGGGAGGAAAAAGGAAGGGAGACAAGTGGGAAAAACAAGTCAAAACAAATTTCTTAGTTTGCAAAAGCTTCCTCACAGCATGACTCACTAGTTCAGTCATTTTTTAGCATATTCCAAATAGTGTGTATGTGTAGGGGGATGTTAGGTTAAGTAAATTAGAGCACAGCATTAATCAGGCCAAGGTCATAAATTTGATAGCTTTGAAGGTCAGCTAGGTTTGCTGTTTCATAAATTCATAGGGCACTTCCATTCCACCCTAGCTACTCAGCTCACAAACCCATATTTTTCGCCCATGTAATCACACAATTATCAAGTTTAGTTACACAGAAAAGAAAAAAATGCATCTCTCTTCCTTTACTGCAGAGGTGGGGGAAGATGGGTGTGGAAAATACATATAAACAAACATATGTATACACATATAAACACACACATACAGAATTAGTTAATGTATTGGTTAGTTTTACTGAACACCAATTTTTTCCCTCTTTTTTATTCTTTATTAAAAGGGATGGCTCTCAAAGGAGGGGAGACAGGAAGGATGTATTTGGATATGAAGGTGATATTTAAACAAAATATATCAACGAAAATTTAAAAATGATAAAAACGAGTGGAAACAAGTCAGAATTTGCCTGGTTTACTATATAAATAAACCTAGATAACAATTAAAAGCACATGCATAATCACGGTGGGTTGTAATGTTATTTTCACATACAAACAGCAACATTATTCAGATTTGACCATATTACCCATTAGTGCACCAAGGGTAGGTAAATTCAGACTATTGGTAACCATTTCTGAAGCACTGGATATGGAGTCAGAAGACCTGGGTTCAAATTCCAAATCTGACACTATTTGTACAACTGAGAGCAGATTAACTAGGTGTTTAATGTCTCTTGCCTTCCATTTTCTCCTCTCTAAAATGAAGGCATTGGACTAGTTGATTTCTAAGTTCACTTACATGCTCTAGGATTCTATTTGTAATCTATTCATACCCTTCCCTGCCTTGTAAAATAGAATACCTTAATGCTCTCACTTATAGGGTGGAGGTCTGACTATTCTACAATATCCAGTTACAATGCAGTTTTACAATAAAAATCCAATTCCTTAATTTTATTTGATAATTGTGCCAGAGACTGTAAATCACCACTTATAATACCTCTTAGAACTGGCACTCTGCCAATTACACAGTAATATATTTAAATATGTGTGCCTTTCCCCACAAAAGTGTTTCTCTGATGGCTATGCTGAGAGAATGTAAGCTCTGGCCAATCATATATCAAGCTAAGAAAGCTTCCAGTAGAGGTCAAGGAGCTGGCTGACTATTTTCTAAGACCTAGGCAAATTCTGACAGTAGGTAAATTAGAAGAGATTAATAACTAGGATGGCCAGAGGGTGATTAATTTTTTTTGGCCATAGCAACTCTTTAAAAACCATCTACTAAGCTCTAGAAGTTATGATCTGCATAGGTACAATAAGTACCCACATTAGCAAAATCACAATCCTAAAAGCACTGACATAAATATATATAGGGTGTACCAAAAGTCTTAGTGCAATTTTAATCTATTAAAGCTTAAGCTTGGGCACCCCATATATAGATGTGTGAACTTACACACACACACACACACTCTTTTCTCTTTGTCTCTCTGGAACACGTTGATACCATCAGTGTGAGGCTCTTTTGGTACTGATATTTGAGAAATACTCAAATGACTCTTATTTATTCCTTCTCATGAATAAATATGACTATTATAAGAAAGATATTGTGCTGGGTGGTTTTTTTTTTTTTGGTGAGGCAATAGGGGTTAAGTGACTTGCCCAGAGTCACGCAGCTAGTGAGTGTTATGTGTCTGGGGCCAGATTTGAACTCAGGTCCTCCTGACTCCAGGGCCAGTGCCCTATCCACTGTGCCACCCAGCTGCCCCTGTGTGCTGGGTGTTTTTAAGAAAACAAAACAAAACAAAACAATTTCTTCATCTCTGGGCTTAAGTTCTTTCATCTTTAAAATGAAAGGATCAGACTAGCTACTCTCTAAGGTCCTTCACAACTTAAATTTTAGATTCTATGACACAGTTCTTGTTTATTTGGTGACCTTATGGGTGTTTACAACTTAACCCTCTCCCCCCTCAAAAACTCCACCCTACATGTATATTCAGATTGGTAAAACAAGAATGATTATTCACTTTATGAAAAGAGTCCATCATAGAATTCCTTTCCATATTAAACTCTTCTGAGCTATTAAGAATGATGTGATTCACACAAATTTCAGGGACAAATTCATTATATAAACTAAAGTAAATCTGTATAAATAAGGTGGAGACAAATATAGCAACAACTCCAGGTTGCAATCACGTGTTTAAAGCACCAAAAATGGGGCAAAACTAGAGGTTTATTAAGCTGCTGGTCACACCCCCTCCCCCCAACCATGACAATGGAACATCTACCTGGAAAGGCAGCAAAGAAACCCAATGACTCATGGTCCCTGGCCCAGTCAAGATCTGAAAAATTGCTAGTTAATCCCAATTTGGAATTAACCATTACCTTAAAACCTTCTAAAATGTCTAGTATATTTTTATATTCTTAGTCAAGATGAATTTAAATTAACTTTGTTTTGAGATTTTGGGGATTAGTTTTAAGATAGAACACTATAGTACCATAAAACATCACTGGGAACTACTGCTCTTATACCTTTTTTTACTCATATATAAAATGGAGATGAGAGGCAAGTAGTGGATAGAAAGCTTCTGGGCTCAAGACCCACCTCTGACTTTTACTGGTTGGGTTACCCTGGGTAACTCATTTCGAAAGATCCATTATTTCAATCTGATTATTCAACTGAAACTCCTCTCTCCAGATTTACCAATGATCTCTTAAAATTGTGGCCTTTACTCAATACACATCTCTTAAGCTCTTGACAGAATTTGTTCCCATTTACCACTCTCTTGGAATATAGTATGATTTAATAAGTGCTTACTGACTGCTACTCTGTCCTTTTTGGGTTTTCTTGATACTGGCTCTATTCTGTTTCCCTTACCAGTCTGACCGCTCCTCAGTTTCCTTTGCTGGATCATTACATCCATATCCTACCTTCTAACCATAGGTGAACCACAAGCCTTTATCCAGGGCTGTTTTTTCTACTCTTTCTTGGTGTCCTTACACAATACCTATGGATTCAATGATCATTTCTATGCAGATGATTACCACATTTATATATCTAGCCATGGTTTCTCTCCTGAGCACCAGTATCATCCACCCCACCAACTGTCTATGGACATTTTACAGTGGATGTTTTATAGGCATTTCAAATTCAACACATATCTACATTATATTTTGACACAAGGTCCAATCCTTTTCCCAACTTTCCTATTTCTGTTGAGGACACTATCATTCCTTCCAGTCATTCAAATCCACAACCTGGACTCTTTACTTTCCCTCACCCACACATCCACTTAGTTGTAAGTGTTGGTTATGTACCTCTATAATATTTCTCAAATTTGTCCCCTGTTCTCAACTCACATGGCCACTATCCTGGTTAAGGTCTCATTACTTCATCTAGACTACAACAGCCTCCTAATTAATTTCCTTGCTGAAGTCTCTCCCCTCTTCAATCCACTGCTTTGGTAATGCCAAAATAATGCTGCCAAAACAGAGGTCTGACCATATCAATACAGTATTCAAGAAGTTCCAGCTCCCTTACATTTAGGATGAAATAAAACTCCTCTGTTTAGCAGTCTTTCACAAACTGCCTCCAGTCATTTTACACATTACACTATCTTTTGGTCCAGCTAATAGTCTCTCAGACACAACATTTCACTTCTCATCTCAATGCTTTTGCATAGGCTGTTTCTTTGCCAGGAATGCACTTTCTTCTCAATGGGCCTCTTTGAATTCTTCGTTTCCTTCAAAGCTCAGCTCAAGTGTCACATCCTACATGAGGCCTTTCCTGATGCACCAGTTGCTAGTGTTTCTCCCTGACCCCCAAATTACTTTGTATATATTTATATAGGTACATTATGTTTCTTTGAAGGCTGAGACTGTTTCATTATTATCCCAGGGTTTTGATTGAACACTTGCAGATTTGCATTAGTATTGAGAGTTTACTAATCAGGATCCCTAGAACAATGAAATCATAGGTCTGGACCAAAAAAGGGGGGAGAAGAGGGGAGATACTTATCCTCAGAAATGCTTGTGTTGAAGAACAGATTATTAAAAAAAAATAGGAACTATGCTAATAAAGAAATTTGGAAATTAGGCCTAGAAAGAGTCCAGTTTTAAAAGCAGGCTATAACTAAATAGGTCTCACCTTCTTTCCATTCCGGGAATTTACTGTTTGCACTTGTTCGATTCCCAAACAACCCATCTCTGCCTTATTGGGTTTTTTACATCTGAGCCATTTCTGTTTTCGGTGATCTTCCATATACTGAAGCAGAAACATAGAGCAATTATCTTAAAGGATCAAAGATTTCTCTACCATAGTAGGTAGGGTAGCTCATATTATAATTTTCAGAAAGGAATAAGTAGAATAGTGCCACTGTCTTCCTCAAAAATGGATGAGGGAATATTAACTAAGGACAATAAAAATTTGTTTCTGGCATGCCTTATCTTTCTCATGCAGATTCAAACACTGGGAATGAATTTAAATGGTCACTTACGGCTAGGAACCGAGGATCAACAGCAAATTCTGGATGACCTTGTAACCACATTTCCAGTTCTGCCCGACGAGGGGCATCCTCACCCACCAGCAAAGTGCCATCGACCTTACTGATGACAGGAATCCGGGCTTCCAAGTCTACATCAAGGTGATGAGGCTCCTCCATACACTCCACCTCCAGCTGCAAATTCAGAATCCGACTCATGAGTACATTTTCTTATTTGGAGGAAAGACAGTTGTAGCCATAAAATGAACTGAAGAACTTATGTGTTCCCAAACCATTGTCTACCTAATGCTCACTGATTTAATTAGGAAAAAGGCCCAAGAGATCAAATTGTATTATTCTACTAGAGTCCCAGCGTCCATTCACCTCCATGAGCTTCTTTCGGCTCCCCTTCTTCTTATGGAATAGTGGATGTCCATCTCCTAGCACTCCATTGGCCATCAACTTGTGCTTCTGGAACGTCAATTTCAATCCTTCTTCCTAGGAGACACATCAGGCACCCATAACATAATATAGCACATGTTCCCAAACTAAAAGCTAAGCCCTGGTGAACTTGAGCTCTGTATCACCGTATGTATCAGTAACTAAGAAAAGGAAGGCCACCTGATTGACTATTAGAAGTCAGGAATATAACATAAAACTTTCACACCTTCTATTTTCTCTCAGAAATATCTCTATCTCCTGGCTCTGTGCCCCTCAGATGTCTACAAGAGAAGTGAAATTTAACTCAGTAACACCCAGTGCAGAGCATCATTGCCCTACCTGGTGCTTCAGTATTAGCATGGCGACTCATCACAGAGGCACATATATGGAATGAGATTTAGATATTTCCCTCTATTCTATGATGACTGACAAGTTGATTGTGTTTATCACTAAGGGGTTGGCAATTAAATTTTAGCATACACTGACTTGGGATTCTTAGATAAGGTATGGGTGAGAAACACATTCAGAGGACTGAAAAATGAACTAGAGATCTGATTTTAACACTAATTTGATTTTGGACTTCCATCAATAGTATTGCTATATCAATTTCTCTATGTATTATATAAAAATGCCATCCCACTTCAGATGATTGTTTTAACTTAAAAGGAGAAAGAAATATATACTTGTGCAAATATAAAATGCTAAATTATTTTAACAGTAACTATGTTTCTAGTAATTGATTTAATGCCTGGGTCACTAAAAAGGATCCTTTCTTTATCAAGATTTTCTTAAACAATATTATTTCCACCCATTTCTTAAGGAGGACAATTAATGATCTGACCCTTTTAGATATTCTTCCCCCGACCCCGTACCTTTCCCACATGAGCCCCAATTTTTTTGACTTTTCCATTTTGAAGTCTTTTAGTCAAATCAGCTCAACATTTTAGCTGAGCTAGTAAGATTAGTTAAAGCAAAGAATCAATTCCCCTACTCCCCTTTACCAAAAGTGCTCAGCTCACATCTTTGATCTGGACTGTAAATTCCTTCTCATCCATGCCCCGTCGAAGTTTGGTGAACTGGGCTGCAGCAGTACTAACAGCAGCCACCTCCTCTTCTGCCATTGAAGCTGCACTACTACTTCGAGGTGTGGGCACAGGTGAGTCACCATATTCGCCTGGAGCCAGCAGAGGACTATCCAGCAGATGGTTGCCTTGTCCCAGTGACCCTCCAGTCACCATTTCTTGGTTCCGGCGGTTGGAGGGCCATTTCCCTGAGAGGACAGCCTGGCAGACGAGGTCAATGCGGTTTATCAGGACACGATCCTAATCAGGAAGAAACAGAACCAATATTAGTTTTAGTGCAGACGTTGACTACAGAATGTATTTAATGATCCCAAATGGTGCTGTGAAATCTTCTGTTGCAGCTAAGATGCTTCGTGAGGCAAAGCCTTTGAGGCATAGAGGCTAGTCTCCAGCTTCCAGGTCTCTTAAACCAGTCAAACTAGACTACAGTCACTAAAGAAACAGCAGGACTGATCCCCCACAATGAAAACAAAACAAAAACTTCCATTCACATCTCTCTCTCTAACCCCTATCATAGTTTCCCCTTCACTTTGGGCCCAGAAATAGGTTGTCACCTTGGGCCATTCAGAAGCTCTCTGCCTCTCCTGAAGCAACAACAGTTCAGGAGTCATTTGCTCTCCATCTTCATTAGGGAATCCATCCTGGGACATGGTGAGGGACATGAGACTCTCTTCATCATAGAGTTTGGAGCAGGACTGGTCAGCACCTGGAGATGACACACAGAAATACCCAAATGAGCAGAAATGGAAGAAGAGAAATTACATTATGACTGAAAGGATAAATTTCATTTGGGCTATCAAGTCCAATTCTGAGCATCTCATGAAGAATAATGCATTTACAAAACAAAGGGAAATTATCTGCAGAGGTGGGGAACTATGGGCATGGAATATTGCATATTATCAGATTTGATTAAAATGTGTTGGCTGATTTTGTGAAGCTGCCCTGTCTTTTTAAGAAATTCTTTGTCACAAATGATGGCTTGATTATTAGGGGAGGGAAGAGAGATATATTCAGAAATAAAGGTGATATAAAATCACAAGGTGGATACAAACAAGATTTAAAAAAGGGGAAGTTATGACAGAAAAAAAGGGAAAAAGACCAATAACCCCTAAAATATGCACTTACTCAGCTTCTCTTCCTTTTCATCTTCACTATCTTCAGTGCTAGAGCTGGAGCTGGATGAGGAGGAAGAGGAGGAGGAGGATGGTGACAGTTTGCTTAAGTCCAGCTCAGAGTCCGAATCATCCTCTTCCTCCAGTTTGACTGGTGGAACACTTTGGGAAGTCATGGGGGTAGGATCAGAAGGGGCTACCTGTAGCTCATAGTCTTGTGGAATTGGCCTATTTTTGGCCATCGCCTCATGCTCTAGTTTTAAGGCCAGACTCTCCAGGCTGGGGCCACAGGTTGTTGCCTCCTCTGGCAGCTTTTCAGTAGGAGCGTCTAGACGCAGTGGCAGTGGTGAGGCGGTGCTCGAGGCATACTGTTGGTGTAGGAGTGGGGTAGAACAGCGTGACAGGGATGGAGCTGGTGCTCCTGCCTGTTGGCTCTGCATGTAATTCATACGAGCAGCCAGGAAGGAGAAGTCTGGGTCCTGCATGATATTGCAGTCTGTTTGGCTCACCCCATGGCGGGCTGCCCCTCGGAGAAGTTCCCCATCATGTCGAACTGGTTCCCACCACTTGGGCAATTCAGGGCCTGGGGGTTGGCACAAAGCCAATCGGTCTTCTAATAATGGATGGCATAGTACTTGTTCCCGTAATCGCCGAAGCAACTCAATTCGGAAAAGAGTTCGTGAGGCCCTCTCCTCTGTGATGGGTTCAATGAATAGAGTGGGGTCTGGGGATTCTGCAAGGAGACACAAGTGAAGAAGAGTTAACTGCTAGTTCTTTCATCATTCCTTCCCAGTCATCCTGGATTTGTCTCAGAACCACTTACCATCTCCAGCAGCAGGGGGCAGACGGCACACCTGTCGGCACATGGCCACAAAACCATGGAAGTACTTGGTAAGGCTTTCATCTGTTTTTTTGTCCAGACGGGCAAATGTACGGAATCGACCCCAGTGGAAGTGTAGGGTGTCAGGATCAAACTCCACTCCAAACGTTGACACCACTCGGTAGAAATCTGATTCCTCACGCCTTGTCCATCTATAAATTGGAAGAAAAAATACATGGTCAATAATCAGATGAGCACAGGAGGTTTCTTACAATTTGGCAACTTAAGATTACCAATGCCAACAAAATTTAAGAGAAGAAGTAAACATGCTCCAGAAGGCAGCAAAAGAAGTGGTTAATGGTATCTGAAAAACAGAAGAATTAACAAACTAGATGATAATGAACATCTTATATAAATGGTTTCCCTTATCAGAGGAGACATTCCTGGGATACTGTGCTCAAAAGTGGGTTTCTTAATCCCATAGGCTCTATAACTTTAGCAGGTAAGAAACCGTCTCTTTGTAAGAAGCTCAAGAACTCCTCCCTTTAGAAACTTAATTGAGAGAAGACTAGCAGGAGAAAGATAACATAATTAGAAATAAATTCAATTAATTCATTCCCCTTTTACTGATTTACCGCTGCTGCTTCTCTCGCCGTGCAATTTCTTTCAATTTGAAGGCTGCCTCACAACGTCGTCGCCGCCGGTCCCCACGCTCTGCTGCCTCTATCTTCATCTGTTCTCGCTTATAGCTACGTTGATAGGCAGTAACCAGACGCCGCAGTCTGGCTGTCAGGGCTGAGCCTGGAGGCCAGAAGAGATGACCTGGCTGCTGGGTCACCTGGACTGTGGGAAGTAAAGCAGAGTAAGTAGGGAATGGAGAAAGGGCTAGTGAAGGAGATAGACTGAGGTTTCCACCCACCCACAAGGCAATCCCAGTCAACTTGGGAGAGAATTAAGACAATACTCCCTACAATTTGTTCTCTCTTAGCCCAGCCTCCCCCATGAAAAAACTGAACTTTGGGAACCCAGGTTACCTTCATCACTGTCAATCACAGAAATCTCCTCATCCATCATCATCAAAGGGTCACCCTAGAGAAAGAGACCCATCCCACCAAGAGAATGGGGAAGGGGGTAAAACAAAGATGTTGAAATGCTGAAATATTTGCCCTGTGCTCCTCTTGGGTATCAAGTAGAGGAAGAATGATTCGCAATGAAATTACTATCCACAGAGAGATACAAATATTGTAAATCCCACTGGCCCTCATCAGAACATGAAGAAAATGGAACTTTCTTCATAAACCAATGGTAAAGAGTGTGTGTATACGTGTGTGTGTCTACAGCTGTCTTTTGGTGGGAGAGAATGGACGGAATGCAGTTCACAGAGGTTCAGCAAATCAATCTAAGAAATCGATCAAATATTTAAATTTCAAGGAGGGGCACCATAATACAGGAGTTAAAGGATGGGAAAAGATTTCTTTCTCACCTCATCCTCTTGGTCCTTTGGTGGGCCTTGAAGTGGCTTGTATTCAGGATCTTCACAGTCCTTATCAAAGTCAACCCTAAAACCATACAGAGATGTCAAGAAGAATTAATGACTTACCTTGTTTCACTGGTAAGAACCTGGGATGAAAGCCTAGCAAAACACAAATACACAAGGTAGAGTAAACCAGCTCTATTCCAGAGCCTCACTTGTGTGCTATCTCTGGCTTTGAAACATCCAGAGAGAAGGGGAAGAAGTCCTATTTCAGTAAATAAGTAAGTCAGAGTTGAAAAGTACTAAGGGACCCTGACTATAACAAAGAAGTATCAGCTACCATTTTCCTTCATAAAGGCTGTTAGTTCTCTCTAGTCTAACAACTAATTTTTGAGTCTTGTCCTCAACCTCACATCTACTCTTTTTGATAATGGTGGTAATGCTAGATAATATTTGGGGGAGAGGAGATCAGTGAAAATCACTAATGAAAAATAAAAATCTACCTCTTCACTCTAGAGAGGCTTCAGAAGGCCTACAAGATACTGTTTTCCCTTGATTCAGGACTTGTGGAAAACTCTACTTCTATTCTCAATTTCTCTTTACTGGTTGTCTTAAGTGTTAACACTCAGGCTCCCACAATGTGATGAACACAGAATAAGTTCAGATACTCAGGCCTTTGTTCAAGACATCAATATGAGCCACCTTAGAGATCAGATTATCTGAGAAGAATAAAATTAGTTAAATGACTCATCACCATTTATAGCATTGGGTTTCCATTGCCTCTGAAATGGAACAAAGATCCCAAAGAACTAGAACTAGGGGGTTAATTAATTTACTGAATACTGAACAAGATATATTTAGTACTAAATAAGGTACCATGGTCTTAATTTGATGCTGAAATAGAAAACAGGCCAACTATTCGTTAACTTGCCAAGGTAGAAGGAAAAGTAATATAACCTGAGGCTAAAGGATACAAGATCAATCCAGAGTAGAGGAAGACTCTGGACATGTGGCCATTCTTGCCCTGTCCTTTCCTGAAAAATCAATACCACTGCTTAGAAGGCTAGACTAAGCAAGTCTGTAGTCTATTTAATGCATAACAGACCCCCAAAATAGAATGGCATTTAAATTTGCCATGACTAATTCTTACCACCTACTTTTTCCCCTTTAATCACTCTTTTCAATATTTAACTCCTATTACTTCAAAGGATCATAAATTTAGAGCTGACAGTTACCTCAGTGACCATCGTGTCCAACTTCCCCTACTATTTTAGTTTTATTATTTTACTTTATTATTCTTCATGTTTAATACACTGAACTGTTTCGAAGAAAGGGGATGGATAAACCCAACAAAAAAAATGTTCCTTTTGAGGAACATAAAAGGAATTATGTAAAGTCACTTGAATTTTGAACATTACATAGGATTGCTGGTCACACAAGAGAGTAGCACTGTTATATTTTCAATTAAAACTCCTATTATATATTTTATGACACTGACATACACTCAGTCAATTTGACATTACTCTCATGATCCTTGTCATGAGTCCTATTTTTTTACTTTTATAAAGTAACTAGATATCAGAAACATGAGTTTTGTAACTTTGAAAATAAACACATAAACTCTGCACAAAAGGGTAGTTGTTAAAACCTAAAGAAGTTTATTTCATGTGCCCCTCAGGTTTCCACGGGAGAAGTGTTGTTACATTCACTGGTACCCAGCCCAGAACAATACTGCCCTGATTGGTGACTCAGTATTAGCATGGCAACTCATCATGGGGGCCCACGGTCCAGTAAATAAATGCCTATATGTGGTGAACATCACTATTAATAGAAATGTGACTAGAAACCAGAAAATTCTTAGGCAGAGACTATATATATATAATACATGAGCTATAAGACCAGAACTCAGGGCTGGAAAAAACCTCAGAGATATTTTAGTCCAAGCTATACCTCAACAGGACTCTCTTCTACAACCTCTCCCAGGGGTCCATCCATCTATCCTTTTGAAGACTGCTAGTAAAAAGGAACTCACAACTTCCCTAGGCATTCCATCTCACTTCTGGACAATTTTAGATAGCTTGGCCCAAATCTTTCCAGTAAGCTATCACCTTTTGAACAAGCCACTTATCCTCTCAGTTGCTGTGACTATATAAAAATGTTTTTAAAGTACGGGAAATTTAATATCACAACTTTTCATTAATGCTGTCATCTTATGGTCATTACATAGTTAGGCTCAGGCAGCCATACTCTTTATGTGACTGCCACCCTGTGGCAAGATAACACTACTCACAGGAAACTACAAGGATCATCAAGATCTCCTCTGGGCTCATCTAAGAAGACACAGTTGTGCTTTTTCTTAGACCTGATAATCAAGTTCTTCAAGGGAAGGGACATTGTAATTTATGAGAAAGCCTACACTTGATGCTCAGTCACTCACCCTTCTACGATATCAGAAAAATTGTCCAACACTCGATGCTCTGCTGCAATGGCTTTGTCATCTGGTCGGCCAGCCTTTTCTAGAAAGCATAAGGCTGGATCTGCTCTCATGGTATTATATTTCTCGTAGCCTAGGTGGGAAAGGCCCAGAAATCAAAGACAATATGGATTTCATTTTGTCAAGGTAAAGTTTCTTCAACTGGTAAAACTTGCATTATATATGATTAGAATATCTAGAATACTTTACCTACAGTGCAAAATGCTGATGTCATAGCTGATATGTTAGAATTGTCAGATAACATTTTTATTCTATTAAATGTTCCTAGTGCATTTTATATGTTTCACAATTAGTGGGTAGTGAAATAAAGACTTGTAGAAATAATGGTGATAGGAGACAGATTTAAATAACAATTTAATTATTCTATTATGATCCCTATTTTATAGGTGAAGAACTGAAAGCAATTAAGTGACTTGTCCTTAGTCATAAAGAAGGCCTGGGGGGCAACTAGGTGTTGTAGTGGATAGAGCACCAGGCCTGAGTCAGGAGGACCTGAGTTCAAATCCGGCCTCAGACCAAACACTTGACACTTACTAGCTGTGTGACCCTGGGTAAGTCACTTAACCCCATTGCCTAGCCAAAAAAAAAAAAAAAAGCATGGAATTAGGGATTCAGAAAACTTTACCTTCTGAAACTAGCTACTATATGCTTTGCACACAGCAGGCATTCAATATATTTTTGTGGAATGAGAATAAATAAGCTTTCATACTAGGTGGTTTAAACCTTTAAAAATACAATCTACACACCATCAAAATGGTTAAAATATCATTCAATTTCTCAATATCCTGTAGAGTAGGTAGGAAAACAAGTTTCTTTACTCCTTTTTAAACTTTTTTTTTAAACTAAGAAGTATGCCAATATAGCAAAGACCTATGATTTTGGTGGTGTGGGAACCTCCTCCACTAAGAAAGACTGCAACTGTTCATAACTTATAGACTTAGGGGGATACTTAAGGCCCAGAAAGGTTAAGTGACTTGCCAATGGTCATTACAGGTAGTAGCAGAAGTTGGATCTGAATCCAGATCTTCCAAGTTCCAAGATATATCTATGATGTAGCACAACCTCTCACATGCAGCTACAACAAACGTTGCTCTAGTAATGCCAGAGAGGAGTGGTAGAATTAAAAACTGAATCTAAGATTTCTCATTATCACTTCACTACATCCATTAGCCTGGAAGGGCAATTCTCAACTCTCAGTGTCTGGAATTTGTCAATGAACGAGGTTGTGAAGGGCAGCTTTTTACTTTGTACATTGCTCAGGCTTCCCTTTTTTTTTTCCTTTCTTTTTTTCCTACTTCCCCAGATTCTAAGATTTACAACAAGTGATTGCTCAGGACACATCACAAACTTCCAGAAAGCCTGTGTGGCCACACAGATTGAGCTGACTGATGATGAGAGTATGAATATTTCACTTTTTGATGCAGACAACGGTTAGTGGGAACAGGATGAAAAATACATTCCAGTTATTCTAATGATATTGGTAATGATACTGGATTCAAAGGTAAGATCCATCCATCAAACATTTAATGAATACCTAAATATGTATATATTACATCACTAATAAGCACTATACTCTGAAACAGTTAACATGACTTGCAAGTTTAGTTTTTCACTCAAGCATGCTGGTTTTTCTATTCCCCATTATTAAAGACTGATTATAAAATCCTATGAATTTGGGTCTTAATCAGTCTTTGATACCCTTACTGGACACAAGTCTTCATCAAGACAGATCTGAGCAGGGAGCATAGGGAAATGAGAAGGTGATGGGGACTATTTTTCAGAAGAGGCACATACCATGTTTAAAGACTCCTATGAGCAAGGACTTGTCAGCTTCACTATCCCACCAGTTTGTTGGGACCTCCAATTGATCCACCACTGGGAACCATATATCAATCTCACTAGAAAGGCATGAGGGAAGAGAAGTAATATAATAGTGTTTCATGTCACATAGCAGTTAACAAAAATGGTGCCCTATGAGAAGTTATTATGGATATTTAAAAAATTCTCTTAGATTGGGGTGCCTCTATGCTCTTGATCCTTTCTCTCTTAGGTACTACATATACAGGACTAAATCTCCCCTCTTCCCTAACAAACCCTCTAATCCTCAAATTCTAGTGACAAATTGTAGAATACACTCTTCTAATAGTCAGGAAAGAGAATACAACTTTACCTAGCAATGGCGCCTCCCAACACCTTCTCTGCCTGATCACCAATAACCTCCTGCCGCAGGTAATACAACATGCGTACTCGCAACAACACCCTAGAAAAGATGAATATTAACTTTAGTTAACACTGTTGTAAAACAGAAAGCAACTTTTACCACTCCATGATTACAAAACAAACAAGTTTTGACAAGCCCCTTGCTTACTTGTTACACTGATGTTTCAAGTGTTTCTTATAACTTTCATCCTGGAAGAGGGTGTCAGGGTTATATTTCCGGATCCAGTCTGCTTTGTGGATATCAAAGGTACTTTGGGACTTCACTTTCTTCCCTTTGCGTCCCCGGGGCACTGGGATAGACAAACCTGATAGGAATAGGCAGACAGTGGAAGACCTAGACTAAGAAAACCCCCTGGATATGGAATAAATCAGGTACCCATGAGGAGGTAAAAGGGAGAAAAAGAGAGTTGATGGTTACCTGAATGGTTCTGAAGTTCTTTTGTTTTGCCATTCTCTGCAGGGCTGATCAGGTCCCAAATGAAGCCTTTGATGTTTTCATCCCCACGGTAGTGCAGAAGACAGTACACAAGAATGGCACGGCAGATTGTCTCCACATCCCGTTCAGTCATTCTTCGTTTGAACCGCCCATGGGACAGAATATCTCGCCAGCGACCCCAGCTTCAAAGACAGAGAAAGAACCACAACCATCTTTTTGGAGCCTCTTGTTCAATGACGTGTTATGTTTGAAGCAGACAGATTTCCCCAAAAGAGAAAAAAAGGGTTTTAAAGAATACACTGTTACAATGACTGGCTATATATCTTCTCTGAAAGCCCCAGAGTATTTTCAACCATACCACTCTTACAGTCAAATCTTACACTTTGGAAGGAATAAGACTTCTCTCTTCTCAGCACCAGAAACACAGGGTTACTCTAGTAGGGTGCAGATGTGCATCCCACCTTTAGCTGCAAAGTAGCCTCTTACCCATACACCAAGAGGTGCTTTTCCACCCGGAAGCAGTCAGTGCGTCCATAGGCATGATGCCTGTCATGTCGGCGGGATCGAGGCCGCTCATCATCCTCACTTTCCAAATCTGAGAATTCCACCAGGTCATCATCTTTCAGAGTGCTAAAATGACGTGTCTGCTTACGCACTCGTGGTGTATCAATCACCAAGTTATTCTGCGTGAAGGAGAAAAGGAAGCCAAACTTTCATTATGCTCTGCCCCTTCTAATGAGGATAAACAACCTATGGTGATATACTACACATTATTAGATCACTCCCCAGGCTTAGTGGAATATGAAGCAGTATTGCGAAATCATCTTGAAATACAGAGGTCCATCTGCTACCACTCAAGGGAATGAAGAACTCACCTTGCTGTTGAGTAAATCCATATCTAGGTCAGCTTTTTTAGCCCACTTTTGCCAGAAGTTAGGATCATCCAGAGAAATATCTGTCCTATTTTCAGAAGCAACAAAGCTAGCCTGTTGAACAAGGAGACACAGAAGAGGAAAAATAAGGGAAGAGTGTGTGTCACTTTATTTAGAAGTGTATCTTACTGAAAAAGGGAAAAAAAAGCCTGAATATTTTACTGTGATGTGGGTTCTTGAAGGCAATGTCAGCAAAGCATGAGCTTTGACAAGTTCTACCAAGCTACTTCAAGAATGGGTCTAGAAGACTTAAAGACTGATCAGTACAATGACCAACCATGATTCCAGGGGACTGATGATGAATGTTACCCACCTCCTTACAGAGCTGACAGATTCAAAATAAAAGAAAAGACACATTTTTAGAAATGGTCAATGTAGGAATTTGGTTTGCTGGACTATGCATATTTGGGGGTAGTAATGAAGAGAAAGAAGGGAGAAAGAGGGAAGAAAGAATTGGGGGAGCAACAGACAGAGAGAAAGAGAGAAAGAGAGAGAGAGAGTTTGCTTATTAATTGGAAAATTTAAAAGAAAATGGATCCAGTGAAAAGTTCGTAGGAAGAGCATCTTAGTTAAGGTGAGAGAGGCTCATCACTGGAACTTTGGCTACCAAGTAATTTTTTTTAGTCATAGTGGCTCATTTAGCAGGTAACCCTCTCCATGCTTCTGTACTTTCAGTTTTTATACAGGCAGAACGTACCTTAGCAAAGGTGGACCCTTTCCCCTCAGATTCAATGGTGATGGTAGTGGTACGCCTTAGTAAAATTTGGTCAATATCTTCTTCACAAAACTTGGAACCCTCATCATCTTCTTCCATAATGGCTGCATAAGCACCTTTCCTTAAGAGGTCCTCAATCTCCTTCTTGGAGAACTGCTGAATCTGCAAAAATCAGGTAAAAAGATGACAAACCTACCCTAAAGTATCATCCTAAAACATATATAGGAATAGAGAAATGTATAGGGACTGGACCTGTAATTTCACCAGCTAAAGAAAATTCCTCTCTCAACACATGTTAGCACTTTATCTGTGGCTAACAGTCTTAGAGTATATCCTAGAGCACTGAGGTTAAGTGACTTGTCCAGGGTCACAGAGCAAATAAGAGACAGAGGGGGAATTTGAACCCAAGTCTTCCAGGCTTCAATGTCAGCTCTCCATCCATTAGGCCATGTTACTACACACACACTCCATAATCTCTTACCTCACTGTAGCTCTCCAGGATTAAAAAACTGAGAATCCAAAATAGTTGGCAAATTCCTATATATGATGGACTCTTACTTCCCTCTCCAACCCTTGTCCTAGCACAGAGGAAATCTGAAGGATGAAAGGTCTCACCCCAGTGATGTTGCCGTCCCGACCACTCATGGACTGAAGTACTGCTTTATCCAGTCCCAACTTGAGGCTGGCCTTATCAAACATCTCCCTCTCATATGAATTTCGAGTGATGAGGCGGTAAACTTTTACAGCTTTGCTTTGCCCTATTCGATGACAACGTGCTTGAGCCTGGTTGAAGAGATGGGAAGGAAAAAACATTAGTAATAACAGACATTTGTATAGAGCTTTAAAGTTTGCAAAATAAGCCTAATCACAGTCCTGTGAGGTAAGCAATACAAGTATTATTTCCATTTTACAAAGGGGGAAAATGTGGTTTAGATAGGATAAGCTACTTGCCCCAAAGACACATAAAGACCAAGGCAGGAGTTGAACCCAAGTTTTCCAGATTCCAATATCATTACTCTATCTACTATATGCTGCTGCTTCAGTAAAGGAACAGCTAACTCCAAAAGATGAACTAGCCTTTAACTATTTAGAACTTCTGGGAAAAGGCAAAGGATCACCATTAACACCTCTAGTCAGTTTCCAAAGAAGATATTTATCTTGTCATTTGGGCTTCACCAAGTAGACAATTTAACGGTCCTTCCTATGAGAGATCCCTAGTTAGCTGAACAATCTACTATTTTAGTTTGTCCCCAGCAGCTAGAGCTATGACAAGTGACCAATATTCCCATTACCTGTAAATCATTTTGTGGGTTCCAGTCTGAATCAAAGATGATGCAAGTATCTGCAGCTGTAAGGTTGATACCAAGGCCACCAGCTCGGGTACAGAGTAAGAAGACAAATCGGTCAGAATCTGGCTTACTAAATCGGTCAATGGCAGCCTGACGCAGGTTACCTCGCACACGTCCATCAATACGCTCATATAAGTACCTAAGTAAATCATAGGGAAAAGATTAGAATAGGTAAAGATAAGCATAGACTTAGTGTTCTAACCAAAATCACTACTTCCCACATCCCTGTAGTTTGGCACTAATCAGGTCAAGAAGTTAAAGGTTAAAAAATCCTCCTTTGGAATTAGAGAAAGTAAATATATCTCTAACACCAAACCAATAGTCTTAGAAACCTAATTCCAAGGGTTGGTTGGCTAATATATCTCTCACCTTCTCTGGATCAAATAATCCTCCAGGATATCCAGGCAGCGAACCATCTGGGAGAAGATCAGCACCTTATGACCACCAGCCTTGAGTTTTGGAAGTAGCTTGTCAATGAGAACCAGCTTACCAGCTGAGCGGACCATGGCTTGAAGATGGAAGTCATGGGGGATGATATGGCAGGCCTCCCGAAATTCTGTTAGGATTTTTTCCTCTGCGCCTGTTAAGAGAGTCAACCCTGATGCTGAGAGCTGAAGAAGCACGTAATAGACTATTATCTTATCAAGACAAGGAGCCAATAGGGTAAAAAAGGAAGCCTAATTTGTGGTTAACACTTCTAAGACAAAGTAGTTCAGGACCAAGGAAAAGTCTCCTGAATTACAGTTCAAAACAGGAAATTATCTAAAGCAGGGGTTTTTAACCTTTTTTGTGTCATGGACCCCTTTGGCAGTCTGGTGAAGCCAATGGATCCCTTCTAATACTTTTAAATGCATAAAACAAAACACACAGCATTTTAAAGGAAATCAATTATATTGAAATACAATTATGAAATTTTTTTTTTAAAAGCAAGTTCATGGAGCCCAGGTTAAGAACCCCTCATCTAAAACAATATCAGGGAATAGTGTACATATTCAGAATGTATGGGACTGAAAACATTTAGCAGAATTCTCATCAAAAAAATCTTACTTGGGAGACTAGAAAGCATAATGAGATAGGCAAAATTATGGCAATAGCATGTGAAAAATCTTTTTATATGTATCTATAAAAAGGATAACTCTATACTAGACTGAGCCTGGAAAAAAGGATTTTCTATGGCCTAGCAGAAAGTATTTCCTGTTTCTCTGAGGATAACTCATATAAACTGGAGATCTAGATATACAGTAAAAACTAGCATAGTATTTACCATTGATGAGATATGGATGATTACAACATTTACGTAGCTCCATCATTGTGTTAAGTAGGTTGGGCATGTTTGTGTGACCTGCTCCTTTGGAAAGGAAGGAGAAGTTTTTTTCCAAGATAGCACGATAATACTTCTTTTGGATGTTGGTTAACTCCACTTCAATGATTGTCTCCTGTTTGGGAGCTAAATTTTTTTCCACATCTTCTTTGAGTCTTCTCAACATCATTGGCTTCAGAATAGCCTGTAGCTTCTGGACCTGAATCCAAAAAAGAAAGAAATGTACATCACATAGTGTAAGAATGGAGAAGTGAAAGTAGGAAAAGCACCTCAGAACCTGAAAGCTGAAGGTCATGGACATTATCATATGACTGGGTTAGGGTCACAGGGCAGAAGAGGAAGGACAATAGATGTTTACCTGTCAAATACTGTTTGCACTAAGTCAAAGATTCTTAACCTGAGATCTATGAACTCGTTTTTAAAAAATATATATATTTAGATAACCATACTTCAAATAACTGGTTTTCTTTGTAATCTTAGGTATTTTGTTTTATGCATTTAAATACCAATATTCTGAGAAGGTCTGCATAGGTTTCACCAGATTGTCAAAAGGGTTCATGACACAATAAAGGTCAAAAATCACAAAATAGACTTTTTTACCTGCTCTTCTGTCTTGAGATCACCAAAGTCCTTGAGGAACTCTGATTCTGAAGGAAACTGTGAAGGTTCCAAGAAGTGCAACAAGCTAAACAGTTCTTCCACAGTGTTTTGCAGGGGTGTTCCTGTGAGCAGCACCTTATGCTCCTGAAAATGAAGAAAAGAACACGAAATATGAAATCAAACATTACAAAAACATCTTAGCTGTGCCATTAATTAGTTGTATTTATTCTCTCTGAGATCTCACCTTAATTGGCTATAAAATGAGCAGGTTTGCACTAATATCCCTTCTGACTCTTAAAAATCATATGGCTACTTTTGGCCACCAGATCCTTTCACCCAACGTGAAGACCTTTACTTTGGTTTGCTCTCTTTCTCATTAACATCTTTAGCAGAGTAGGGGAGTTTAATACCACAGAGGTGACTAATCCTTCCAAGTGTCTCCCACAAATAAGTCTGGTGAACTCACCAAGTCCATGTGCTTGAGACTATCAAGCAGCTTGCAATTCCGATTTTTGAGTCGATGAGCCTCATCAATAATGACACAACGCCATTCAATCTCTCGGAGCTCAGGGCAGTCTGACAAAATCATCTCAAAAGTGGTGATCAAGGCATCAAACTTATATGCCCCAGGGATAAGCCGCCCCTGAGCATGAAAGAACAAAAGTTAGAAATTATACTCTGAACTTCCTGAACTATCCTCTCACTGTACATAATTATTGACAAAGTAATCTAAATCACTTTCTTCTCAACAAACAATACAAAATAACCTAATATAAAATATTGACAGGACAATTTAAACAAACTTTTATTAATTATATATTATGTTCAAGGGACTGTGCTGGGTGATGCAAAGACTGCTCGAGGAACAAAGCTGGACATGACAAAGACTCTGCTCTCAAGGATCTTATAATTCAATATGGGGGCATGACATACATTTACAAACATTATGGGGAATAAACAAAAATATCACACAAGGGAGAATGAAATAAAGGCAACTTTTACCACTTTAAGTCTCAAAACTGTTTAAATGTTAATTTTTTAAGGAAATCACTTTCAAATGTCTATCTTCAAAGAATACTTTAAGGATCCATAACTTCACTGATACAGGTACTCCTTCCCGGGACACAAATTGGTACTACTAGATCATCTTCAAGAAGTGCTATGGCCAAAAAAATTGTCATGTGTGGTCAGCCTAATGATGAACATCTCTGAACTGAGCTAAGTTGCTCTGTGGATGACACATATCTATAGCAGTGCACATCCCTGGGCCAGGCATGAAGCCCTTCCAGCTTGGTAGGATCTGTCAGAGTTGTATTCTGTATGCACAGATTTAAAAAACCCAGTCACTTCCATACCACAAATCACTGGAGTAGAATTTTAGTGAAGGAAACTGGCATCATCATTTGGAATACTACTCACTATCTCATTCTGAAAGGTGGCACTGGTTAAAGGATGCTGGAAGTGAGACAAGAGAGGTCTGAGCTCTAATCTTGGCCCTGACGCTTACACTTAGGTCATCCTAGGGAAGTCACTTGACCTTGCTGAGCCTTAATTTCTGCCTCATAAAACATGCAAATACACTGAATTATGTACCACAACAGGGTTGCTATGAGTAAAGAACCTTTCAAACTTCAAAATGAATGAGTTATTATTTTTAACAAAGGACTGCCCTAAAAGAACCATAAAGGTTTTTTTAAATAAATTTTTATCAGTGTATTTTGTTTTTACATCACTTTTCACTTCTGAATGCATTACCCTTCCCCCTCCAAGTTTTCTCTTGTAACAAAGATTAAAAAAAAAAAAACAAACCCCACAGTTTGGCAAAACCAAAGAACAAATCAGCTACAAGTGACACCACGTAAAATATTCCATACCTGTGGGCCCCATTCTCTGCAACAAATGGAGGGAGGTTAATTTTCTCAAATCTTTTCCAAGAGTCATTAATGACCCACAAATAGCGCAGCTATTTGCTCATCTACTAAATGGCTCCAGACTGTTAAAACATTTTGAGTTCCTGAGTTTGCATTTTATAGTTTAGGGGGTCTACTTCCTTATTGAAAGCTATCCCTTCTCAATACCATCACAGTATACCTCTGGCGCTACCCCACAATTCTCAGACTCATCTTCCTCTAACTCACTGCTCCTAATCTGTTATGACCTAGGAAATCAGATAGCTGAGGTGGTCTAAATAGAGTCAAGGCTTTAATTGAGGGCCTGAGGGGCTAACTTTTAACATCAGGAGCTAATTTAGTACAGATTTCAGATCTTAGTTGTCAAAGCAATTTTTTACTTATTCCTTTATTTTTAGCTATATTCTGGATTGTTTGGGCTGCTGGTTAAGTGACCTTTGGATAAGCAATGTGCCACTAGACAGACACCTATATACACATATGTAGTCCAGATTAAAAACCTCTATGAAGATCTCTTTTTAAAAAATCTGTAAATTCACATAAATCCAAAAAGTTAGGGCGAGTTAAAGCAGGTAGTTCAGTTCAGTTCACTAGGGTTTAAGATTCTGCATAAATTAAACAGCCACCACTAGGCCTATTGCCCAGTCTCTGCTCTTGACCTGTGAGATCACCCCCCTGCCAACTCCCACCCCAATTCCCCTGCCAGCTACTTGCCAAGCAGCCATGCATTCTCCTCAGATGAAATAGGAATCCAATCAAAACTAACCATTCTTGGAAAGGACATGACAATCAACTGCCCTATGACTTCACTCACCATCCCTATGATTTCCCAAACTAAAAAATCCACCCATGGTCACCACCCACTATATGTACTGTCTTCCCCTTACTATCTTGCTTTTTGTATTTGCATCCCTAGCACCTGGAACATAATAAATGTTTAATAAATACTTTTTCATTCATTCATTTGCTATGTGAAAAGGCCTTTTCCTACACAGAAGGCTCACCCGTGAATCTTTGCAGTACATCTCATATTGCTGGATCATTTGCCGGCTGGCCAGACTGCCATGGTACACGATAGTGTTCATTTCTGTCCATGTATTGAACTCTCTTTCCCAGTTGGTAATCGTAGAGAGTGGGGCAATGACCAGGAAGGGGCCATGGATGCCTACATTATATTCCTCTTGTAAGAAGGCAATGGACTGAATTGTTTTGCCCAGCCCCATTTCATCAGCCAGGATACAGTTCTGCCTACAGAACCATCACAGAAGGGAAAGCATGTCAAAGGGTGTTGCCTTTAATACAGAGCTGGAAGCATGAAATGGTACCTCCAAAAGATGAATAGTGAAAATCAAGCCCAAAATGAGCCTAGACCTTTCAGGTCCACTGTTTTGTTTACCTGTTGTACCAGTTAAAAAGTAGCCAGTTGACCCCTTCTAGCTGATATTCTCGTAGTTGATTCCGGTTTTTGTACTCATGTGATAATTCCAATTTCTTCCAGGCACTTGCCTGAGGACGATTCTAAGGAATGAGAAATGAATAAGAAGTAGGATGAAGACAGTAGCAAAACTGGGCAGCCTCCCAGACTGATAAGATGGCTACAGGAGTTCAAAGAGAATTCAGCATAATATTAAGTAATATGTTTACAAGGTATGCTGTTTTAGAGGCCGCATCTACTTACCACCCTTTTGAGCTCTGGGTGCCTTGATTGGATCCGCTTAAACTCCCGGACTTTGCCCTCATCCACATCTTCTTTCAGTTCCCAAGTACTATCCTCATAGGGTAGAGAACACCATTTGACCAGGTAGTAAATTACGGGCTAAGAGAAGAATAAGTCAAGATTTTAACAGAATCCTAGTTCCTGGCTAGGGCTACAGGGGAATCTTACTGCTAAAACAGACCACAGACTGTCAAAGCCTTAACATAACAATGAAGAAAGTGTAAACAATCTTCTGGGTTTAACCTAGCATACCCCTGGAAACAAGATTAATGGCCCTGATGACTTTAGCTAAGTGACTAAAAGTAAAGCCTGTTCTAATAAAGAAATTTCTACAGAATAACCTACAGAACACTGAGTGCTAACACATCTCCAATGGCTGAGCATAAGCAAAAACTATCCATATACTGAAATATCTTAAAATCCATAGCCGTTATGACCATGTGCCTTGTTCCACCGCCCTCTTCCTGCACAAAACCTTGGCCATAGCCAAGCTATTTTTAGAAGTTGGAACAGGCTAAACCTGTAGGCAGCATAGCAGGGCTCACCTCCACTGGGCCTCAGCCCCTGGGGCTATCAGTAGTCCAGATGCTACCTCAAGAACAGTCAGGAGGCTGGTGAAGAAGAGGTCTCCTTGTGAGCCACAAGGAGCTAGGAAATAATTAGGAGAGGGTATCACTGAAAAGAAGTAACAAGGGTGAAGGTAGAGAGGAAATGCTACTGCTCCAATTAGAGCGCTATGCTCAAAAAATATTTTTTTGGGAAGGGATTTTGTGAAGGGAAATGGTAGTGATCTGTGACAACACAAGGCCCCAAGTCTCACTATTTAAAAATAAAAGCCAAGATGACTGAGCACTTGCAGGTAATTTTGCTAAAATTACCAAGTATCAACTTTTGGCTTAAATAAGAGAAGAGTTGAACATAGAGGTAGCAAATTAGGGCCCAACTTATAGGGATCTGGAAGCATCATGGCAAAAGATAATAATAACCTCAACAGCTGGCAGGCAGTTATGAGAAAGAAGTAGGCTAGTAGAAATAAGTCACATAGAAGCCATCGTTAATTAAATAACAAACTTTTATTAAGCCCCTATTATATGTGAGGTGCTGTGAAAGAATAATAGTTCTTCTCCTTTGACTGGACATTATCATCATATTATTCTATTAATCTTGTTTCATAAAGAGGTAGTGCAGCATAGTAGCTACAGCTGGTCTCAAAGCCAGAAGACCTGGGTTCAAAACCCAATTCTAATAACTACTGGCTTTGAGACCCTGGGGCAAACTGCTTACCCTTTCAGGAGCCCAGATAACTATCTAAGACTACAAATTATAGAGAAGGTGCTAACCTGCATCTCATGTCCCTCCCTATGTAAGACCATGTGTTGAGACTTCCAAGTCAGACACTGCTGGCATTACATTTTACAATCCAAGGATTTAAAAAATTTAAAGAAAAAAAAAAAAAAGGAAAATCTGAGGCATGGAATGATCAAATGCCTTAGCCATCATCTATGACAGTTCTCCAAGCTCCTGAGCTTAGTGCTGTACTTAACTAATAATGTCTGAACAACAAACCATATTAGAGATTCATAAACTTTTTAAAGAGTTGTGGCAAGATGATAGTTTCTTTCCATTTGTTATGCCAAAGGCAGACAGACCATGATAGGGATGCTGACTGATGGCTGGTCACTTCAGGGGGCTGATGAAAAAGACCAAGTACTAACTGAAGACTTTTGAGGAGGAGATAGGCTAACTATCCAAATGGGAAGGAAGTACTCACTGGTTGCTCAATTTTTTTTTTTTGTTTCAGTTGGGCAATGGGGTTAAGTGACTTGCCCAGGGTCACACAGCTAGTAAGTTTTATGTGTCTCAGGCTGGATTTGAACTCAGACCCTCCTGAATCCAGAGCCGGTACTCTATCTACTGCGCCACTTAGCTGCCCCTTGGTTGCTGAATTTTCAGAACCAAAAAAAATAGTCACTGTGCCAATGGCCATTCTATATAACAGGCAGCTAAGTGGTGCAGTGGATAGAGTTGGACCTGGAGTCAGGAAGATCTGGGTTCAAATCTGGTCTCAGACACTTAGTAGCTGTGTGAATCATTTAACTTCCCTTAGCCTCAGTTTCATCATCGAGACAGGGATACTAATAGTATCTACCTTGCAAAGTTTTGAGTGGGGCAGCTAGGTAGAGCACCGGCCCTAGAGTGAGGAGGACCCGAGTTCAAATTCAGCCTCAGACACTTGACACTTACTAGCTGTGTGAACCTGGGCAAGTCACTTAACTCCACTGCCTAGCAAAAAAACAAAACAAACCAAAAAAAAAGCAAAAGGTTGTTGTGAGGATGAAACAAGATAATATTTGTAAAGCATTTTGTAAACCTTAAAGTGCTATGTAAGTACCAGCTGTTATTATATAACTGAGGGGGTAAAGGGGAAAAAAAACTACCACAGAAATTTCTTATTTGTCTAACCAGTTTTCTTATTCAATTCAGTGAACATAAAACATAATTCTAATGAGTTGACTTCAAAGCAAGAAGCATTTAGAATTGCAAGCCTTGCCTCCTAACCTATTTTCCCCTCCTTCAGTTTTAGTTAATGGTTATCCTCAGTCATTCTGCCTAAGGAAATGATAAAAGTACTTTTTAATTCCCAAGGAATTTTCACCTTTACCTGGAAAAATCAAAGTTAGACCAAGACAATAGGGGACACATAACCTACCAATTCTATAAATAAGAGACCCATTACATCCTTCTACCTATTCTCACATTACAACTCACCTCACCATTGTCTTTGTCAATGCTGTGAGACTCATCCAATATCCTGTCCACTTCCACATAGTCTGGATTAAAGGGCTCTTCATCCTGGTTTGGTCATGAACACAAACAATAAGACTAGAAGACCATCTGGTAATGACTCACTCATTAAGTTTGCTATTTAGTTGGTTTGGGCACGCTCAGACAACATATCTATGTTTTGTGGCTGAACCTTACTCTTAGTCCTTATCAATTTTACAGTCAGAAAGAAATTATATCAATGTAAATCCATGGCAATTAACACCTCAGAACACAAGCATTAGTTAGGCAGAGTCAATAAAAATCTTCATATGTGAAGAAATCATAAAGTCTACTCAGTCACCCCTATACCTCTCTAGGTGAAGAGTTAGAAGGCAGTTCACTTTTACTGATCTGCTAAACCATGTCAGGAAGTCTATAAATCAGCCGTTTTGGGATGACTAAATGCAGCTTATACTTTCTAGGGCTACAGTTCTTTTCTGATGATATCTCCCAGTCCCTTCTAAGCCTCAAAGTTGTTTTGATTTTTTAAAAATTAACTAATTGTTGCTGTCAGGGAGTAACGGCAATGCAGAGGATACATGAAGTTTCCTGCTTTGGCAGAGGAACATCTTGCACACTTTTGTCACAAGTAGAAAAGGAAAGTTGAAAATGACTTAAGAAAATGACATAAACTTGCTAAAGAGTAACCAGTCAAGCTAGATATCAATATTGAAGAAAGAAAATAACAATTCTGCCCAAAGATGTTTCAGTGAAACTGGATTAGAAATTTTAACAAAATTAATAGTCTTTTGTTAAGACAGTTGCTTATATCTAAAGCTACCACTAACTTCATAATCAGTCTTAGAAAAGAAATCCCAAATGGACCAGCTCTTTGATTCATTCACAGTAAAACAAGAAAACAGCTATTAATAGATTTTGTTTCCTAACATCTTTCTTTGAGAGAAGCTCAAAGCACTTCATATACATTATGTGAAACACTTTAAAAAGACTCTAAAGAACTATGGAATAATTTTATAACTAGGAAAACAAAATATGGGGAAGTTAAATAAGGAAAGAAGCCCAAGTGTAGGAATGAAAGAAAATAAATACCTATGCACTCTTTAAGGACCCAACTACATGTTCAGTGATTTGACATCAAGAAATTAAGATCCCACTAGGAGATCATGCTTCTAGAAACAAACAAGTGAAGAGACAGCACCTATTCCTAATTACCTCATGGAAGAAGTGTCTCATTTGAGCCATTTTGGTTTTGAACCGCTTAAGCTTCTGATGGATCCTCTTGTCTTTCTCTAACTGAGAGATAGTGGCCCATTCACAATGCAAATAAGAACTGGAGAATGAAAAAAAATAAATAAAAACAACACTCATGCTGTAGGAAAGGTAAACTGATAAGCAAGGGGCTCCAGACTTCAGGAACAACCACCAATAAATTAATAAGCATTTATGAAATGTTTACTATGTGTGAGGCACTGGAAATAAAAAAGCAAGAACTTTCTTAAGGACCTTATATAGTCAGAAGAGATAACATGTAAGTTTTAGCATATTAATTGGACTCATATTGAAGAGCATGTAGAATCTTTATCAGATACCACCCTGCCCTTTCAGAAGAAAAACAACAAACAAAACACTTAGAAGAGTTTTCCCCAAATTTTCATTACATGGACTGGGAGATGGAAGAAAAGAAGAGAACAATTTCCTCCCATGACAGACTATGGGGGAGGAAATGAATAAAAGTCACTACCATCCTTTTGAGTCTCAGGGATGAATATTTTTGCATGGGATACTTACTAGTTCTTATACTTGACAAAAAATTCCTCTGCTTCTGTGTACTGTCCAGAGGGAAGCTAGGGGAAAGAATTGAGAAATTACAGTCCCACCTTATAGTTATCCATTTTCTATCACCCTAAGCAAGAAACACTAACTTTAACCACACAGAGACACTAGAGAGGCAGAACTCTTGGCAGCAAACCCTGGGATACATCGTGTCCAGTCCTCTTACTGTGCACTATCAATCCAGGAAGGGAAAGAGTTGGTCTTCTAGAATGATGATAATAGCATGCTCTTAGCTTGTCCTTGAAACAAACCTCTACACCCTTTTATCTACCCAAGGTTGATAAGTTGGAGGAGGAGCCAATGTAGTTATCTTCTTCCTAATTTCTGACCAGTCCATGTCCACTACCCTCCCACAGGTAAAGCCCAGTAACACGCCCTGATGGATAAAATCTCTCAACAGTGAAACATCTGGGAGTAGAAAGATGTAGGCTGACACCAAGCATAGAGGCCTAACCTCCTTTTTCACCACCCGCATAGAAAGCACTTTGTCCACAATGGCTGCATCTTCTTCACTGGGGTTCTCCTATAAGAAGAGATATAAGTAGTCAGCAGAGAATTCTGAGCAACAAGAATAAACTCCGCCCTTGCTCTTAGTACTCTCCCTGAAATGGCTCAAGTATTTAGCTCACCACAAAGAACTGCATGGATGGTAATGTCTCGCCATCAGGTTCCTGAACTACCTCAGGCAGAATGGGTTCAGGCTTTACTGGACCAGTCACATCTACCTCTTCTTCCTCCTCATCATCTGTGATTTTAATGTCCAAATCCTCTGTGTATTTTTTTCTCTTCACTTGTCGGTTTGAGCGTCTCTTCTGCAGAGGCAACAATGGTTAGACAACCCAAGATGGAGTGATAAAAGCTGGCAAAAATTCCAATGAAGTCACAATTTTTTCTATAAGCTGCAGTAATCCCAAGCCCTACTTCCTATTTTATCTACCAGTTAGACTAGAAGTTCAAGTAGGTAGGAACTCTCTGCTCCTTATATAAGACACTCTTATCTCCCATCTTCATGCCTTTGCACTGGTCACCCTCCATGCCTGGAATACACTCTATCCTTACCTCTACCTCTCAGAATCCCTCTCTTCCTTTAAGATGTAGCTCAGGTACCATCTTCTACATGAAGCTTTTCACAATCCCTCCAACTGCCTATGTCTTCTCTCCTGAGCTAGAACGTATTTAACTACTTGGCATATATTTCTATTCATTCAATTTATATTTGTACTGTGTATGTACTTATTATCTTCCTCAGTAGAGAGTAAGCTTCTTATGAGTAGAAACTGTTTTATTCTTTATACTTATATGCCACTGCCTAGAATACAGTAAATGCTTAATAAATGCTTGTTGATTGCATTCATGAAATATTAATTATATAAAATCATTAGGAAAATGGCAATATTTACAGTAAATTTTATTTAGGAAACATTCTAATAAAATACATTTATAAATACCACTCTCTCCCAGGTCATTAAACTAAGAGTATTTGTTTGCTGTTAAAGATGCTCATATTTTACCCTCAAATTCTCATGAAAACCAAACTAGAAAAATAGTATCAGAGAAGGGAAAACTTAGCAAATTTTGGCCATTTGATTTAAAGGCAGGAATACGTCTGACTGCCCATGAAAGAAACTAAAATGTTACTATGGGAAATAGTGCTAGTTATTTCCAATCTAAAGGTCACCAAGGATGTGGTTTTAGCTGATATTTATGTAGGGCTTTAAGTTTTGTAAAGCACTTTACGTACGTTAGTTCATTTGATCTTCACAACAAGTACTATTATTACATCAGAAGGAACAGACAACAGGGTAGAATGGAGATCAGGGGAAAGAAGTGTTCTCTAGTGAACAATGAACATTAATGAGTTGTGCTGGATTCAAATGCAATGTTAGCTGTAAGTGCACAAAGGGTCTAATCCTCCATTCTTCTGGTCTTCAAGGTATGTGTCTCCAAATGCCAAAAAAAAAAAAAGGTTTGTGCTTGGCTGCTGTAATGTAAAGAGATGATCAAAATCCAGAAGTATGGAAAAGATCAGATGAGAAGAACCAGATTAATTCTGATTGAAACCAAAATATTGCTAACATGTAGTACTGTATTTACATTCTTATTTCATTTGTATCTTTAATTTGTGAAGCAAATAGAGTAAGAGAAATAAGAATTATTACTACTTTCAGAGCATTAAGTCTAAAAAAAGAAGAGTTCAAAAGTTGATTTTTGTAGAAAAGCATTTACGGAGATACGAAGTCTTTATATATGTACTTTGGGACCTTTAAATCTAGGCGCCATCATTTTAATTGGGGACATGTCCTGCCCTGTCACCAAATTTATCAACTCTGTTTTTCCAGGAAACCTTTTACCTGAATGCTGCTCTCTTCCTCCTCCCTGGGTGATTGTGCAGGCATGACTTCCACATCAGAATTGTCAGATGAGGTGTTGCGTTTCCTCTTCTTACTCACCACAGGAGTGATGGTGCTGAGAGGGGAAAAAAAAATTCACTTTCAGTGAGGTACTGGGGATCCCTCAGACATATCATCACAGGAATTCAATTATCAGTCTGTAGGAAAGGGTTGTGGAAAGGTAAAAACTGACAGCATACATATGCATTTGTATTTATGGTAGGACAAGGGGATAATAAAGCTTAGTAAGAAGGGGACAAGAATCTCATTTGTGACTAGGTCCAATCCAATTCTCTAAAACCATTAAAGATCACGGGACTTGCCAATGTTATTTTTACAGCCGCAAGTCAATATTATAAATCCTGAACGAGAGGTAGAATACTGGTAGTGGAAAGATTACTAAATTATAAATCTAAAGACTTAGATTTTAGTCCTAGTTCCACCATTACTAGTTATGTAATTCTGGGAAATTATTTAACCACTTGCAATTTTAGTTTCTTCATTCTTAAAAATTGGGGTTAATACCTGCCCTCACAAAGTAATTGTGAGGATGAGATGAGTTAATGGCTGTAGAAGCCTCTTTATAAATGGTAAAGTATAATGAAAATATACCCTATATAAGGCTGTCCTAACTACTATTGGTTTTTTTTTCCTTAAAGTGAGGCAATTGGGGTTAAGTGACTTGTCCTGAGTCACACAGCTAGTGAGTGTTATGTGTCTGAGGCCGGATTTGAACTCAGGTCCTCCTGACTTCAGGGCTGGTGCTCTATCCACTACGCCACTTAGCTGCTCCAACTACTATTGTTTTGCAGTAACATCTTTAATATGGTATAACCAAATCCGAATGGAAAGTCATATGAAACTCTAAAGTAAAATCATTCAGTAAATTGCCTATTTATAATGTTGTTATGGAATGGTCTCCACAACATTCTTTTGCCTAACATTGTATTTTCACAGAATCATTTAATGATACTGAGCAACTATCCTTAATACAAATATAAGATATTATTGCTATTTTTTATCGTAATTACTCCAGCTACAAATCCCTGATGTATTCTGAAGAAACTACACGACCCGTAAATATGGGAAGTAGGAAATACAGTAAAATGGAGATAAAGGACTCCTAACTGTGACATGAATAATGTAATAGGCTATAACTGCCCTTAGTAAGGCCCAAGGTTACGAGCTGAATCAAGCTGAGGGATGAAGGAGTGGAGCCATCATCTCCTTGTAGCTTCTTTCTTCATATTAGGAATGTTGGGGAAATCTCACACAATATGAGGCCCCACTTTGGTGTAATATATCATGCTCACAGAGGCATCATAAAAAAAGGAATTGTGGAAAGATGGGCCACAGCTTACTGATGGAATCTTCAACTCTTATCACTGGTTGGCATTTAATCTTTTCTATCCCTTAATTCTCAAAGGTCTACCAAGCAATGATGGCAATGTTCAATGTGAAATGTTGTATACAGATACTCTACTGCCTTTTGTCACAAATCTTCACTACAAAAACTGCCCATCAGAGGTCACACCCAATCTAAAGGTGACAAAAACATGAGAAGGGTTGTCATCAATTCACTTCTCAAGGTGGCAGCAGATACTCACTTTAGCTTACTCCTGCCTTTAGACTTGGAGGCACCAGATGCTTTGCTCTTTTTTGGCTTCTCCTCCTTGAGCCTCTCTCCAGTGTTCTTCTTCCTGCGTTTCTTCTCACCTTCTTCCTCAGGTCGAACACTGGGCAGCTCATCTTCATTTAAGACTCGTGGAATATTTTGCTCACCTCGGGCTCGAGCTCTGGCAATGGCCTCTGCCACTATCCTATTAGCTTTCTCTTGTTTCTTCTGGTGCTCGAGCCTTCGGTTTTCCTCCACCCCACCCTTGCCCCCGGTGTGAGGAGCGGGGGCTGCTGGAGAAGACAGAGCTGCCACCTCGCTGGCACTCAGCACTTTAACTACTGACAGGCCTGAGGAAGCCCCTTGGGAAGAGCCAGCCTGCAGAAATAGATAAATCAGAGGTTCAGTATCATTCCCTTGTGAAATCTGCCTAAAACATAGTTCTGATGCAAATAGTAATGGTAGTCTAGCCTTTCTTTATATCAACAAAAAACTGGGCTCAGGTTGTATTTCACAGTACTTAGACTTTTTGGCATTACGGTATGTGACTTGGAGAGGAATGAAAAGCAACACAGACACTAATTCAAACTTCAATCTCCAATTTCCTCAATCTGTCTTCCTAGTTTCTTTCTTGATTTCCCCCAACAACTCATCTAGGAAAAGCAGCAAATGAAACAACTAGAAAACATTGTTAGATAAGGAAGAGTCAAGAACATAGTTGCTACTGCTATTCCCGACCTATCTGGGAAAACCGCTTCATTGTTCGTTTCCTTATCTTTAAAATGAAGGTTATCTGATATTACTTTATTTCAGTTATATTAACCAAAAAAAGGTTAGTAAGGATCTAGAGATGATTTAAAGCAGGTCAAAAGCAGTAAGTTAATTATCACCTCATTTGTCCACTCGTGGGTCCTATAATTTTTATATTTTATTAGTTATATCCAATCAAATTTAATTGGGGGACAAAGGTAACAAAGTTAATCTGGGCCCTCTCTGGGTAGGTAAAATAACAACACCATGCTTTTCTTCTTTTTTTTTCCACCCATTCCAGAGTTAGCCTTACCTGAGGCTGAAGCACCACTTTGAGTGGTACTGTAAGTCTTTGGCCTGGGCTTTGTCCTGGTCCCATAATCTGGGCTGGCTGCACTGAGGAAAGGGTCACTGGTTGGGTTGAGGGTGGCTGCTGCTGCTGCTGCTGGGATGAGGGTGGCTGCTGTACAATCTGAATCTTTTGCTGCGGCTGCTGCACCTGCAGCTGGATAGTCACCACTTTGGCAGGCTGCCCCTGGGCATTTTTGGCCTGAGTCAGGGCTGCCAGTTGGTTGCCCTGCAACACAATCTTGCCTGGCAGACTCCCAAGCACGACATGCCGATGGCCTTGAGGCCCCCCTGACTGAGGCTGCTGGAGAACCAGAGTGATGCGCTTTGATTCACCCTGTTATTGGGACAAGAAATAGTAAAAGAAGGTTTTTATGGCATAATCTGAGGACTGAAGTATACATCAATTCTATTATCCAAACTGCCTGGCTCTAAATTTACATGCCTCTTTCATGTCAAACTGCCTCAGGGTCACTCAAGTATTTCTTTCTAAAAGCAGGGGCCCCTCTGACTAAATAAAGAGCATTTTATTGGACAGAATAGCAGGAATTCAATCTTGATGATCAGATGACGAAGGTATATCTTTAACCAACCTTGCAATAAGAACAAAAACGTTACTTTAGATATTACTTGTCCACCACTATTTCTCGAGGGCTCCCCCCCCAGTTTGGATAATTTAGCTGCTCCCAGCGGAAATTACTATGAGGTAGTAATAAAGGAAAGGGAAAATATCAAACACTGATTCAGGAAGGCAAAAGCCTAAGGCCATATTACCACTATCCACCTGGCAGGTAATAAACATAAGTTACAAAATCAAAACACAACTGAATATGGAACTTAGACAAGCTGTCTTTTTATCTAAACTCAGGATTGAGTCTGACCCATAATCAGGCTATATCCCACCTCTCCCTATTACATGAATCACCTGAGTGGGAGCTGAGGTCAGTGTAACAGCAGGCTTCAGGGGTGTTGCTCCAGTCCCTGGGTTTCCAGTTGTGGTAGAACTTTTAACCGGCTGCAGGACCAGCTGCTTTACTGGCCGGCTGGGTTGAACAATGCGCTGCACTGTGGCCTGGCCTCCAGTGACCTTTGTGGCCAAGACTGCATTGCCAGAAACAATGGAGACACCTGGTCGAAGTGGAGTACCAGTTAGCACCTTGGTAAAAGTGACTTTACCACCATTGGCTGTGCCAGCCACTAAAGGCTGTGCTGTGCTGGTGATGGCCTGGGCTTGGATCTGTGCCACATGAGCACCTGTGACTGAGGTACCAGGTGGGGCTTTGAGGATGACAATCTTGGGGGCTGTCTGAGGGGGTTGCCCTGCACCACTGCTGGAAGAGACAGCTGTGGTAGAGACACCCATAAAAGGATTTCCTTGGCTTAGGATCTCCTGGCCCTTAGAGACCTGAAGAAGTCCTGGTGGCGGTGGTGGTGCCTGTAAGATAGTTTGGTTGGGTTGTTCCTGGCCTACTGATGGAGTGGTATAGTCATGCAAGGTCAGTGACTCTGGAGCTGGAGTTGCTGATTCTTTGGGAGGTTCTGTAGCAGAGGTTTCCTCTGTTGGAGGAGGCAGGCCACTTGATGATGAACTTCCCAAGTCACTGCTTCCACCATCCTGATTCATCTGATCTAAGGAGTCCAGAGTACTTGGCAGTCCAAGGGCTTCTTCTATGGGGTCTCTTGTGACTTGGTTGAAGCTGTCATCAGTTAGAGAGTCCAGGCCAAATAAATTGGGATCATCAAAAAGGTCCATGATGGGGTCTGCCATCCTGGGAAAGAGGTGTGGATAGTATTCACAGAGTTCTAAAGAGGGAAGGGGAGGGGGATCCTGGCTCTCCCCTCCCCTCCCCTATAAAGGAAAAGCTGCACACAATGGGGAAGAATAGCTATTCTGCAGAAGAGATAAGAGACCCACACATGTCAAGTTGTTCTGGCCTTCCTGGAGTAAGATGGTTAAGTCTTCAGAGGACGATGGCAGAATTCCTATGTGGGAACAAAAATGGAGGGTGAGAAGAGCTAGTGAGAAAATAATATATGTCTATTGTGATGAGAATTCTTCCTTCCTTAAGTAAGAGAGTTTCCCTCAAACTCAGTAGTACCAGAAGGATAAACAGAGAAATAAGAGGTTTGGGGAAAAGAGATCTGACAGAAAGAAAAAGAAAGATCTATTCACAGTTTTGTTTCAAAATAAATATTAATCCAATTTCTCTTTTCCTGTGGTTCTCTTGCCCTTAATCTCCTCTATGTTTCTACCCATAAACAACCTCATCTTGCCTCTATTCACAATTTCCACATTTCCCAATGCTAGTTAGAGATTAGGAATCAGGACATTTACTGTTTCCTGATCTTAAAACTAGCAAAGTTAATGTTACACCACTAAAAATTTCAGTTGAGTGTAGATGAAAATGTTTTTTGATATATTCAATTTAATAAATTTCTTTGTATCTATTAAGGCTTCTTTGCTATCTTTTGGGCACAAATGTACTTTCAATCAAACACAATGCACAAACTGAGACAGATGGGATTTTCTGAACTTTCAGCAATTCTAGGATCTACTTCTTCCTTCCCTTGCTAGAATTTCCTGAATATGAACCACTCTTCCCAGGAAAGAAGACTCCATTTGGGACTCATAAATACTGAGCAAGGAAGAGCCTCAGAAGTCTTTTAGTTCAACTCCCTCATATCTGCAGCTGAGGAAAACTGAGGCCCCAGAGAAATTTAATGAGTTGCCCAAGGGGACACAGGTAGGAAGTAGCAGAGTCTAAATTTGAACCCAGGTTCTGACTCCAAATCTAGTCTAGTTTCTCACTGCCAACATGCTGTTTCCCTCTTGTCTGACAAACCTAATTTATTTGGCCTGGATTTCCTAAGTGATGATGGTGGGTCCTCAGTCTTAGGGACTCTTCTAAAATACTTAACAAATGTTTGCTATTCTCAGAGATAAATGGGATTATACAAACAAAATATCAGGGAACTTCCTGTACAAATTAATCCCTGTTAGGACAGATCTGCTTTACAAAGGGAAGTTAAGCATGCTTATTTAATTCATACATATAAGGCCACAACAGTCTTTGGAACTACTGGTGAAGTCAAATTGAAAAAATTCTGGGCTAAGAATTGGCTAAAAACGGTCACTTGACAATTACAAATAAAAATGAGAAAACCTGGTCCTTTTACATGACAATCCCAGGAACTTAGTTAAGCACTAGAGATACAAAGACAAAAACAACAGCAATGTATCAGAGAAAGTTCCAGGAAGGTTTTGTTCTGTAATAATTTAATGTTTACTCCTCGGTCACCAATGTACTATATAGTAACTAGTCCCATAACAGTTTCAAAAGATAGGGTGCATCAGATGGGAAAATGGCACAGTGTTAAATAATTGTCAACACAGTTAAGGACCTAACTTCAATAGTTAGGTTGAGTTACCTCAACCTTTATACTTTCCCTCAAAATTACTATGCATTTTCTATTTTTCTAGGCCAGTGTACAAGTCTATGTAAAAGTGTAGGAATGGCTTGTTACCATATATAAATAAGAATCATGGTTGACATGTCAAACAAAATTCCAAATTCCCTCAGCAACAAGATCTTATTCAGCTTCATGAAATGTATACTCACCATCTCATTTTCTTTGTTATTCTCACCCTTGCCTCAATCATTCCTTCAACCTTCTGCCTCCTCCAACATTCTCTTGATTGTGTGCCTACCCAACAACTAATGAATTCAATCCAAACATTTATTAACTGACTTAATGAAAGATACTGTGATACCAAGTGAAGTTGAGAGTATTTGGGGTGATGGAATCAAATATTCCATATTTAGCAAAATCACCATAGAGACTGAGTCAATATTACTATATATGCATTCATCTCTATTAATTCGTCATAGTTAGGTCCTACTCTGTAACATATACTCTATTTTCATCATTATTGAGAACATATGTTAAGTAATTATTATCAGTGAGACAGATTGATGGAGAGAATGTTGGACCTGAAACCAGAAAGATCTAAGTGCAAATCCCACCTCTGAGTCTAGCTGTGTGACCCCCACCCTAAGTCACACAACCCTCTGAGCCTTGGTATAAAGTAAGGGGGAAGGCGTAGATGGTGTGGAAGTTCCCAGTAGTCTAAGATGGATGATAAAAACAAAAGTCCTTGTTTCCTGTCCTCTAAGTTTGTAAACTGAAAGCAATTCATTAATCTTTTGAACAGCCTTTCCTATTAGCGTTAGCACCCTGGTCCTTTAATCATAATTCCTTATTATCATTTCTTCTCTTTACCTAGTATCAACCTTAGAGAGAGGCCTCATTTCTAAAGTGTTAAAAATAAAGGAAATGTGATTGTAAATAATTTCACTATTCTCAGTCAACTCAAACAATTTGCTTTCAATAACTTGTGCCCCTACCTGCCCACAAGTTCACAGACCCATTCAGTAACCAACAAACTCTTCTTTCCTGGTCTCACCAGGCCTAGAAAACTCAACACTCTTCCAGGTCAGTGCCACATTACACTAAAATGTCCCTTTTTACTCAGTCCTACCAACCAGCTTAACCCCCAACTTTATTTCATCTATACTATCTTTCCCTTCTGGTTTGTTTCATGTCTACCAATAATTCTCACCTTCTTGTTCTTCTCTACTGCTGTCAGATCAATTTTGCTCCCAACATATCTCCAGCTTCTTTCCCTATAATTTCTGGTTTACTCAGGCATTACAAAGCACATCAGATCTTATTCTACTAGCTCAACTCCAAAATGCAACAAGGCTCAGAACCATCCATAGTTCAGCCTTCTCTTTAACCTCCAATGATTTTCAAATGAACTAGAAAACTCACACAGTACTTGATTACCATCTAGTTGAAGTTACTGTCCAAATGAAACATTGAACAGAATTTCAATACATAGAATAAGTAATGGGAAATAAGGAGTTGTGGGGGTGAGTTTAGGGTTCCAGTCTAAGACCAATTATATGTGAGGGAAAAAAAAGACACAAAGCTTAGGCTGTCCCCTTCCATAATTCTAACTTTTTTCTATGAGGGAAAACAAAAGCAAAACACAATTGGATAATATATGTCAATTTCCATCCAGGGTCTTTTTTTTGAGGAACAGACTGACTGCTGGTGTCAAAGTCCTGGGCTACAAACTCCAAATATTGCCACCTCTAGAGGAATATTTTATGTAGGCCAGTAATACCTGTCCCCTTTAAAAGATGGATTTAATTATGGAAAAGAACAAGATACCTGGACAATTATTCTTCCACGATGGAGACCAAACACTCAGAAGAAATTCAAACTGGGCACTTTCGTGCAACTTCTATACTTTTATTCTAGCTGATCCTAGTTTTATTAAGACCTAGATTCTCAACTACTTTGCCCTCATTTCATTCCCTGCCTTCCCTCTCCTGCCCCCATTTCTGTTCCAGTCTTTACCTGTCCCACTGCAGAGAAGGCAACTTTGTTCCTGTACTTTTTACTCCAAACATTTCCCTCTCAACTTCTTCATACCTCTCAGCGAAGGGTAAAGGAAATCAGAAAGACTGACTTTCAGCTGCCTGGAAGACAAATGGTTGACACTAAAGTAAACATAGTACAGCTATAGTCTTTCTTTATTCCTACTGACTTCTTAAAAAAAGGCAAAGGACAATGCCACATTTAACCATGCACTTTTAAAAAATATCATGAAACTCATTTAAACAACTGCTCCCAGATTCTGAAGAGAATCGACCATTCTGTTTCTAAATATTAACTTATCATTTTTACCTTCAAAATTCTAAAGGATGTTAGATAATATTTTCCTGAATAAGACTGGATAGAATTACATGTGTATGCATATGTTGTATATGTACGTACATACACATATACATACATATGTATTTATGGATATATATATGTACTGGGAAGAAACAATTCAATGATAAATCTCCTTAAGCCACAGAATCATTCACAAAGTTTAAAATTAAATGGAATCACCAAAATAATCTAAAAGTCAGAAGCACCCTAAAATTAAATATTATACTGTGCAGACAAAATCTGTGCCCAAGAAATCTGATACAACAACCTTCAATAATGGAAAATGCACAATGTTTTGAGATCTGTAGAAAAAAGATACTTCATGTAGTTAAGTACTTTCCTACTCCTCAATAATTTGAGATAAAAGGAAAGATAGGGTCTGTAAAATAGGAGAAATTAACTTGAGGACATAATACGAGTATAAGCTGATGGTTACTGGAGGTCAGGCTATCTGGGGCCCATTCCTTGTCTTTCCAACAGTTTGCACTGGGCTTGGACAAGCCACTGCCTCAATTTCTCCATCCGTAAATTGAGAGCATTAATAACCCAAATCTCAGACTGTTAGGGGTATCTTCGAGCAGAGGACGAAGCCTGTAAAGTAATCTGAGCCAGCTCTAATCGACATGGAAAACGCAATAAGCAATAAGAACTATATGCACAGGTATGTCTATGGACATTTAGGGGACAAGGAGAAAGTACCGAAAAGAGGTCCTGGGTTGGGAGGAAGGAAGGGCTGAGGAAGTGGGGGTTTCAATGAGTGGGAAGAGAGGCCGGGGAGGAAGAGGGACGAAGACATTACCGGCACAAGCAGCCAGGGGTGGTGCCAGTGGGGCCGCATAGCAGGGGCGGGGGGGGCCTCTGGCGAGGGGCCCCCAGAGAAGGGGCCGGGGAGATGTGCATTTCGGGCAGGGGGCTGGCGGGAGAGCCCTCTGGGGCGGGACGAGCAGCACAGGAAGATGCGGGAGGGGGAGGATGCCCGGGGGCGAGGGCGATCTTCGGGCGGGGGCTGCGGATGTGAGGCTCAACACAGCGAGAGAGGGATCGACAGAGAGAGGGAAAGGAAAAGAGAAGGGCGGCCGGGCCGCGCCGCACCCCGCGGGGCAGAGAGGCGGCTTTACCTGCAGCGGCCGCGGGGGGCCGGTTCGCCCCTCTTGCTGTCTCTCCAGCACCAGTTCCCCTCCTCCTGCGCAGCCTAACGTGCTGCTGCCGCCCGCCCCTCGCCCCCATTGGTGGATAGCTCCCGTCACTCAGCACACAGACAACGACACCTAGCAAACAGAGGGGCGGGACTAGCGAGGCTTCCCCCTCCCCCTCCGCCTCCGGGTTAGGTTGAGAGCGCATGAAGAGGCCTATCCGGTTTCCAGGGCCAAGGCGAAGCCTGCGGTTCGCGTGAGAAATGAGCCTGGCCCAAGAAGCAGGGTCGCGGCCTCCTGCTCTCCCTGCAGGAAACAAGTTCTGGGGATTCAATTCCTGATCCCTATCAACCCCCTGCTGTATTTTGCTCAGAAGGCAGGCTGGGGATGACTCCGGGGGGAGGGGTCCTCGCCGGCCCCGCAACGCCCCCTCCGGGTCCAGGGCCTTCTGGTGCTAGGGCCCACCAGCCCCGCACACTCTCCCCCTACCTCCACTTCCTCCAGCCCTGCTTAGTGAAGACGCCTGGTCTTCGCCCCTCATCCCCTCCCCAGCGGAGTGAGTTAGCCCCCTTGCTGCAGTGGCAGCTCTTACTCCGAGGCTTGGGCCTCTCTGCCACCAGCCAAAGTACTCTGCTGCACCAATGAAAGCCCCCAACCCTTCCTCTGCAGTGTCCTGGAAACAGTGCCACCCCAGCCACCCTGTCACCCATCAAAAAAACTTAGCTTCTCACCTCCGATCCATGCACCTCAAACATAACTGAATGCAACAAACACTGAAGTACCTACTATGTGCAGAACCCATCTGTCAAGCAAATCAACGTGTCTCTCCTCTGGCAAATCTTTTCATCTAGTGACACTTTGGCCAACCACAGAATGACAGAAAACAGGCCTCAGCTTTTACATATCAGTTAACACTTCACTCTCCAACTAGGTTATGTCACCAGAAACTACAGCCCAAAACTCAGCACAGATTCCTTCCAGAAACTCAATTATGTTATTTCTTCTACATATTAGAGTATCAAGCTATACAATAAGGTGCTAGGTAGTGCAATACATTGAGTCCTGGGCCTACAGTCTGTCTGCCTCGGTTTTCCCAACTGTAAAATGGGCACCTATCTTCCAGGGTTATAGTGAGGCTTAAAAGAGGTTAGACTTGCCAAGGGCTTAGCACAGTGTTGAACATAAAGCAGGCACTTAATAAATCTATGTTTCCTTCCTTTCTTCCTAGGTCTATCTCAGCACTAACTACTGCCTGACAAGAGTCTCTGTAAACACCAATCCCTATTTGTGTTGTTTGCTCCTCCGTTCACTCAGGCTCAAAATCCCAAACTTTCACTAGCACTTCCACTATCTCCTTTCCTTGCATCCCAAAATGTAGTACTCAGGCTCATCATCAATCTTGCAGATTCAATTGTCACATGATATTGTTAAATGGTATGTAAGCTCTTTGAGGGCAAAGATTCATTTTTGTCTTTGTATCAGCAGTGCCTGAAACAAACAGAATAGATTCTCTTCTTATCTGTTTGACAGACTCCTTCTAGGTTTCCTTTGTTGGATCATCATCCAAGTCACACCCACAAACCACAAGTATCCTCCAAGTTTTGGTCCTGAGCCCTCTTTTCTTCTCTCCCAATACAATCTCCTCAGTAATCTCACTAGCTCCCAAGGATTCAATTATCATATTTATGCAGATGATTCTCAGATCTATTTATTTATCCTTAACCCTTCCCCTGACCTTCACTCTAAACTCCAACTGCCTACGGGCATCTCAAACTGGATGTCTCATATACATCTCAAACTCAACATGTACAAAACAGAATCTCCCTCTTCCCTCAGTCTCCTCTTCCCAACTTTCCCATTACTATTAATGGCACCAACATCCTCTTAATCACCCAGGATCACAAACTTGGGATCATTCTTGATTCTCTCACTCCACATATCCAATCTGCTGATTTCTACCTTGGCAACATCTCTAGTGAATATGTATGTCCAGTTATCTCCAACTCACAGAGCCACCATCTTGGAGCAGGTTCTCATTACCTTAAAACCTAAACTACTACAATGATCTTCTGGTTGCCAAAGCGATCTTCCTAAAGTGCAGGTCTGACCTTGCCTCTTCCCTTCTCCTCCTCAATCAATAAATACCAGCGACATCCTATTACCTCCAGGATCAAATATAAAACCCTCTGCTTTTAAAGTCCTTTGCAACTTAGTTCCTTTCTACCTTTCCATTCTTTTTATACTTAACACCCCCCCTCCTACTTTTCAATCCAGTAACACTTGTCTTCTTACTGTTCCTCCCACAAGACACTGATCTCTCATTCCATGCCTTTTCAAAACTGACTGTCCCCCATGCCTGGAATGTTCTCTCTCCTCATAATCTACCTCTTGACTTCCTTCAAGATTCAGCTAAAATCCTACCTTCTGAAAGAGGCCTTTCCCAGAACCTCCAATGACAGTGCCTTTCCTTTGAGATTAACTCCCATTTATACTCTATATCTTGTTGCACATAGCTGTTTGCATGTTGTCTCATTAGCATGAGTTCCTCTAGAACAGGAATTTTTTTGCCTTTCTTTGTATCCCCTTTGCATGGCACAATACTAGGCACAGAGTAATAACTTCTCAAATTATTGCTGACTGATTGAATAGGTCCTTAACATTGTTGAACTGAATTGAATTCATCCATTCCTTTTCATTCTTATTGTCACCACTCTAGTTCTGGACCTTACCATATCTTCCCTATATTCTTCCTAATTAGTTTCCCTGCTTCAGATCCCTCTATCCAATCTAAACCATCCTATACAACTTGACTATTCTTTCTAAAGCATAGCTTTCATCACAGATTTAAAGCTGAAAGGGACCTCAGAAATTACCTAGTCAAATCCCTTCATTTTATAGTTGAGAAAACAAAAGCCACAGATAGGTTAGGTGACTTGAACTTCCCTCCTCACCTCAGTCTCTTGGAATACTTGGTTTCCTTCAAGACTCAGCTGAAATAACACCTTCTACATGAAGCCATTACTAAACACCCTCTCCCAACTGCTACTGTACTCTCAACTCAAACTACCTAGTATTTATTTTGTAAATACTTACATGCACATGTCTCCTATTAGAACGTTAAGCTCCCTGGGGTCCATGGTTGTTTCACTCTTGTCTTGTATTACCAGTGCTCAGCACAGAGGTTCACTGAATAAATGTCTGTTGACTGATTCATCACTTAATAAAAGTTTTATATATGCTTGTTGATTGACTACCCAGTTATAGTGGCAAAGCTAAGGCCTAAACCCATGTCTTCTAACCATAAATCTATTATTGTTTTCACTGTACCATATTTCCTTCTTTAAAAATCTTCAGTGAGACTCCACTGTTTACAATATAAAGTCTAAACTCCTAAGGTTGGCATACAGCATCTTCCAGACTTAAAACTTTTTTTTGTGAGAAGTGTCCAGAATATGGAAGGAGATTCCAAGAAATGAAATTTCTTCTACCAAATGTAGATATCTGCTGTTCAGAGCACTGGGACATTAAGTGACTTGCTCATGGTTAAAAACAGCCAGTACATGATGAATCTAGATTTGGAATTCAGGTCATCCTGACTCTATCTACCAACCATACTGGCTGTTGGAATGTAAGCTCCTTGAGGCAGGCACTGTTTTACTATCTACTCTATAGTTTAGCTAAGTGTTTGACACATAATTGCTTAAAAAATTATTTTTCATTCACTGTCTTACTTATTCACCATCCTACACTCTAGCCAAATTACTCTTCCCTGGAATAGGGAATGCTCCTGTGCCTCAATTCATATTATTTATACCTTCTCTACTTACTAAAATGCCCATCATTCAAGGCCGAACTAAAATACTATCTCATCTGCCAAGATTTTCTTGATTCTTCCAACCAAAATGTACTATGTTCATTGTATAAACTCATACACAACACCATGTTTGTTCACAGGCCTTCTCAATCATAATCTACATTGTATTTTAGTTACATGTGCATATATTCTATCCTGCATACTATTCTATTTTGTTGAACAATAATTTTTAAGCACTTAAAATGTGTCAGGCACTGTGCTAACAGCTGGGGATACAAAGGTAGAAGCTGAACCAGTCCTTACCCTTAAGCGGTTTACCTTCCACGGGGGGAAACGTACATAGATACCAACAAGTATACAGATGTCTATGACATCCTCTCTGGCTCTATATGATCCCAAAATAAGTAAATACAAACTATATACAAAGTAAATACAAAGTAATTTTGACTGGAAAGTGAGGAGGGAAGAGTGGGTGAATCACAAGAGGCCATGTATAAGAATTTGTACTCGCTTTGAACCTTGAAGGAAGCCAGGATTTTAAGGGGTAAAGATGAAAAGGAAAGCATTCTAGGAAAGGGGAATGGCCAGTGCAAAGGCATGAAGTCAGGACCTGCAATGTCATGCTTTAATTTGGTGAGAAAGTAAAGTTTAGGGGGGTAAGGGGGTTTGAATGGTGGGGGAGAAGCAATGTGAAATCAGCCTAGAAAACAAGCTGGAGCCAGCTTGTAAACAGCTTTAAATGACATAAAAAGGAATTTGTATTTTATCTTATAAGCAATAGGGAGCAACATAGTTAGACCTGTTATTTTAGGAATATCGATCTGGTAGCTGTGTGGAGGATGGATTGGAGAGGGAAGAAACTGGAGGCAGGGAGACCAATTAGGGGGCAATTGCAATAATTTAGGCAAGAGGTGATGAAAGTAAGTGAAAGAAAAGGGAAGAATGTGAGAGTTGTAGAGGTAGACTCAACAAGATGAGGCAAATGAATGAATATGTGGGGTGAGGGAGACCGAATAATTTAGGATGACTCAGAGGGTGGTAACAGGGATGCCCTAGGACAGTGGTACTCTCAAGAGAAATAGAAAAGTTAGGGGAATGAAAGGCAAAGTGAAAAAAGCATTTATTAAGTGCCTGCTATCTACTAGGCATTGTGCTAAGCTCTTTACAAATATTACCTCATTTGAACCTCACAATACTCATGGGTGGTAAGCGCTATCATTCTCCTCATTTTACAGTTGAGCAAACTGATACAGAAAAGCTTTAAGTGATATGTCCAGGGTCACACAGTAAATGTTTGAGGCTGGATATGAACGTAGGTCTTTCCTGATCCAGGCTCAGCAACTCTATCCATTATGACACCTATCTGCCATTGTACCTCCTAGTAAGAGGGATAGGTTGGGGCAAGATGTTGTTCAGTCTTTGTTTTCAGTCATATCCAACTCTTTGTCACCCCCCTAGGGGTTTTCTTGGCAGAGATAAGGGAGTGGATTGCCATCTCCTTCTCCAGCTCATTTTACAGATGAGGAAACTGAGGCAAATAGGGTTAAGTGATTTGCCCAGGGTCACATAGCTAGTAAGTGTCTGAGACCAGATTTGAACTTAGGAAGATGAGTTTTCCCAACTCCAGGCCTAGCACTCTATCTACAATGCTGCCCCAGTGAGGTAGGGGAAGAAGGTAGAATCAGTTCCCCTTAGGACATATTGAGTTTGAGGTACCAATGGGGATCCTGGGGGAGATGTCCAACAGGCAACTGTTAATGCAGTACTGGAGTTCAGGAGAGATGAGGCTAGACGTATAGATATAAGTCTCTTTAAGACAAAACCTATATACCTTCTATACCATTATATTTCCTACCATGTCTTGTTCATACACTAACAGTCACATGAATGAATGGGAAGTCATCATGTCACTGTCTTTATGATTTGAGGAGAATAGTAACTAACTTTACCTAGGACATTGACATGTAGATTAATGACTCCATAATAGTTTAGCAGCTTCAAAAAAACACCACTTGTATTTTGTTGTCTTTTGTATTTATGATTTCCTGTAGGGAACCCATGGTATGGAAATTCCCCTTACTAATGCAGATTGGCACCGTATCTTTGACTTTCTGAAGTCCCTAATGCCTACTTCCCAACCCCAGATCATGACTCCAATTAGTACAACCAAGGGACTAACAGAGAAGCATATAGAATTATGTAAGCACCTCAACCTCTTGTCCTACTATGGACAGAGAATGGAAGGGAGGGGTGTGTGTGTGTGTGTGTGTGTGGAGATGGTCAAGTGTGTGTGTGGAGATGGTCAAGGACAGGGAAATAGGTCAAATACACAGCCTAAAGGTTAAAGGGCAGTTTTTCATTGTAATAGGTGCACTTCAAAAATTTAATCATTTAAAAAGTGAATACTCCCTATTTCTGTTCCTTTTTAAACTATAGATACAATTTAGAATCTTGGTGAGAGAAGTTTAGAAGCCACCTCCATAAGCCTTAAACAATTCCTTATGACATAAGAGCAAGGCACAGACTGGGCTGGGAAGCCATAGGAACAGGTTAAATGGGTAGAAGAAAAGCCTATATTGGGATCTTTTCCAATAAAGTCCTGAAGGATTGACCTGAGTCCAGAGACAACCAAAAAGGAATCTAATTTTTCAAGATCCAGCTCAAAACTTTCTTCTGTAACTCCAGCCTATTGGCTCATGATCTTAAGATGTCTTTCTGGTTCCATGCTTTTGAACACCTGGATATTTAATTTAGTATTTTGTCATACGGATACACCATCTTATATAATTCTCTAATTGTTTCATGTGTATAGTCTTATTGCCTGAACTAAACTGTATGGCCCTGGAGGGCAGAGATTCTATTATGTAAATTTATATTCTCCAAAAATCTTAGGAATGCTACACACATAGTAGGAACTTACTGTATACTTGCTTAACTGATGGTCAAGATTTGAATATTTCTAGCCCTGGGTGGTTACAGAAACTCTTACACCTAAAAATAATTTGCAAAAGTAGGCAGTCAACTAGGAATCTTTCATTGGGTCATTCTCTTACATTACATTACATTACAAGGCCTTACCCAAATCTATTGCTGAGTTCTCTTTGTAAATTAATTTTTAGTTTCAGTTGGGTTATATTATATTATACCTATATGTAGACATACCTATTTATTATTTACCACTTCCAAAGCCTTCAGAGAAGGAGAAATAAGCATTTATATAGCACCTACTGTGCCAGGCACTGTGCTAAGCCCTTCAGTAATAATAATAATGATAGTATTAATGATAACAGGTAATACTTATATAGCTCTTACTATATATAATTATCTCATTTGATCCTCACAACAACCCTCGGAGGAAGATGCTATTATTATTTCCATTTTGTAGATGAGAAAACTGAGGCAGACAGTAGTCAAGTGACTGGCTCAGAGTCACACAGCTAGTAAAATGTCTGAGTCTGAATTTGACCTCAAGTCTTCCTGACTCCAGGTCCAGCACTCTATCCACTGTACCACCTAGCTGCCTCAAGGCTAAAAATAACTCTGTGGAAGAGGTTCTTAACCTTTCTTCTGTCATGGACCCCTTCTCAGAATGCTCTTAAATGCATAAAATAAAATACATAGTACCACAAAAGAAACCAATTATATACAGTTATCAAGATAGTGAAAAATAAAAAATAAAAATAAAAGAAAAAATTGACTTCACAGATTCTGGGTTAAGAATTCTTGTTCTGGGGGCAGCTAAGCAGCGCAGTGGATAGAGCACCAGCCCTCAAGTCAGGAGGACCTGAGTTCAAATCTGGCCTCAGACCAAACACTTGACACTTACTAGCTGTATGACCCTGGGCAAGTCACTTAACCCCAACTGCCTAAGCAAAAAAAAAAAAAAAAAAAAATGGTTTATACTATGAATATGGATCAAAGAGAATAATGTAAGCCTAGTGATCTGATTCTACAATTGCACAAATCAAAAAATTTCAGAACTGGAATATCTAGCCCAAACATCTAAATTTGAGGAAACTGAGGTCCAGAGAGATTAGACTTGCCAACAACAACAATTTAACTTACACAGCTCAAAACATAAAATTTGGCTGGGCTAATATCTATCTGGGCAGTCAATGATGAAAAATATTAACTTTTACTTACCTTCCCCGGCCTGAGTATGAGAGGGTGTTTTCTCTGTAACCTTTGAAGGCATTTATGTTCAAAGGTGAATTATGATGCATCCTAATGCTATTAAGGAGTAAGTAGCAAAAAATCAGTCCTAAAGTGTGCCTAATAAAAATTGTATAAGCTGATTCAAGTATTTGAAAATAACATTATTTTCAAGGTTTACCAAGTGTTTCTTTCTCTTCTATGGGAGTCAGTGTATTTTGTATGGTATTACACTTTAATTCCTATCCTGACAAGTAAGATGAAACAAACTTATCCTTTTCCTAACATCTGGGAGAAATGAGACAAAGAGTAAATTAACCTGCTTAAGGTTCCACAACTAGCCAATGGTAAAGCTGAATAACTCAAACCACCTAACTCCTACAAGTCTAGTGCTCTTTCTACAAACATTCTGGGAACTCAATGAGAAATCATACTTTCTACTTCTTGACAAATAAGTGACTAGAGGTGAAGAATGAGATAAATTTTTGGATGATGTGAGTGATTATTTAGTTTGACTACGTTTATTGGTTACAAAGGAGAAGTTTTTAAAAAAATTATTTTTGGTGAAGGGAAAACTGGGACATGACATTTGTTAAAAAAAAAAGAGAAAGAATGAGTAAATGAAGAATTTTTTAAAGTGTAAAGAAAAGGTGGTACCAACAATTAGCTTTGGAACTAATATGCTGAATGTATTCTATACTTTAAAAAACCAAGTTGTTTTAACGGGTAAAAAATCTGGGTGCCAACATGACCAAAGATAACATATAGGTGCAGCTTTCCATCCATATTTCACTAGAGATCAATACAAAATTCTTCTGATGGATCCTCTATTTTGAATGAGGACTTCTATAACGGGAAAAAGATTCCACAGATTTTCACTAGTAACATTTATTGAAGTCAATTATAAAGGGGATCCTAGTGGAGGAAAGGGGGATGGGGGTGGGGTTCTTGGTGTAGAATAGCAGGATACGTATTAAGCAGTCTCAGGGAACTCCAATAAACACCAGTATCGCGCACAGGTCATGCACATGTCTTGGTGTTGTAGAAAGAGCACTGGGCACAGAGTCAGGAGATAACTAGGTTCAAATGCCAGCTCTGACACTGAGCTGTGGGATTTAGTTGAAAGATGCTATATACTTCTAAGCTTCAGTTTCCTCATTTACAAAAAGGAGATAAATATTTGCACTATTTATATTTGTGACGAAAGCACTTAGCAAACCTTAGAGCACTATATAAATGTGACCTACTCATATTTATTATAATGGTGGCATTAATGTTGATTCACATGACCTTGTGAATCCATCTATTTCACAGGTCTTCAGTTAATTTTACAGTGTCTGTATTGGCAAATATAATTTCTCATCTGATTAGACTAGCTATCACTTAGCTATTTACATGATCAGATTTTTCTGCCTTAGTTGTCTCCTGGTCCCCCAACATTTAAATGTTTGATGAATAGAAGACAAGAGATGCAAAAGGATGATTTGGGAAGATTTATGGAAGAAAGTATGATGTTCTACCACATGGAGTACTGAACACCTATAAAATGATTGATAACTGAATATCAACACACTTTAGTTAATAGATTTTCAGTCATTCCTGAACTCTTATCCACTCACAATTCAGCTATACTTCTCTCCAAGGAATAGCACTTTTGGGTCACAAAATTCCATTGCTCTGGAATCAAAATATTCATCTGAATAGCAAAAATTAGTACATAAATAATTGGTTATTATTGCTGTAAAGTCAACCAAAAACAAATTATTATATCCTTAATTCTTGGAAAAATATATTTCCTGCTATCAGTGTCACAAAGGAATGAAAATAGCAGCAATGTGTTAGACATGGGAGAAATGAAGAAGTTTACACATATTTCTGTAATGAGAAAAAGATTTTGTTGTAAGGAAAGACTTCTTAACAAATATAAATAATGGAAAAGGTTGGCCCAGGAGGGAGTAGGTTTGTCTTCATTAGAGATGTTCAAGTGAGGGTTGAATATTATAGAAGACATTTTTGGTCAGCAATAGATTAAAAAAGATGGGCCTTTGAAGTCCCTTCCAATTCAGAAATTTTGTGATTCTTAGAATTTGTGAGAGATTCTAAAAGATTTTTATAGTACTTAAACATCTTTGGCCAGGGGTGGGGGGCACACAATGAAAAAATGCTGTAGTTAACATTTCCTTCTCAGAAAATTATTCTGATATAATCCCAGGAGAATAAGACCTTGAAAATGAAGAAATATAGGGAAGGTATATTGAGAGTAGTGAAGGGGATAGAATGATAGGTTTGGGATCAAGAAAACATGGGTTCAAATCCTGCTTACAACACACAGTATCTGTGTGACCATGGGCCAGTCATTTAACCTCTGTGAGACTAAATTCCATAATACAAGTTGTACTTTTCTCACAGGAAGTTTTGATGCTTTAATGAGATAATGAATGTAAAGTGCTTTGCAAACTTTAAAGCATGGTCTGTCAGATAGTCTTCTTCTTACCAAGAGGATTAGAACTTCTACATTTAGTATGTTGTTGTTTCAAGGGAAGAGGTAGAAGAGTGATACTAAATACCTTCACCTAATAAATGTAATACCTAAGTATTTTGTTTAAGAAAAGAAAGTCAGTCTAGTTAAGTTCAGATAGTTTCATTACCAGAATGTTGGTCTCCAGGAAATGAATTTTTTCATCTACAGCAACTCATGAAGAACTTTTACACTAAAGAATTTAAAAATTTAGGCAATTTTTCTTTATTCATAACAGAGAAAGAAAGTAGTGGTTATGGATGGGTCAGTTAATTTTCAAAAATCATTAGAACCCTTGTCCTTATACTTTAATATGTGTAATTTTGATATTTTGAAAATTCAAACAATCAATAAGCATTTATTAAACCCTGTGCTAAGTACTGGGGGTACAGAAAAAGGCAAAAACATGGTCCTCGCTCTCAAGTAACTCACATCCTAATGGGAAACACAATATGTAGATAAAAGGAAACATAAAAAAATACAGAGCATTTAATAAGAGCTTTAAAATAGTTAGCATTTAATATAGCTCTTTAAGTTTTACAAAGCATTTTATAAGTATTTCATTTTATCCTTCTAACAACCCTGAGAGATAGGAGCTATTATTATCTCCATTTTACAGATGAGAAAACTGAGGCCGACAGAGGCTAAGTGACCTGCCAAGGTCATATAGGTACTAAGTGTCTGAGGCCAGATTTGAACTTGGGTCTTCCTGTCTCCAGGTTTAGGTCCAACGGTCCTAGCTGCCTGGTAGTGGGGAAGCCTATAAGCAGTTGGGAAGACCAAGAAAGGCAGAAAATGGTCTTTTAACAGCCTTAAAGGAAATTGGGGATTGGTGGAGGTGGGGAAGGACAGCATTCTAGGTGGAGGGGAGGGGGTGGGAGGATGGGACAGCAAGTGGATTGGAGAGTGTGTAGAGGATAGTAAAGACATTGAAAGGTTGTGAAGCTTGTGAATAGATTTAAATGCCAAACAAAGGCCCTTTTAATTGAGTGTGGATGTAGAAGGGAAACACTAAAGTTTATGGAGTAGGGCAGTGACATGATCAAACCTGTGCTTTAGGGAAATCACTCGGGCAGCTGAGTGGAGGATAGACAGAAGTGGGGAAAGACCTTAGGCATGGAGACCAATTAAAAGGCTAATACAATAGTCCAGGGGAGAGCCAACAGAGCCTGAAATAGGATGATGGCTGTGTGAGTGGACTGAAAGAAACACAAACTAGGGACGTAAAGGTAGAAATGACAAGGTCTGGTAACTGATTAGACGTGGAAGGACTGAGAATGAGGACTTGAGGATGACACCAAGTCTGGTAAGATGGTAATGGGGTAGTTGGGGAGAGGGGTTGGTTAGATGGTCAGAGGAGAAATAAGAGTTCTGTTTTGGCCACGTTGAGTTTGAGATACCTATGTTTGACATGCAGTTTGAAATGTCCAAAAGGCAGTTAGCAAAGATGAACTGCCATTCAGTAGAGAGACTTAGGCTGAACACAGGTCTGGGAATCATTTACAAAGAGATAACAACAGAATTAATGGTAGCTGATAAGATCATGTCAGTATATTGAGAGAAAACGACACTGGACAGAGCTTTAGGGTACACTCACTGTTAATGAGTATGATACCATCATCGTAACTGAAATGAAGATGTAGCAAAGGAGACTGAGAAGAGTCAGGCAGGTAGGAGAACCAAGAGAAGGCAGTGTCCACAAAAACCCAAAGAGATAGCATCCAGGAGGAAAAGGTGATAAACAGTATTTGATGATGCAGAGAGGTCAAGGAGGAATGAAACATCAGTTTGAAAACATTACTCATAGGAAGCAGGAAAACTGTGTAGCTTCCCATTCTTCCTTCCTTAAGAAAGGCAGTCTTACTGCTCCAAAAGAGGTTAAACACTTATGAATGCTGAGCTGAAATTTATTACCATTTGCTAAATTTCTAATTTGGGAATGCAAATGTTTTGGCTTAAAAAGTCACCTGAAAATAAGAATTAAGATGACTTAGAATTGACCGTATTTGCATTTGTGACACTGATCAGATGAGAATCAGATGAATTCAAAAAGCATGCATTAGGCCCCCAAGATGTTCAAGGCGCTGGGATAAAAGATAAAAATGAAAACTGGCCTGTACTTCAAGGAGCTTACATTCTACTGAAATATAAGACAATCTGAGGAGAGAAAAAGAACACCAACACCTGGAGAGATCTAGAAAGACTTCCCAAGGAAGGCAGTCTCAGAGCTGAATCTTGAGAAAAACCCAAGGTTTCCAAGAGGCACAAGTAAAGAATGATGGCCTTCCAGGAAGGCCCCCCCCCACCAGATGATATCAGCTGGTACAAAGTCCCTGAGGAAAAGATAGAATGCCAAGTTCAGAAACAGTGAGTGGTTCAGTTTGATTGGAACTGAGGCCTTAGGACCTAATGTCTTGATTGCTAAGTGCCTCTCACAGCCTACATCTGGTCATGAGTCATTTGACCACCCTGCCATATTCTTGCCTGTTGGGTATGTACCCTCTGATCCCCTCTCCTTCCAGTTTTGGAACCTTAACTATACCACTCAACATCTTTCCAAATTACAAAACTTGGCACTGACCACCATTCCCCATTCATGTTGTCTCTGTCCTATTAGAATACAAACTTCTTGAGGACAGGGACTGTCGCTCACTTATGTACTTATATGTCCAATGTTTAGTACAGTGCTTGGCACATAATATTTAATAAATGCTTTTTCATTCATTTATTAGAATACATAAAGGGAAATAATGTGAAATATTTCTGGAATGGCAGGCCAGGTAATAAGGACTTTGACAAGCACAGAAGCTTGCATTTTGTTCTACAGGCAACAAGGAGCTAAGATTCTTGTGCAGGATTGAGTGATATAGTTAGAACTGTGCTTTAGGAAGATTATTTTGGCAGGTAAGTGGTAAGAAGAGACTGTAAGCAAGAAGACCACTTACCTGATGAGGGCCTGAACTAGGATGGTGGCTCTCTAAGTGGAGAGAAACGGACAGATTCAAGGCATATTTTGGAGAAGAATCTACATGATTTGGCAATTGAATATGCATGTGTGTATGTGTGTGTGTGTGTGTGTGTGTGTGTGTGTGTGTGTAGGAGAGGTATAAGCATTTATATAGTTCCTACTATGTGCAGGCACTGTGCTAAGTCCTTTTAAAAATAATATCTCGTTTGATCTTCACACCAACCCTATGAAGTAGATGCTATTTTTATTCCCATTTTATATTTGAGGAAACTGAGGCAAACAGTTAAGTGACTTGCCCAGGGTCACACAGCAAGTGTCTGAGGACGGATCTGAATTCAGGTCTTACTGATTCCAGGCCCATCTATTTCTCCACTGCATCACTAGATGTTCTAGTGGGGATTAGAGAGAGGGCAGAATCAAGAATTGTTCTGAGGTTAGGAACGTGGAAAACTAGAAGGATGCTGGTGCACTTAATAAGAATCAGGAAGCTTGGAGGAAGATTTGACTTAGAGCAGGGGTTCTTAACCTGGGATCTATAAACTTGTTTTTTGAAAAATATTTTTATAACTATTTCAATGTAAGTAGTTGTCTTTGTAGTCCTACGTAGTTTATTTTATTAATTTAAAAATAACTGGAGCTCCAGAAAGATAAGAGCTAGATACATAATCCTCATTGATTATAATTAAATCTCAATAAGATGACCAACAGAGGGTGAGTAGAAAAGAGGGACCAAGAGTTGGGAGATGGGACATGGCTAATGATCCAGCAAAGACAACCGACAAAGTCCTCCAAGCTGGAGGAGAGTCAAGAGAAAGTAAAGTCATAAAAACCTAGGGAGAAGAAAGCATCCAGAAGGAAGCAATTGTCAAAAGCTGCAGAGATGTCAAGAAGGGATTTGCTCTTGAGTTACACTCCACTCCCTCCCATACTCTTAGATGGTTTGGGTAGGTCCTATTTGGTTCTAAGAAGCAGTGGGAAAGATCAACTCCCCCTCTTCTGTAGGAATTCCTGTGTTTTAGTTCAGTCTCCTTGGGGTACCATTTAGTTTATATGTTGGCTCTTCCTCTGCCTCCTTTTTCTTACACAAATCTGAACCCAGAGTTGGCTCTGTCCCTCGCTATGGCTCCAAGACGTCTCAACCAGATGCTGCTACTTCTCAGGTGCTGCCTTAGTTCTTTCTCCTGCTACGGCTCCAGGAATGGGCTGCTTGGGCATTAGAATGGTCTTCTATCCTGTGGCAATTCAGGCATGAGCTGCTTGGATACTGGATCAGGCAGGGGGTTCCTGGGCACTGCTCTCTCCTTTTGTGGATGAGGCTCAGGCTGCCTGGGCCCAAACTGCTTCTGTACTTTCCTTTCAACCTAACCTAGCTCAGGGTTCTGGCAGCCTCTTTGTGGAGCCCCAGACTAGATGGATCTTATAACTGTTTCTCTTTGGTTTTCTTTATCATTGTTCCTTCTGGCATATTTTTAGAGTTTTACTGTGGTGTTTGTGGGGGATCTGAACTTCTTCACATCCTAAGAAAATACTATTTTCTGAGAATTCCCAGAAAGGTCAAGAAGGATAAAGACTTAGAAAAGGCCCTAGGATTTAGTAATTTAAGAAATCATTGACAACCTTGGAGAGAGAAGTTTCAGTCAAGTGGTAGTGTCAACATGAAGCTGTGCTTTGAATTTTAAAACACCTTAACAATCAAGATGAAAAGATCATTAGATTGGTAATAAAAAGGATAATTACATTTGTTAAAAAGACAAAAGAAGTTAAAAATTTTGAGACATGGAAAGGAGACTAAATAAAACAGGATGAAGAAATGATGAAGCTAAGGAAAGTTAAGCCAGAAAAAGAAGTTTAAGAGCAGGAAAAATTTAGAAGAAAAGTAGCACTGAAAGACTTCAGAAATCTAATCATTGTAGTGTCCATCTATCACTCCAAATGACTGATGTTGAAGTATGTCTCCTGCCTTGAAGCAGAGATGTAGTGGACGATAAGTATAGAACGAGACATACATTTGCTCACATAGTCAATATGTTGATTTGGTTTTGTTTGATTGTATTACTTTGTTATGAAAGGTTCTATTGCAGGGGAGCACTATCATGTGAAAAAAAGAGAGCAGGCATAATAGAAAACGCTATCCACATCCAAAGAAAGAACTATGGAATTTGAATGTAGATTGAAGCATACTATTTGCTATTTTTTCCTTCTGTTGAGTTTTGTTTCCTCTTTCTGATGGTTCCTCCTATTGGTTCTAATTCTTACTTATAACATCACTAATGTTAAAATGTTTAATAGGAATGTAACTGTGTAGCCTGTATCAGATTGTGTGCCGCTGTCTTGGGGAGGTTGGTGGGAAGGGAAGGGGAGAAAAATTTTCAACTCAAAAGTATATGTAAGTGATTGTTGATAAATCAAAATAAATTAATTTTAAAAAAAGGAGAGCAGCAATAAAACATTTTTTAAAAATTCAGAATATAGTTAGTGGCCAAATAAAGTTTGGGAAACGATAAATAAAATAAAATAAAAGGAATGATAAATCACAACACAAACAGGATCATGCAAAAACACAAGCGTCTCTTAGGTACCATGTACCAAAGACACTTCCACTGAGGACAATGCTTTTTAAATAGTCCTTGGAAGGCCTTCATAATCTTTTGGATTCTACTTCAGCTGCAGGCATTCAATTCCAGAAAGACACAGAAAAATTAAAGGAAAGTCAGTTAATTATAATATAAAAGAAAGGGAACTAAAAGTGGAGAGAAGCAATTGAAAGAAACAGGTATGTGTACCTTCTAGTCAAATGGCCACCAGCAGAGTATAGAGAGTAAACTAATCAACTAATGGAAAAAAGGTTATAGAAAGAAGTAGAATTAAACTGAGTAAAATACAATCATAAAACAAAACCATATAACTGAAATAAAAATTTCAACTGCATAATTATCCCATTAAGAGAGACATTAATCTATGCATGGAAAACATAACAGTCTCAGAATAGGCCAAATGTCCCTCCCTCTAAATCCTAGAGCAATTGTTCCAGGTCAGTCTCTGCAAGGTAGACCCTTACATGAAGGTTCAATAAATCTGTCCAGGAAATCTCCAGAATCAGTCTTATGAGGTTTGAGCTTGCTTAAGGGGATTCCAGTGATGTAAACAGTGACTGTCACTGACCCTTCTTCATATACCCCTACTTTAGTCTTTTTAATGTCAGCTTGGGAGAAAATAACTCTTCCCAGAGAATATAAACAATACTGTTTCTCATAGCTCTTTATAGGCTTCTGCTAGTTACATGGGAATACAGTTCTCATTCTTTTATCTCTTGAACAGTACACTTGGGTTAGAAGAATACCCCCTATCCCAAAGCAGACTGACAAGACAGTGTCCTTTGATGAAGATAACTAGCATTTCTATGGGGCTTTAAGGTTTACTCCAGAAGCGCTGTACATATATTATTTCATTTCATCCTCATAACAACTCTCTGACATAAGTGCTCTGAAGAACACTACCCCCTCAATCCTTTGCTGTCTCCTGGGTCAACTATCAGTATACTACTCTTCCTGCACAATAATGTTCCATTAACTCTATCCCAACCAACAATCTGCAGTGATGAATACCACACTGCCAACAAACCTCCACCTCATCATCCTGCAGTGCTACAGAGAAAGAAACACTAGGACTGTTTGCTAGTGATTCACAATCAGCTCAGCAAGTTCATTTCATTTCCTTTAGTATCTAAGTGAACTTTGTCAATTTGAGCCCTGGCAAAATGAAAAGGCCAAATGCACTAGCTAGAACTAAATATAGAGCAGAAGTGAACCATGCAAGCTTCCCACATACAGCTCCATCAAATCCCTTCTATCCTGACCCACCATTCCTTTGCTATTCTAGTGTTAAACTCTCCCCACCCCCAACCACACAGAGACATATATATTACTTCACCAATGTCCTTCATCCTGCCTTGCAGGCTCTCTCTTGCATTCCAGACTTGAAACACAGAAGGACCTCTCAAATGGTAACAGTTTCTTTTTCTATCATAACTCCTTTCCCCTTATGGGACTGGATGACTCCAAAATATTCAGAATAAGGAGCTTCCCACATTTCGAACCACTAGCAGTGACCATGATTTTTTTTCTTTAAAAAAATTTTCCCCCTGCTATCTATTCAGTGACCCTTACAGAAAATTAGTACGGTGAACCATTAACATTGACCGGTTAATAAAAGAAGGTACTAAAATCACAAACCTAACTTCTAGCATCCTAGAGATTGTCATACCCTCAGCGGGTCCTCAATTAGCTAATGCTGATAATTTATAATCTTTCCTGTCACAGATGACAGGAAAACAAAAAGGTCTGAATGGTTTAAGGACACTAGTAAGATTGGTAAGTAAGCAGTGGAATTTTTAATGTAGTTGCCCAAAAGAGCCCTTGAGGGCTCTCAATTCTGTACCTTTTATCTGCATTGGTCTTAAGGGGAATGTTAAGTTCTAGGGTCTAATTCTATGACTTCTTCGCTCACTCTGCTTAGTTACCGCCCAAGAAATCGAGCCCATACCTCACCTTTCAATAGCTCATCCACTCGTGTGGCTGCCCCTTTAAAAACCTACAGCTGCTGCATTTCCACAGCTGCTGCAATGGGCAGGGATATTTCCTGCGACACTAGACAGGTAAATAAAGAAATTGAATTCAGTGTGTGGTGGGAGGCGGGGTCTTTCTCCAAGAGAGTTTACATAATGCAACAGAAAACAAATCCGTGAGCCCCGCAGACCTGTCAATGCAGGTGCAAAGCTGAAGCCCCCAGTCATTCTACCCCACCCTAAACACATGCAGCCCACCTCCCTCTTCTTCTACTAAAGACTCACAATTAGACCAGATACAGAACTCTATCTCCCCCACCCCCACCCCGCAACACATTACCTCCCCCTCCCCACCTACCTTTTTATAATAACCCAACCTCCCACCTCAGACTCCAGTTCGGGAGACCAACTGAACTGGGAGTTTTTTTTTTTTTCCTCAGGGAGAGAAGGGAACAAGACAGAAGGAAGGACCTGCTACAAGTCTACACCACGCCCAGTAATGCAAGGACACAAACGATACAAGGCAGCGTGCAACAACTGCAATGTACAGCGCTCCCCGCCCCCCCCCCCCCGAACCCCCCTCCCCCCCCAAAGATGCCGCTTCCCTCCCTACGCCTCTCACAAAGGAGAATGGTTCAGTCCGGAGCATCCCCCGGTAGCACCTGATCCCCCATTATTAACGGGGGAGGGGAGGAGGAGGAGGGGAAAGAGGAGAAGGGGAGTGGAGCTTGTGTATTGAAATTAGATGAAGATTGACTTTAGATTTCGGAAGCCCCTGGGGTCCTCCTAGAAGAACCGGGGGGCGCGGGGATGGAAGCGGGAAGCTTACCTGAAAGAGTCCAGTTGCCTCCTTTACGGGGAGGGTTTCAATTCACCCCGTTAAGAGAACAAGGCGCCTTCTGGCGGAGCATGGTCAGCCCCGGCCTCAACCTAACTTGCTGGTAGTCCATTCTCCCTGAGCCCCGCCCTCTTTCCTTTGCAACTACCAATGGCGTAGCCGGGACTCGGACTCATTCTAGCATGTTAGTATGAGCGCCATCCAGGAAGTCTCTGGAGGGAAGGGAAGGTGGGGTCCTAGAAAGCAGAGGAGTTCGTAGGTGGCCGAGGCAGTGCCTGACCAAAAACAAAATGAGGTGGCGCTGTCGTCATGAACCTCTGGTCCCCAGGGGTTTGAAGTCGTCAGCATCTTTTTTATCCCCGACTTTTGGGGGAGCTGTGGAGTGAAAGACTTAGTGACTTGCTTCTGGGAGGCCATCTTGGGTCGGACTGGTTGGTGGGGGTGCTTAAGTGTGGGGGACGTAGTTTGAAACCCTCATTCCATCCTCTCTTTGCCCCAGTTCCCTTCGTTCTGCGCGGGGGCCATGGGGCGTCCTTGAGAAGACGCCGCCGATTGTGACCCCGAACCTCCCTCCCTCCTAAGCGGAGGCCAGACCCTGCGCCTCCCCACCTCCCACCCCCAGTGTAGGAGAAAAAGCTGGATTCCGCGTGGGCAGAGCCCCAGAGAGGGGAGAGCGAACAGCCGCCTCACTCGGCTTCTTTCTTCCGAGAGCTGTCAGTTCCTGGGGTGCTGAATCTAGCTCGAGGCACCTGCCAAGCTTCCCTCCAGGAGGACCCCGAAGGAAAGGGTTTGACTCCGTGTGCTGAAGGAATATGTAGCATTTCCCAAGGCAAAAGTCTAGGCTCGATAGCCAATACAGGACCTGGTCCCAGGAAAATTTTTGTAAACAACTTTGACTCAGTCCCCTACAGCAGGGAAATTTATTTGACCACTGCCTTCCCACAGTTACAATCAGAAATGACACATGGAAGGTGAGCAGATTGGACGCATGCATATATTTAATAATGAAACAATTCAACAGCAAAATAATAATAATAATAATAATAAAAGAAAGTAATGAAAATCCATGAGGCACTAGTGTGGAAAAGGGTGACTGAGTGACCTAAGCAGAAAGATACAGGGGCTGGATTGGGAAGACATATGATGGGGAATGGGAGTAGAGCAAATTTTTTCGAAGATAGCATCATATGCTTTTGAAATATAGGACTGACTAGAAAAGTGCATGCTGATTTGCTTGCCTAGTGGCAGTCAGCCTTCCTATATAGGTCTACATGGAATGGAAGTAAAGATCTTGGAAATGGAGGGAGGGAAGACAAATGAACATGGATCCTAAGAAGGGAAAAAATGGAAATATGGGTCCCAGGATTAGCAGTTGGAAGAGACTGGGATATAGTTTCTAAAAGGTGCTTCCAAAGCCTCAGAAAAGGCATACAATAAGGCTGTTTTATGTCTTTTAAGTCAGTCAGCTTTATGGAGTACATACTATGTGCAACACTAAGCACTGTGAAGGAACTGGAAAGGAAGGAGAAGCACAAAAGCAACAGAAGACATGGTCCCTGCCCTCAAAGAGTTTACACTCTATGTGGGGAAGATGGGTCCTCCACATGAACAACTGATGATATATTTACAAAGAAACAAAAAGTGCAAATTAACATAATACTGAGTTTATGAAGGCTGAAGGGGCGCTGAGTAGTAGATTGATTAGAATTTAGTGGGGTTGACTTTGGGACACATGTTAGAAGTTATTCTTAAACTCAACACATTGAAGAACATGAATTAGCATGTGAAAAGGCAAGGAGGTAGGAACAAAAGTCATGTGTAACAAGTTTAGGAGAACAAGCAGATTTGCTTGATTAGAGGATCTGTAGTGAAGTTGGTCAGATGGTAAAGATTCATTTGTTTGAGGGTCTTGACTAGATATGGTCTCTAAAAGAACAAGAATAAAGATTGTTTTCTCTAGGTTTTACAAACAGAAAGAGACCATTGTTCCCAGACTGCCTGAAGAAGTTCATTTACTTCTTTAAAACTGGATCCTAAGAGATAAAAAATAGCAATGGAAAGGAGTTGCTTACAGACATAGAAAACTGTTCATTATCTCTACATGCTCTAGCAGAAGGAACCATGTGTTCCCTACAAGGTCTCTGAAAAAGTAGCAAACAGACCCCCAAAGGGAAGGAAATAAAAAGCCTGTTGAAATTCCCAAATCTATTGGCAAATCTATTCCCACATGGTACACCAGATCCTTACTCTTTGACATGCTCACTCAGAAGATCTCTGACACTTCTAACACTTCATAATGGGCAGCAGGGTTGTGCTAAAAGAAAAATCAGTGTTTACTTATCTTTGAACTCGAGTGAGTCTCAGCCTTGCCCCTAACAATTAAGAAATTAAAATATGAGGATGGGAATTAGGAAGGGAGAAGGAAGGGAGGAGCCCTAATCTATAGGAAATATTCACGTCCCTAAAGAGGAACTGGTCAGTTAAGGGCACAAATTCTTCCCTAGTTGGGTGGAAGGGCAGGAGATCACACTTGGGGATAAGGCTTCCCCTGACCAAAGCAGCCAGGACCTCTTCCCTCAAGTCTGCTGCATGAGGGGTCTGTCCCAAGAAGGACCAGATACTATGGCCAGAAATTCAGCAACAGCTAGAGCTGTCACCTCTGCCTTCATAATTCCTTTGATATGAGCTGGGTCCTGATGATGCTGAGGCTGGCTGCTGAGGCCCAATCTTGATGCCATTTGCCTGTAAGAAAAAATAAGAAATATCCCCATACCTTAGTGCTAAAATGTAACAGAGACAGGAAGAAAGAAGGAGAGAGAAATTAAAAAAAAAAAAATTGATCATACTCTTCAAAAGGCAGGAATGGCCTTGGAAGGTGAACATTTCTTCTAGATGCATACTATACAGCTGCAAAGTCTATCAGCAATTATATAATAGCTAACTGTAGTAGAAATGTATATTTGATTGTCTAGAATTAGTAGGGGTTTTGTTTTTGTAATATGTATGTATATGTTTATACATACATATATATGCACATATATGTCTTTATTATGTTTAAATTTTTGAGCCACAATAAAATGCATACATGTAATGGGAAGGAAAGAGGGAAAGGGGAGAATAGAAATGGGAAATAAGTTTCTCCCTTCTGTTTTTATCCCAGATTGTATATTCTAATTGATAGTGCTTATAACTTCCCCATACCCAAGGATTGTAAAAAAAATTTGAAAGCAGTGAATGAAAATAAGTCTGGCAACACAGATTACTAACCACTTATTTCTTCAACCACTCATTCTGCATCATCAAAAGAAACCAGAAAGAAATAATGGATCTCTTGAGTCCTCATGTGAAGAATCAGATTTAAACTGCCTTAGTTTAAATAGAAAGGCAACAGATGGGAGAAACCTACATTCAAGGAAAATCCTCATCTTATTTAGGATAAGACAAACCAGTGCTAGGCCATGCATCACCCCCTCTCACCTCATTGTTGACATCAAATAAGCCCTGCTGGATCTTCCTATATATTTCTTTGGCTGTGTTAATGAAGGCCTAAGGAAACAAATCAATTCACATAGAGACAAGAAGAGCTGAATATAGAGAAATAAGAGAAAGAATGCAATAGCTATTTCTGTTGTATATCTAAAGACAGAGAAGGGGATTTATATAAGATAGGAAAGAAAATCATAGGAAGTCTCAATAACCACTCCACAGTCCTTCTTAAGATTCTTAGAGAATGCTTCCCAAGATTTTCAGTACCACCCTCAGTATTGGGCCAAGATCTTCCCAGACTGGTGTCACATTCAAACTTAAAAATGAAATAATTCCATAAAAAGAGAGCACTTATTCCCCTAATCCATTAAAACCACTCCTTTCCTTATCATGAAGACTTTGTGCTATTGGGGAAGGGAGTTCTGAAAGAAAGGTAAGGATAATGCTCTGGTAGTCCCTATATCATTTTCTCCACTCCCTTTGGAGCAGTACCTCTTCAACATTACAGGCAGTTTTGGCTGAGGTCTCCATGAAGATAAGCCCATGCTCCCGAGCAAAAGCCTCTCCTTCTTCCCTTTTCACATCCCGTCGAGACTCTAGGTCACTGAAAGAAATTGATGGAGAGGAAAGGAAAGAAAGATCTATATTAGAGGGGGAACTCTTCCAGACACAATGTGGCAGTACAATCTCAACTATAAGATACCAGTGCAGTATTCTGCATGGAGTAGATTCTGCATGTGTAGCAGCATAAATAGCTTTTTCCCTGCATAAGATTATTTCTGTATAGAGCTTGGAAAATATCCCTTAGGCACAGCCAAGCTGTTTCTTGATTCCATTGTTGAATAAATATAGGCCAAGTAAAAAATTAGGACAACATTGTACTTATTTTGACTCCATGTACTCTTGCATATTACAGCAAAATGAAATGCAGTCAAGTCAACAAAGATTTATTAAGCACCCACTATGTGCCAAGCATTATGCTAAGTCCTAGAGATACAAACAAAGGCAAAAACAGTCCCTGCTCTCAAGGAATTCACCATTTAATGGAGTTCTGGTGAAAGTGAAGGAAGGAAAATGAGTAAGAGGAAATCCTAATTGTTAGAAAACAGAATGGGCACTTCATACCCCATCATTTCCTCTTCTATCATGAAATTTATTTGCACAGAATCTTTGATCTTATCCCACCCCATCATCTCTTGCTCCATCACACTGTCCCCACTATCTACCATCTTCAGTCTTTTCACCCTAATGGTTTCTTCAATATTTCCTACAACCATGATCAGATTTCCCTAAATTAAAAAAAATACAAAACAACTTCCATTGACTATGCCATCCTTTCAAGACTACTAATTCCCTCTCTTTTCTCTTCTTCAAAGCCATGCTTTTGAAATACTGGTCAATCTTTACTGCTTCTACTTCTTTAGCACTTACTCATTCTTTGACCCCTTGCATTGTGGCTTCTATGCTCACCCCTCTTCTGAAACTCGTCTGAAGTCACAATTACCATGCTGTTGTTCAGTTCTTATTCTCCTTGACCATCCTATAGCATTTAATTTTTGACCATTACTCCATGATACTCTTTCCCTCAGATTCTATGATGGTGAATTATCCTGCCTTTCATCCCATCTTGAAATAGTTCCTTGTCTCTTCTTCTTACCTAGTTGTGGGCATGTGGCAACTCTATCTTTAGTTCCCAATTATCTTCCTCAACAATCTCATCTACTTTTATTGTTTTAATTATTGCCTTTAAGCATCTAAGTCCCAAATCTATATCTCCAGTTCTGATTTTTCTTCTAAGCTCCAAACTGGCGTTTCTTTCTTTAAAAAAGTAATATCTTTTGCTTAGCTCCAAAACAAAGAAAAAGAAAAGGGGGAAAAAAAGCAGTTCAGCAAAAATAGCCAACATATCAACCAAGTCCAACAATATATACAATGTTCTGTTCTCAAAGTGCCCCACCTTTGCACAGAAGGGAGGGAGATGCATTTTCTTATTGGTCTTTCAGAATAATCTTGGTCATTGTATTACACAGTATTCAGGTGTTTGTTGTTGTTATTGTTGTTGCTACTGTTGTTCTCTCCACTTAAATTGTTTATTGTTTTCCTGTTTCTACTTATTTCACTTTGCATCCATTCAGGTACGTCTTCCCATGCTTCTCTATATTGTTCCTATTCATTATTTCTTATGATTTGGTAATATTCCATTAATTATTATCATAATTTATTTAGCATTACTTTCAACAGAGTGCCACTATAAATATTTTGTACATTCTTCTGTCCTTGATCTCCATGAGGCTATATGGCCAATAAAGAAAATCTCTGGGTCAAAGAGTATGGATGGATATTTTAGACACTTCTTTAGCACCATTCCAATTTGCTGGGCAGAGTGGTTGGCAGGTTTGCATTTCTAACTGTCTGTGCAAAATTGAACTCATGTCTAACCCCCAAACCCATCCTTCTCCCTAAATTCCCTATTTGTGTTGATGACACCATCTCAGCTACCAAGACTCAAAAACCAAAACCTATTTATTACTTTTCACTTTTTTCCCCCACATAAAATCTGTAGTCAGGTTTTTAATTTGAGAAGATAAATATACCTTCATAAGTATTTGGTGGGAAATGATTTAATGACTGGAATAGGTATAATGTGTTCAAATGGAACAGAACAAAAGGGTAAGGAAGTAGATATGTGTATAAAAGCTATTCTCCTACATAATAGTGAGTAGTTACAATGTAGGAAAAAGATTAGCAATTGAGATACATAGAAGTTTGTAACACAAAAATCCAAGAATGCAGTGAATAGTAAACTCATGGCCTCAGATGCCTATACTTAAATTCGTCAAGTAAGGATAACAAATGAGATGAACTAGAGATGCTATTGCACATAGGCATATTTGACCTCACAAGAATCTGAGACAGTGTGATGAGACACATGACTGAAATATGGCTCTGGAAGTGTATACCTTATTCAAAAGAAATAGGGTAAGGAAGAGAGTAAGGAAGGAAATAGTATTTTATATTAAGAATGTATATTCATGTGTGTGAGGAAATCTAAGAAGCTAAGAGAGAAAACATCTGAGTAAACAGCAGTAGCAGAAACAGAAGTGATATTGTCATCAGAGTACACTACAAACCACTCATACAGAAAGAGAAAATAGATGGGAGTTCAGGAGACAGATCATAAACTTAGCAAAGAGGCATGATATAATAAGGATGGGAGTACTTGAATTATTCAAACTTCTTCTAGTGCTTTCACTCCAAAAGAAAAGCAAGTAATGATTTACTGACTTGCCTTAATAATAATCCCATCATTCAAAAAATGAAGGAAATAACAAAAGGAAATTAAATTCCAGATCTGATTCTTACCAAAAGGGAAGAACTGATTGCTGGAGTAGAAATGATGGGAATATTCAGGGGAAGTAGACTGCAAATAGCTTAGAATCTGTGATAGTGAATGAGAGAAAAGTCAAGAAGAGTCTGAAATGCACCCTTGATTTTGAGTAGAACAGATTTCCACTCAAAGGGGATAGGTAGAATCCCGTTGGCTCAAATTCTACAGGGACAATTCAACCCAGGGAAGTAAAGAATGAAGTTCTAAAGACACAAGAGAAACAATTATCATGAAGAAGAAAAAAGGAAATTGTTAAAGAGATTGATGTGGATGCACAAAAAACTCACTACAACCAACTTAAGGCTTTAAAAATACATGTACAGAAGATGGAAGCAAGGGTAGGCAATACAGAATGACTAAAAAGCATGGCATAATCTTGTAAGAATAGTGTCAGAAATGATAAAATTCAGAATAAAGTGAGGTTGGTGAGGAAAGCTAAAGAAACAAAAAGGTTTTTGTTGTTGTTGTTGTTGTTTTTAAACTATTTTGTGGAAAATGAGGATGAAAGAAGGTGAAAGGATGGTTCCTTGGCACGAATGGGGCAATGACAACTGACAACCGACTTGGTTAAGTTGCTCCACTCACTTTGCTTCTGTTTTCTCCTTCAAGGAGAATGATTTTTGGACAAGAAAGGACAGAACAAAAAGTGCTAAACCCAAGAGATCACAAGAAAGTTCCTATCTTTCCTTGATGGGTTCAAGTAATTGGTCCAGATGAAATACATTGTAGGGTACTAAAAGAATGAATCATTGTCAGGGCTCTTTCAAAGAGCATGGAAAAGAAGAGAGAAATGACAAGAATGGAAAAAAGCAAATGTCCATATTTTCCAAAGGAGAAATACAATGGTGTTCCCACTGGACTCACTAGCATTGTGGAGGCAGCATGGTGCAGTGGGAAAGAAGTAATCAGAGGTCTCAGTTCAAATTTCATTTTATTAGATTTCATTAGCTATGTTACATTTAGGCTAAAAAAAATTACCCCACAATTTCATAACTATAGTATTGAGAAGGGGTGCTTAGGTAGCAGTTGGACATGGGGGCTTTAGGGGACTTATAGATCAATGTGTCTACAATGTGATAAGAGTGACCAAAAAAACCTTAATATGATCGTGGCCTACAGTAAGAAAGGCATAGTGATCAGGACTAAAAGCTGATAATCTTGCTGTACTCCTCCCTAGTCAGACCACCTTTGGAATATCATACATAGTTCTGATACTACAACTTAGGAAGGACATTGATAGCTAGAGAGTTTCCATAGGAATAAGACTGGGATACAGAAGAGATGCAACAGAATGCCATATTAGAATTGGCTGGGGGGCAGCCAGGTGGCGCAGTGGATAGGGCACCGGCCCTGAAGTGAGGAGGACCTGAGTTCAAATTTGGCCTCAGACACATAACACTAATTAGCTGTGTGACCCTGGGCAAGTCACTTAACCCCATTGCCTAAGCCCCCCCCCCCAAAAAAAAAATTGGTTTAAAGTTCTAGGAAGGCTTAGCATAGAGAAGAGATGACTTAGGAGAGATGAGATCATTATATTCAAGTACAAACAAGGTTGTCATGTGCAAGGATTAGTTTTGTTCTGCTTGGTCCCAGTGGGCAGAGCTAGAAGTAACAGGTAGAAACTGCAGAGGCAGATTTAGGGTTGATGGAGGAAAAACTTCCCAACAATAAGAGCTATCTAAAAGGTGAATGGGTTGTCTCAGGAGGTAGTGGGTTATCCTCACCTAGAGATTTTTAAACAAAGGTTCTTGGTTACATTGTAGAGGGCAGTTCTTTTTCAGTTATGGGTTGTATTAGGAGTCTGCCGTCTTTCTCAACTCTTCAGATTTTGTGATGGGTTAAAGATAACAAAGCCAATGATAGATCCCTAGAACAATGGTCTCCAAATCTTTTAGATTGCATAATTTTATCAATGAAAATTTTGGGGGCAGTAACTCCTCCATGTATACTTATTTACAAATCATATAAATATATTACTATACTATGGTATATAATATAAAACAAAAGTGGAAATTAAGAAAAGGATGATAAAGATGAATAATTTCTGGTCCTAGATTCAATAGGGAGCCACTAGAGTTTATTAGGTAGGGAAGTGACAAGGTCTGACATGTTTAAGGAAAATTACTTTGGTAGCTCTGTGGAAGGTAGATTGGAGAGGGGAAGAGACTGGAAAGAGGGGAGACCAATGAGGAGTATATTACAACAGTCCAGATGAGAAGTGATAAGAAATGTTGCTTTCTGAGTAGAGAGAAAGGGCCAGGTAAGAGGTCTATTGTGGGGATAAGACTGACAATGTTTCACAATTGACTGATTATGTGGAATGAGTGAGAATGAGTATGATAATGAGGTTGTGAAGTTGGTTGATGGAAAGTTGGTAGTTTCCTTAAAAGCAATAGGGAAGTTTAGAAAAGGAATGGGTATGGCAGTAGAAATAATGTAATGAGATCTCCAGTCTGTCACAACCTGTCCATGCAGCCTCATCCTGTCCTACCCAAAACAAAAAGGGAGGCTGGGCTCTTACTCATTGGTCATTACTCCTTAACCTCAAGGGGGTCACCCCTCCAGCCAGAGGGATCGGGGTGGGGGGTACATACTGGGTAGGTGTTCTGGTTAGGAAAAGGAGGGAAAGAGGGCTATTCCCAGTAGCACTCGTGCAGCTGCTGCTGTGGATGCCCTGGTAGTAGTTAGATTGTAATTGTCCTGAGAGGCCAACTTCTAGCTCAGAAGGGTGTTGGGGGTGCAGAGAGAAGGCTGGGAACTTACAGAGTGGAGGGAGAAGATGTAATAGGTAAGTCAGGATTGAGGCTTGTTAGAGGTTAGAGAGGATGGGATCTGAGTTACCTTCTAGTTGATCACACACCCACTAGAACTGCCTGGCACCCTTTAGTTATCACTGTCCTGTAACATTCTACTAGAGACCATTATTGTGGTTGACAGCACTCCATTAATTTGTTATGGGATAGAACACAAGCTTTTCTGTTTGGCATTCACATTTTCAGTCTAACCTAGACCTCTAGACTGATTTCTCACTATCTCCTTTGTCACACTATATATTCCGTACCAGGGGTGGGGAACCTGTAGCCTTGAAGCCACATGAAGCCCTCTAGGTCCTCAAGTGCAGCCCCTTTGATTGAATCCAAATTTCACAGAACAAATCCTGTTATTAAAGGGATTTGTTCTGTAAATTGGACTTAGTCAAAGAGCCATACTTGAGGACTTATAGGGTCACATGTGGCCTTGAGGCTGCAGGTTCCCCACCCCCGCTCTAGACAAACTGTCCTACTTTTACACAACATTACAGTCATCCCCCATGCCTAGAAAGGTCTTCGTCCTTATCCTGGCCCCTCGGGAACTCTGTTTCCCTCAGCTTTGGTGTTCCCTCTACGTGAGGCCTTCCCTGATCCCTCCACTTAATCCTTCCCTCACTAAAATTATTTTTCTATTTTTGCATACATTTTGTATTTACTTTTCTGTACATAACATTTTCTTCAATGGTAGGTGCTGAATAAATGACTGAAATGTAAGTTCCTTAAAGACAGAAATAACTCTTTTTTGTTTTGTTTTGCTATCCTTGGCACCCAGCAAAGGGCCTGGCATGTAGTGGGTACTTAATTAATGCTTGTTGATTTGAAATGGGAGGTACAGATGAAGTTTTTTCAATAAATTTTCCTGGTTTCTAGTCTTGTGTCTTCTCTCCCATTTTCCATGATTTTTTTATATAAAAATGTTGCCAGCAACTGAGCTCCTATCACATTCATTAGTTCTTTTAGAATTATTGCACACGATTCATCTGGGCCTAGTGAAATTCACAGAGCTACTTGGTGTTTGATATTCTGTTCCATGTCATCACTTATCTTGGGTTTCAACTCCATGTGATTCTATTGTTCTCTTGAAGGACTACCTGTTGGGAATACAGGAATGGACAATGAACTGTAGAAGCCAATAATAAAACTGATGGAGAAGCAGGTCACAGGTGTTTACTGAAAACTTGCTAAACTGGTGGCAGCTAGGCGGCACAGTAGATAAAGCACTGGCCCTGGAGTGAGGAGGATCTGAGCTCAAATCTGGCCTCAGACACTTGACACTTACTAGCTGTGTGACCCTGGGCAAGTCACTGTCATTTAACCCCGACTGCCTCACAAAAAAAAAAAAAAAAACTTGCTGAAATGAATTCAAGATTTCTAGTATCCAAACACCTGTTGGTGATATCTCTGTTAAGAGCAGAACATATGATCATATGGCCTATGATTATAAAAGGAAAACTGGCTCAAAAGGGATCAGAAGTTCTCAGGAAGAAAATTTTGATGATAAGGTACATAATGCTAATGAGGAGGAAAAGAGAAAGCTACTTAAATAATGAAAAAGCCACCTAACAACTGAAGATTAGTTCCTGCAGAGGAAACTAATCTATAAACTCAGATTTTAAAATACAGTACAGAAGAAAAAAGGACGGATGCCAGAGGACAAATACAAAAGAATAGCAAGATTCTAAATGGATAAAGGCTAAATAAATCCCAGAAAGCACTCAGGCTCGTGATACATCTGAAGAAAAACAAAAGGGGCTTTTAAAAAGCTATGTTGACAACATGATAGGGAAAAGGCTCCAGCTTAGGTTGGGAAGAAAACAGATAATAACATATGATAGATAAAAGGTAGAACTATTAAACATCTTGTTTGCTTTTATTTTTTTCTATCAAGAAGAATCACCTTGCAAGGAACAGCAACAGCTAATAGGGGACTGAAACCCAAGATATGTAAAGAGCCAATAAGAGAGCACATATAACTGTACTTAACAAATTGTCTTTTGCCTTTCTTGGTATCACCAGTGCTTAATAAATTCTTATTGACTGCTTGAAATCACCAGGTCCAGATGTATTACACCCAAAGATACTGTAATAATAACATGTAGATTACTGTAGCCACATCATGGGATATAAAAGCCAGAAGGGACCTTAGTGATCATTGAGTCCAAACTCCTTATTTTATGGCCTTTGAAACTGGGGCTCAGAGAGGAGAAGTGACTTGTCTAAGGTCATGTGGGCAGGACAGGGCAGAGGGAAAGGGAAGGGAATAAGCATTTATTAAGCACCTACTATGTTTCAGGCACTAAGTATTTACAAATAATATCTCATTTATTCCTCACAATAACCCTGGGAGGTTGGTGCTATTATTCTTGTTTTACAGTTGAGGAAACTAAGGCAGATGGAGGTGAAGTAACTTGCCCAGGATCACACAACTAGTAAGTGTCTGAGACCAGATTAAAATTCAATTCTTTCCTGATTCCAGTCCCAGTACTCTGATGCAGAGCTGGGTTTTGTACTCATCCCCAGAATGAAATGGAGGAAGACTCTGTGTTTAACTCTAGATAATGGCCCATGAGGAACGGTGTAAGGTAGGGACATAGTTACTTAGTTCTGGAATGCTAACCCAGACTGTATTTTAAGCTCTTTTTTTACCTGTATTCAAGATTCCTATAAATGTTACCTGAAATACAATATAGACAACAGAAATATATAAAACCAAAAGCCATTCCTCAATAGATAATTACTCAAAGGACATGAACAAATAGTCCTCAAAAGGAGGATTACAAGCTATTAACAAGCATATGAAGCACTAATAATGAGAAATGCAAATCCAAATAAGTCTAAGGTTTCACTTTATACCTAGCAAATTGGCAAAGCCAATATAAGATGGAAATAGTGTTGGAGTGGTTTTGGAAAGAGGCACACAAATGCATTGTTGGTAAAGCTGTGTACTGATCTAACCATTCTGGAAAGCCATCTGAAACAATACAATGAGAAAGATCAAAAAGTCCATACTCTTTCCCTGAGAAATTCCATTAAGGCACATACCTCAAGGAAATCAGTGACAAATGAGAATGTCCCCTTACACACCAAAATATCTACGGCAGCACTTTTGTAGTAGCAAAGAACTAGAAATAAAGTAGATATTCATTTATTGGGGAATGGCCAAACTGTGGCAAATGAATGTAATGGTATATTATAATCTGCTCTATATGAAATGATAAATACAGAAAAGCATGGAAAGGCTTATACAAACTGACACAAAGTGAAGCAAGAACCAACATACACATGACTACAACAATGTCAGTAGAAAAAAACATTTAAAAAAATGATACTGAATGACCAAGCTTTGCCCAAAAAATAGATCTGAGAAGGTGCTTTCTTGCTTCCAGTCCTCCTGTTCTTCTGGAGAGGTCTGGGACTGTGGGTGTGAAAGAGTGCATATAATTCCAGTCTTTTTGAAATGTTAGTTTAGCTGAACGTTTCCCCCCCTGCTTTTTTGTCCTTTTTATTATTAAGAGAGGTCGGGGGGAAGGGAGAGAATAAACTAGAAAATGTAGCTGATACAAAAACAAAAACAAAAGATGTGAATAAAATTTAACCATTAAAAAAGACTATTTAATAGGGATAAATGAAGTTCCACATTTAGGTCCATAAAAATCAACTGTATAACTACCAAATCCAAAAGATGTTGCTAGAAAGATATTCACATTAACAAAAGTTAAGGTGGACCTTAAAGACCTAAGAGGTCTGAAAATTCAATATGAAAAAAAAAAGAAAAAAAAGAAAATTAAATTTGATTCAATAGTATGATGCTGCAGGCAAAATAGTTAATATGATCTTAAGCTACATAATCAGCAGTGTTATTTTGTGTATATTTTGTACTTATTTAGGATTGATTTAGAGCCAGAAGAAACCTTGGAGGGCATCTAGTTCAAGGCCTTTACAAATAAGGAAACTGAAGCTTAGAGAGACTAGATGTCTTAACCAAGGTTACAAGGACAGTAAGTGGCAGAGCCAGGATCTGCATATGGGCTCTTTGATGTCAATTGCCGTGTCCTTTCCCCAGTACTACATTACCTCTGAAATTCTGGCAAGTCCTCTTTTCCCTAGGCCTGTAAAATGATAAGCAGTGCTTAACTCATTAGAGTCCAGAGAACGAGTGGGAACTAATTGCATCAGAACCAAAATCTAGGCGGAGTTGCTGACTTGCCTTCAACAGGATGTAGCATTATCTGAACAGTTACATCCAATAAAAGAATTGCAGTGAGTATGATGTTTCACTGCTAAAACAAGACTAAGGGTGCACTTAGAACACATTCTAGGAAAGGTGAGGCAGATCACCTTCTCACAACCCAATTCCTCTCATCTCATCACTTTCCTGAGCTTCTTGACTCAGTTTTTCAGGACAGCTTTTTGTATTATCATCCTTGCATCACTTATTTGTGTATATGTTGTTTATCCTCAACTAGAACATAAGTCCCTTGAAGGAAGGAACTGCTTTGTTTTTGCCTTTGTATCTCCAGCCTCTACAGTACCTCCTTCCTTCTGCCCTCTCAAATCTCTCACAGGATTTTGTCTGGATTTCTCCTATGTACTGATCATATTACACCTTGTATTTTACTTATATGTACATATACTATTTGTCCCCCTCCAACTAAATTGTGATGTCCTTGTTGTTGTTCAGTTGTTTCTGACTCTTCATGACCCCATGGACCATACTGTCCAAGGGGTTTTCATGGCAAAGATACTGGAGTGGTTTGTTATTTCCTCTTGCATTGGTTTAAGGCAAAGGTTAAGTGATTTGCCCAGGGTCACAAAACTAGTAAGTGTCTAAGGCCGAATTTGAACTCAGGTCATCCTAACTCCAGGCCCAGTGCTCTGTCCACTGAACGATCTAGCTGCCTTAGGATAGCTCAAAGTATTGTTTTGCCTTTGTATCCCCAATTTCTTATCATAGAAGATCATAGATTTAGAGTCGGAAGGAACTTTATAGGCCATCCAATTTAATCTCATTTTACTGATGAGGAAACTGAGGTTCAAAGATGCTAAGTGATTTTCCCAAAGACACACAGCTAGTACATGTCAGAGGTAAGATCTGGCCTATGTCTTCCTACCTCCAAGCCTAGCACTCTAGGCTGCATCTGAGCAGTGCACAGAAGAGGTATTTATATTGGCTCCACCATAACTATACAAACCCTAGAAGGGAATATATAACAAGCCTAAGGAATGCCTTGGAATTAAATTTGTAGAGAGCAAGAGAGTCTATTTCCTTAATACTCAACATAAGAAAAATGTACCTCTTATTTCCAATCAACATGATGACCATATTGGAGCTGGAGTGCTGCCGAGCATCTTCTAGCCATGAAGTCAGGTGGTTGAAGGTCTCACGTCTGAAGGATGGAAGTATACAGAGAGGGTATAGCTCAAGATATCAGAACAGATTAAAATGGCCCCAAATAAGAGGAAGATAGCTTTCACATAGGAAAGAGGGAGAGAGAATGTAGAAGCCCTTTCTGCATGGCTTTCTCAATATATTTAGTGGGTGATAAAGTTGGAGATTTGTAGGGTACGGAGTAAAAATTCTTCCCCACATACATACCTCGCAGACATCACTCACCTTGTAATGTCGTACACCAGTAGGGCTCCAGCTGCTCCCCTGTAGTAGGAACGGGTGATAGAACGGAAGGATTCTTGCCCAGCCTTTCCCACCAACATGGCAATAAGAAACCCCAAACAAAGCCAGGTTATTTCTGGACGACAGGCAGAAACACACTATTCTCCCCCCTCCTCCCAATTCTTAAGTAGAAAAGTTTCTTGTTTCTTTTTGTGAGGCAATTGAGTTTAAATGACTTGCCCAGGGTCACAGAGCTAGTAAATGTCAAGTGTCTGAGGTCAAATTTGAACTCAGGTCCTCCTATCCCCAGGGCCAGTGCTCTATCCACTGCGCCACCTAGCTGCCCCCAGAAAAGTTTCTTTTGTAGGCTAAAAGGATTGGAAGAAGTCAATTTACAAAGAAAGAGGGAACCAGTAGGGCTCAGCCAACCAATCAACTAGAAACTTAGGCATTTTTAAATTTTGGCTCCAGATATGTTACTGACTAGCCAAGAAGTATTTCATAAACAATTTTAGCCTTTCTGCTCCCATTTCTTCAGATGTACAAAGTAAAATTATGTTTAGGATGTTAATGATAGAAATCCTTCATGGTGAAACCTTATCATATGTTATAAATTGGTAACTTTATTTTTTATTGCATTGATGGCAAAAACTGAATTAACTGGCAAAAACATGGTTAACTTTCTGAGGGCTCTGCCCAATCACAATCTTAACATGAAGTGTGGGGCATGAAGAAACACGGAGAAAGTTCTGGCAGTAAATGGTCTCTCACCAGAGTTTAAAAGCTGTAATTGCACTTGCATATTCAATTATATCATAGGTTAATTTTCTGTATCATCAACACCCTGGCACATAAAATACAGACAAAAAATAACAGAAACATTTGGTTTCATGATTATTTGTGCCATTTTTTAATAGGAAGAAAATGACTTTTTAATAGAAGTACTGAATATATTCTACAAGGAAGGACAGCTAAAAGCTTTTTGTAGCTCTGATCTTATCCTCACACAGCTTCCTTGGAAATCTGAGAGAAGGAATATTATTATCCATGATTTGAAGATGAAGAAACTAAGATACAAGCATGGAGACAAAGTGATTTGCTTAAGTTTACATAGTAACTTATTGTTGGACCTGCAGAATAGTTTGGGTTTCCTGATTGGTTGTCCAGTTTTCTTTTCCCCAGATTAGATTTTCTCTAAGAATTATACAAATATTTCCGTGTATCACATAACTGTTAGGACATCAGGCTCGAATAAGAAAAATAATTCCAAGTCCTTTGTAGCTAATACCTACACCACCTTAGTTTTACAAAACATTACCTAAGAACACTTTTTTAGTTTCATGTTTTTTGTTAGACACATAGTCAACACACCATTATTTTAGCTCTGTTTTGCTTTGAACTCCTGTTGACCTTCTTTTTTTTAAATTAATTTTACTTATTTATTTTTTTCCTATTGACTTTCTACCTCCTCTACTTACTTTTCCCACAAGTAGACTGCAGCCCAGTCAGAGTAGGGAGGGGAAGTTTGGTGGAAGCCCACACAGTGGCTGAATCACACAAGAGAACTTAAGTTCAGCCGCTGAAAATATCTCCTGTGTCTTTAAGCTGGCATGATAAGAAAAATCCTTTTAAAATTAAAATACTAGATTAATTTTTCCAATCCAGGTTCAGAAAGAAGGGCAGCTTCATTCAGGCTGTTTGGCTTCTATCTACCTTCAGCACATAACTGAAAGAAGGGGTGAAGCTGGCAGGCAGAAGGATGAGGCTGGACAGCTTGGTGGTTTTTCTTAAGCTGGGTCTTCAGAGCATAACCTCATGATTGAATGTTGTGTAAAGAATAGTAGAATTAAGAATCACAAAACCTGGCTCTAGCCCAATTCTGATGCTTAGTGGCTGTGTGACTATGGGAAAATTACCAAGTGTTTCTGGGCCTTAGTTTCCATTTCTATAAGATAAAGATAATATTTGCACTACCTCCTTCAAAACATTGTTTTGTATAGTCCAGCATGCTATATTGGTTATGAGTTCTTATTGCTAGAATGTCAGGTATACTCCACTTCAAGTATAAGGATCAAAATACATGCCAAAGTCAAATATATGAGTTTTGGATTATTTTATAAAATTGCATGAACCTGAAAGCTCTCCTTCATTTATGTGGATACCTGAGAGCTGACTGCACACAACTAGAATATTATCCTTTCTCAACTCTTTACAACAATAGAACAGAGATACTCACAAGAAGTAAGAACTTTAGGAGGTCTCAGAGAGGCCTGTATGACTAAGGACTCCATAAAAAAATATATATATTTCACACACACAGACACACAGACACAGACACAGACACACACATACACACACACACTCCAGTGTACCAAGATGACAGTAAAACAAAAATACTGAAGATGATATTTCATCAGTTTAAAAAAATTAATACTTGGAATAGTGATTGCCTAGCCATTAGTATCTCTACTCCAGAGACATGTTTTTAAATTTTAAAAAAATTATACAGTCTTTCTCAATCTATGGACATTTTATATATTTGTTGCTTTTAATCCAGTTTGATCCAGTTTAATCCAGAAAAGAATAATTTGGATGATATAGATTAGTGGGATCAGCAAGAAAATGTTGCTTAGGTATCAGTTAAAGAGTAGTTCTCAATTTCTCACTCTACAACCTATATTCTCTCTCCAAAAAGAAGCTACAAATCATCTTATTCACACCATCATAAACAAATTACTTAAGGGCTCTCTAGAACTCTCACATTAAACCTAATCCATATGGGGGAGGCATGGATTTCTCATCTGGTTCTGCATATCTGTAAAGCCTGCATCTTTTTTCTGTATGATTTTCTCAGAATTTCTAGGATCTCTCTCTGGGTTAAGAACTGGGAAACCCAAGGATAAGAGGTACTAGATGAAGAGATACTATATAAAAAGGGGTCAAAAAGAAAGGCTGGTGTTTGAAGCTTCAGGTCCAAGGTGAGTAAGAATCCACAAGCCCAGGCAATATAAGGAAACACAAGGCAATATGGGGTAGTGGTGAGAGTGTTGGACTTGGAAGGAAGCAGAGCTGGGTTCGAATGTTCCTTGTGATGTTAGTTGTGTGACCATGGGCAAATCACTTCTTCTCTCTGACTCTGTTTCTTTAATTATACAAGACAATACCTGAAGTACTTACCTCATAGGGTTGTTTTGAACTCCAAATGAGATGTCTATAATGCACTATGTAAATATCAGTTATTGAGATAGTGGCAAATAAAGACAACACATATACTTAAGTCATGTAAAGTTAATCTCTTTGTTCCTTCTCCTCCAGTACCAGTAACAATTTTGCTCCAAAACCCCTATAAAAAGGCATTTAAAAAAGAACTTATTGCATCTGAAAATGAAAAATGTTGCTACTAGGGCATTCAGCAAGTTTTTTTATATCCCTCACAAACCAACTAATCAATTTTTCTCTTGTTATTACACGTATGGTGATAGATATGGTGTGGTTTCTATCAAGTTGGATGTTAGAAATAAGGGTGTGAATTAAGGGTGTGGATTAAGAGGGGTGCAGGCTTAATGAGGCTATAAGAAGTATCTGGCTACCAATGCTATTATCTGATTTGTGAATCACTTGTGATAATGATGGCCCTGACCAAGAAAGATGAAAAGTCCGGATCAAACAGAATAACCTTGGTAAAGCTGCTTGGAAAATTCAACCCTACATATGCATATATTAATATATTCCTAACTAAACAGCAGATTAATCAACTAGAGGTACCCAAAAGCAGTAACGGGAATTTTAAGAGTTCATACAATGAAGGGCTATGTACAAAAAGTATCCAGTGTTCAATGTAATTAGCAAAAGGACAGTCCTCAAGAAAAACTACCTAGATTATTATACACAGGATTGAACCTCTTAATCACAGATGCTTCAGCTCTTAAGTCTAAGTGACAGAATACAAAAAGCCTAAAAGTAAAGAAAAAGGAGAAAGATTCTGAATAGAAATTAGGAACAGCTCCCCTACACACAAATTGAGAGAGTGTGAAGATGTTGAACAGACTTATTTAGGGCAGAGAGATGAATTGAATCAAATGATATCAAGTAAGTGAAAATGCTCTGGGAAAAATAAGTATGTAAATAAGACAATGTAGTAAGTACGTAAAAAAGACACACACACACACACACACACACACACAAGGTAACATCACTAGTATTTGCCTTTTTAAATGCTGCAGCTGAATGAAACATAAAAACATCGGAAAAAGGAATCCCATCCTGGACTTGGAGCTGAAATCTATGGGACCTGAAATTTTTCCACCTCTTTAACTTCATTCTTCTTCTTCTGTTCTCAACTGAAAATACCCCACCCTCAGAGCCTTTTTCCCTTTCCATGTATGCTTAGCTATTAGAAAGGGATGAGTTCTTCTGTTCTCTCTCTCACCGTGTCCCAGATCTGCAATTTGATCTGTTTGCCATCAATATTGACCATACGGGCCCCAAACTCCACACCTGTCAAATGAAGAACAGAGAACATAATGATCATCATCAATGATAGACATGTTTAATGAAAAGTCAAGGCTCTGGCCCCTCTATATTTCAGTTTCCACTTCCTGTGTCTTTTCTAAGTGTAGCTGTACTCCTGGCAGCTGTCTAAATAGTTGTTTCACTTCATCTCAGGTTCTAGTTTTATTCTTTCTTTTCATCTGGATTTATATAACTATGCTTCTGCTCATAATCACTTTGGTAAAAGCAGAAAGTCAATGTGGAAATTGGCTAATTTCTTAACCTTGGTTACTGTCACTGCAAAAAGCAGATCCAGAAGGAACATAAATTCCATGCCAGAATTTGGGCAAAATGCTATTTTCCCTGGTGTTACCAAGCCTATGTCTCTTTTATGAACCCCATTTGTTTGGTGATCGCTTGATCAAGCAGGTCTTCTAAGAGAAAATGCTTCTTAGAATTGGTAGTTACGTTCCTGGAAACTTATGCTTCTTTGCTTGTATGTACTTATGCAGAGGCTTTTCTCCATATGATGGAAGCTAAAAGTTTTGCCTCTCTTTTAATACTATAATGAAGTTGTTACTTTGCTATAATTTTTCTTATCACTAGTCATGTAAACTTAATCTTTGTTCCTTCTCCTCCAGTACCAGTAACAATTTTGCTCTAAAACCCCTGTGAAAAGGCATTTAGAAAAGAACTTCTTGTATCTGAAAATGAAAAATGTTGCTACTAGGGCATTCAGCAAGTTTTTTAAAATCCCTCACAAACCAACTAATCAATTTTTCTCTTGTCATTACAACTATCAAGGCTGGAAGGATACTCAGGGGTAATCCTTTTGTTTTACAGATGAGGCTATTGAGGCTTACAGAGAAGCAAATTGCCCAGGTCACCCAGATAGCAACCAGTCCTTGGTCTCTTTGTCTTTGTTATTTTTAATTTAGTTTCAAACATTACAATCACTTGACAGCACTCTTTCACAGAATCATAGAATTTAAAGTTGAAAGGGATCTTGGTTAATACTCTCCAATTTTATGGAGGGAGAAACTGAGCTCTAGAGACATGAAGTACTTTCCTAAGCTAGTGAGCTTCAGGACAGGTTTGGAGTCTAATCTTTTTAGTTCAAATTCATGCTCTTTCCATCAGACAAAGCTGCTTCCATTGATTTCTCTCCACTTATTAACACAACTTTTGGCTAGTTAAAAGTGGAACAAATTGACTTTCACTTTGAAGGTTGCTAATTTTTAATTTCACACTTCTCATCCACTTTTCCTCTGGCTGGCAGAAAGTCCTTACCTATTGTGAGGTCGTGCACAGGCTGGAACCGCTTGTCTGTAAATTGCAGGAGGAGACATGACTTGCCCACACCTGAAAGAGGACGCGGATACTGAGGTCCATCCTCCCGAGAGGGGAGGTGGGATGGATAGCTCAGGGAAGATACTGGTCGAAGGTATGAGATGGGGCTTGGACCGGCTCCCTCCGAATCCCAAAGGGGCAAGAGCTCCTTCAGTTCAGCCCCTGGCCAGCCCCGCCCCCATGCTGGCCCCGCCCCCGACAGCGCCCCTTCGGGTTGCCCCGCCTCTCCAACGAGCCCCGCCCTCCACTGGTGCCACTTTGGGCTTTAGATCCTAGTCTCATCTTAGCGGATGGCTTCGCTAGAGGAGTACCTGTGTCCCCGATGATGATGTACTTGAAGAGATAAGCGTAAGTCATGGTCCTGACTGCTGGTCCTCCCGACTTCTCTGGCCACCCACCTCCGGCCTCTCTAGCCACGCGACCTATCGATATCTCTACTTCCCCATCCGGTCCCTCTATCCCGAGATCTCGTCTCTATTGCTCTCCTCAGGAACAGTCTAGTCGTAATGTGTGGCTGTAACTTGACACTTCCTCTTTCGAAACCTCTAAGCCTCCACTGGGCATTCTGGTCTCCGGCCGAAGAGGGCGCTGCCCAGCTCATCATTTCCGGCCTGTTGCCTTCTTGCTAGTAACTCACTGCTTCCGCAAAAGAATCCTCCAATCCCCAGAGGGAGACGCGAGTGTTGGCGGAAGTGACGGATATTCCGTTTCCGGCGGGGGCGGTGGGCGATATGAGGGAGCTGAAGCGGTGGTAGCGGTTGTGTTGAAGATGGAGGTAGGATCCTGAGCCCGAAGGAGGCGGGAGGGAGAGAGAGAAAGAGGCAAGAGGGAGAGGAGCAGAGGAAGGGACCTGGGCGGAGAAGCGGCCGACGGGCAAGAGAAGCGGGGGAGGCGGCGGCGGGGGTCGGGGTCAGAGTCAGAATCCGTCGCTCCCGGCTGACTCCCTGGCCCCCCCCCCACCCCTAACATCCCCGCGGGTTTCTTTTGGTTTCCAGTTTCCCGGAGGAAATGACAATTACCTGACGATCACAGGGTCCTCGCACCCCTTCCTGTCGGGGGCCGAGGTGAGCAAGAGTTGCTAACACGGGTGGAAGGGCGCAAGGCCCTTGGGGGTGGGAGGGTGGGATCCGGGGCTGGGGAAGTGCTCTCAGACAGCCCACCAGAGCCTGGAAGGGCGGGCCGAGGAGACAGTTGAGAACAGAAAAGCTGGACGAGAAAAAGAAAAAAAAATCCTTAGGGAGTAGAATTGTTTCGAATTGAAGGAAAAAAAAATGAAAGAAGACTGACAGTTTTTACAAGAGACAGTCTTGAGTCAGGAGTATGATGTAACCTGCATCAGGGTGAGAATTTTGTAGAGAGAATTGAGATGGAAAGTGTAGTGAAGGGAACTTATTACTGAGTAGTAGTTTGACCTCGATTGTTTTTGTGTGGGGGAGGGTTTTTTTGGGGGGGGTGGGGAAGTTATGACTAAAAAATAGCATGATTTAGTCTTTCAATATTCTATGTGAGTTTACTGCCTTCTCAAACTAGAGGAAGTTTGAGCTGGGCATCTGTTTGTGCTGTGGCAGTGACAAGTTACATTGCCTTTCTGCGTTACAATTCCCTCCAGGTGATAGATGGACCTTATAATAGTTAGAATTGTATTTTGTGAAGCAGAAGTGATGGCTGTGAAGAGTTTTAAGGTTCTTATTGAATCGTGGATTAGGTGTTAACTGCCATTATTATGGCAGGCATACTTGTCATCACTTTTTAGGTAAGCAAAAGAAGATAGAAAGCCATCCATTTTCCACTGTTTTTAATGGAAGGCCTAGTCTTACCTATTATTTTTTTTTTAATGAAGCGAGCATCCTAATCCATCCTATGTATTCAGCTGAGTTGGCTATCAATGAATGGTTATGCTGCTTATCTGCAATTGCTTCTTTTAACTCTTGCCCTTAGCTTTAGGTTGGAAACTGGGTGGCTGCTAGTTTGATTTCAACTCTTCTGTTAATTTTATTGACTTCTGTTCTTGCTGAGATTCCCTATAAACTTTCAGCCTTAGTTACCAAGGCTAAAGGGAAAGACTTTTTAATATCATGGTGCTAAATTACCTATTCTGCCATCTTAAGGGAAGACAAAAACCAGATCTTTAGCAAGTTTAGATTGTTTTTTTGTGGATTCCAATGCTGTTTTTTCATCTTCAGCTTCTCCTTGACTCATGCTTTTACAATTTAGCTTCATTAAATTGTTTGGAATGTTGTGAACTTCAGAATATTAGCCTTATCTATATTTAAATACTTCAGTACTTTGAAGTCTCATGATTTTATTTATGCAAATGTGCCAACCATGCAGTCCATAAGCCCTCTGTTGCTTAGTATTACTTACTGAATTACTGTGGCTAAAAAAATTAATCATCTATTGGCCAACCATCTGGTGAGTATGAGACTATTCTATATTAGCTGGATTGCTCTTTAGACAACAAACATATAGTCTGTTGTCAAACTCTTTCCATTTTTAGTGAGACCAATTGGAACTTGTTGCTTCTAAAGCCAAGGTCCTCTCCATTCCACAATGAGACGTCAAAGTAGAAGACTAGATAGGTAGAGCCTAATCTGTCCAGAGTTTTGCCTTCATCTGTGTAGAAACTCCTGATTCGGAAACTCCTTCCATTGATACAGAAGGGCAACCCATCTTTGAACATTAAAAGATTAAGTGGCTTGTCCATGATTATGTGGTTAATATTTATTAAATGTGATTAAAAAAGTGGAATTCTAACCCCAAATAATGACTTAGATTATTCACTATTTTAGATTCTGTTCCTTCTATTATCTTGGATAATCAAGAATCACATTTGTCAATAGTCAATAAGCAATTACTGCTACTACTAATAATAGTGAGCATTATTATGGTGCCTTAAAGTTTGCAAAGCACTTTAAATATATTATGATTTAATCTTTACAATGACCCTGTGAGGTAGGTGGCTATTAACCTCATTTTATAGGTTAGGAAACTTTGGTGGAGAGAGGTTGAGTGACTTGTCAAAGGTCACATAGCTAGTAACTGACTGAGGCAGGATTTGAACTCAGATCTTCTTTGACTTCAAGTCAGTCTATCCATTTGAAGTAGTCCAGTCTGTCCATTATATTACCATGTGTCAGTCACTGTGTTAAGTGCTGGAAATACAAACAAAAAGAAATAGCCCCTGCCCTCAAGGAGCTCCATTCTAATGAATGTATCTTAAAGTATGGTTCCCTTCTTATCTATAATCAAGTACTTTGCAAGTCAGAAAATGCTATATAAATAAATGTTAGCTGTTATGATGTTATATAAAGAATGTTGTAGATTTAAGGCCATGCTACAGTTTTTTTGACCCCTCTAGAGGCAGCTAGGTGGTACAGTGGATAATGTCAGGAAGACCTTAGTTCAAATCTGACCTCAGATACTTGTTAGCTTTGTGACCCTGGGCAAATCACTTACTCTATCTGCCTCAACTGTAAAATGAGGATAATATCAACACTTTCAAGGTTGTTGTAAGGATCAAACGAGATAATGTAGGCACTATTAAATAAATGCTTATTCCTCTCCCTTCTCTTGCTTTGGGATAGAAAAGACAACTCCTTTGGGAAAAAAAGCAGTCGTTTGTGGTGTTGTTAGAGCCTTATTACAGTGGGAAAATATGTCTGCATTATGTGTTACCTGCCTCCGAAGGTCTTACCATTTATAATAGCACAGGTTGTCATTGATCATCAGTATAAGCTTGTAGCTGGAAAAGTTACTAGATGTATGGCATATAAAAGGAGTACACATTTTGTGTTTTTGTTTTTTAATATTGAAAGTACACTACAATTTCTCTTTGGCTATCTCCCATTTTAGGAGCAATAAATATTTTAGGACATAGTTTCATTCAGTGATTAACAGATTAACAGTTAATTTCTGTCTCTACAAATCAGATGCCACTATAATTGTTACTGTAAGGAAGGGCTCTTTGTTTTGCTTTAAATTATTTCTGTGTGCTGATGGATTTACCATAGTAATAGTGCTTTTCTGATCATATTAGCACACATTTCCAGTGAAAGAAAATAATTTTGATGTCCTGGATTCATTATAATTCAATTTTACTTTTTACTCTGCTGATCTTTAGTAGTAGTAATGGAAGATTAGAGTGAATCTCTCCATTTATTATGGTATATAGTTGACTTTTTAATGTTCTTTTATTTTATAACTAATTTCCATTCATATAGGTAAAATCTGATTACATCAAATGCATGTGTGGTTGGTCTTTATGGTGCTTCTTTGTGGTCTGAGGACTACTCACTTGTACTGATGTTTATGAAGTTTAACCCTCCCCCAAAAAAACCTAACCAAAACACCAAACTTTTGTGTAATTTTCTCTTAAAAACATTAAATTAAATTAAAAAAATTAAATTATATTTGCCATGGGGTTTTTTCCCTATTATTTGTTGCCTATTTGTTAGTGGCCTTTTGGGGGTGTGGCAAGTAAAAATTAATGGAGTGACAACAGATTTTTTTTCCCCCAGCTAAAGTTCTCCCTGAAAAAATTTAAAAACTGTTTTTACATTGTAATATATGTGTTATTCTGGTCTCCATTAATGTATCAGTCATTCTTTATGAGCACGTAGCTTTATGTTGAAGGAAGCTAAGTTCTTTCTTCGGAGTAATTTGGGTCTACTAAGAAGAAGCAGTTGTTTTTGTTGCAAGGAGCTGGGGATTGGAGATGGGAATTGGAAGTTGCAGTAATTTTTTTCTAAAGGCATCGACAGAACTTAATTAAAGAAGCAGTTACAGTTCACTTTCCTATACCCTTTACCTCAAACATCATAGGCACCCCTACCAGAAAAAACAGGAATTTCTATACCATTCATCAAAACAGCACAGTAAACAAAAAGATTTCAGAAGCTTAGAGTATGAAAAGGGTGAAAGTGTATACAGGATTCTCCCTTTAATGAGGAAATTTCTTTTTATTTGCTAATTTACCTAATTAAGACTGGACATCTTCGTCTTCCTTCTCCCTCCCCCCCCCAATTTCCTGAAACCTGGAAATATAATTTAATGAAACTGTAGTATTATAGTGATCCTGCCCTGGGTCTGGAAAAAAAGGATGCACTTTTGTTAATATTGAGTATTATAAGGAATTTTAGATGCCTGTCATGGAATTTGATTGTTTTATTATTTTGTTATTGCTATTTGAAATATGTTGGCAGAGGCTTATTGGATTTTCAAGTCAAGGATTGTTTAGGAAGTCTCATTTAGTGTAAAGCAATCAGTAGCAAGTTCTAGCAGACTTCTTTATTTTAATTTCTCATCCTTAAGTATGAAAAGCTAAAAGTCATTTAGCTAAAGTCATTGAGACAATAACCTGCATCATTATTAGACTCAGTCTGTTATTAACAAGATTTTAGTGTTAATGGCTCAGCCTCTGTACCTGAGGAAGGGTTATAGCTTTTTACCAAAAAGTAAGTGTTCTTTAAAAAAAATTTTTTTTAATTTCATAAAAAATACTTAAATCTAAATTTCTCACAGCAAGCCTCTAATTTAATATTAAGCATACAAAAATAAGCTTTTTTTTTTCCTTTTATAAAACTCCAGGAATAAACAACATATGCTGAGCTTCCAATCTCAAAGGCCAATTTAAATGTGCAACTTTTGTTTCTGGGGAAACTACCTTAATACTCAGTGAAACTAGGATTCCTTAGTGATATTATTTCTTTAAAAAAATTTTTTTTAATTTCATAAAAATACTTAAATCTAAATTTCTCACAGCAAGCCTCTAATTTAATATTAAGCATATAAAAATAAGCTTCAAAAAGTACGTGTTGCTGCTTTAAACCAAGAAGATTGAAAAAAATCTGGCAAATCACTGCTTCACTCTGAGTTTGCAAAGGGGACTTTGAAGAGGAAGAATGGTCACATTTCTTGAGAGAGTTAGAATTGTTTTGTTTCTAAGTAGCATGGCTGTAGCTTTCATATGGACCTTTCCTGTTATCATTTTCCTTATTTCAAAATTGTTAGTGCTTCCTTACCATATTATACAAGTGGGAACCTCAGTTAACTGCTAGCTTTGTGATTTCTAATGAAAGAGATCAAAGATCATTCAGACTTCGTAAGACCATTTGAGAGGGACAGAAGGTTCCTCTAACTGTCCTTCAGAATCTCTTTTCAAGGGACCTATAATAGCCCAGAAGTAAATTTGCTTCAGGTATTCCCATTGTGAAGTAATTGGTAAATATCTGGGACTTTGAGAAGTAAATCCATCAGAATGAGAAAGGCTAGGCAAAAGTCTAATCCAAACTAAATATACTGAATTATACATTACAATAATATCACAGAAGTAAAAGGTTAAGATAACCCTTTACTTTACAACTATTCTGTAGCTCAGAATGATAGAGATCAGTAAAAGAGAATTAAGGGAATTGAAAATCCTAATTGATGTTGTTGAGAGTGGATTATTAAGAGTTGATATAACTAACTTTATTTTGTTCTAATTCACCATTTGCTTATATGTGACCCCAGCACATACTAACTACACTATAAAAAACTACAAGACTGTTTTAAGCCAGCTAGCTTCCTGTAATTTTTTTTTCCTTCACCTGTAATAGTTTCAAGGATTCCATACTTCTTTTTCTCATGTCATTAGTGATAGATATCCTCTTATTTCATGTAACCAACTGTATTATGACAGATACATATTGCTTCTTTATGTCATATAACCAGCTGCTTTGTAACAAACCCTGTTTTCTGTTTATTTCATGTAATGAGTAATATACACATAGATATGTGTGTCTTACAAAACAGCTGGATATATATGTATGTATGTGTGTATATATACATATGTCTATGTATGTGTGTGTCCATTTGTTTTATAAGAGAGATATATACATTTCCATCCACTTGCTGGTGGAGTGTGTCTCACTCTGATTGAATAAAACTGCAGTGCCTGTCTTGTTGCCAGTCAATTGGCAGTAGCTCTAATAAGTGAACTCAACAGAGGGAATCTTATGTGACAAAACTCATATGACAGTTCTTGATCACTCAAATCGGACTGCAGTAGCTCAGGCTCTCCCAGGTCCCCAACTCCAACAGCTTTCCAGCTTCTACCAGGTAAGTTCACCTATTTGGAAACTTCTAGAGAGAGAAACTAAGAGGGCTGATAAAACTGCAGTCAGGCACCTTTGTACTCTAAATGTAAAGATTCAGAGAGTCAGGTTAGGTTTTTGTGTATTTTTTGTTTTGTATTGTGTGTCCAAATTTCTTGCACCTGAGAATTTCTTACATATTAACTGTTGTCCAGAATTGGAAATATCTGGTGTGGGCAGCTACACCTACTCCCCTTTGAGCAGTTACTCCTGAGGAGAATGCAAAGGCTCAACTAGAGAACCTCGTGCTTTGATACTGTGATAGGAGGACTTCTATTTCTAGGGGGATACCTGGTTAGGACTAGGATCTCTCTGAACCTTGTGCCCTGCCACCTCATCTCCTGCAAGCAAATAAGCAAGAGACCTATCTATTTTGTCTGTTAGTCATGCTTTTCATGCTTTGTTGCCCTTCCTGTCTTTCTGGTTTTGGTATAATTCTGAGGTAAATCTTGAGTAGTCAGTGTTATCCCTATTTCTAATAATACAGTTCTGACATAATTCTTAATAGATGTCCAGATAGTCACTGGTCTGTGGGATCTGGTTAGTCTGTCCTGGAATAAGGCCCTCTGGGAAATATTTTGACTAACTGGAGAAAAATTCCAGGAAGGTCTGATCTTTCTACGTCTATGTTTGTTGAACTTAGTCTAATTGGCGTGTGTGTGTGGGTACACATACATAGATATACATATACATATACACATACTTACATTTTATATGTATGTTTTTCCTGTTAAACAACTGGGGTTGCCGTATGGTGCCTTTGGTCATGAAATTTTACAGTTTCGAAAGGGTCAATTGAAGGAAACAAAAAAGTATTGTCTTTGGCTTGAAAGATTCTCTGGAGAAAGGAAAACTTAAAACCAGACAGGAAATAACTAAGACAGTCAGCATTTTCTGTGTTTTGTGTCCGTAAATCCAGCTGACTTTTTCCTATGGTCTGATCAGTTAAAGGAGAAAGATAGAAAAGTGGTAACTTTTATATTAAGAATTTCAGTTTTTGAAGGATATGGTCTTATTTCTGTGTGTTTCAAATTCTGGCCAAGTTGGGGGTGCAGAAAGGGAAACCAGTTAGATGGAAGGGGATCCTTTTCCCATTTGCAGAAATTTTGATGTTGAAAAACTAATTAGAGACTGACTTTATGACTGAAGCATAATCTGTTTAACATGTACTTCCAAATTAGGAAGAGAATGTAGTTTGAATATTTTTATGTATATTGAAATAATTTAGCAGGAGTTTTTGGGGTGTAGCACCCTAGAGTGGGGAATAAACATTTATATAGTGTCTGTTATGTACCAGGCAAATGCTAAATCATATACAAATATCTTATTTGATCCTCATGACAACACTGAGGTTTTTGTCCCCTTTTTACAGTTGAGGAAACGGAATCAAACAGATTAAGTGATTTGCCCAGGATCACAAAGCTAGTAAGTGTTGGGAGTTCAAATTTGAAGTTAGGTCTCTCTGACTGCAGGCCAAGTGTTTGGACTTTTAAAAGAAACTTTGTGACAAACAGTACCCAGACCCTCTATTACTCTCTCCCTTCAAGAGTAAAAGATTTATTGTTTTAATGTGGGGAAAGAAAGTGATTTCAGACTATAGAATGCTCAGTACTTAAATAGAACTGAAGCCAGTATAAATGGTCTCTGGTGGTTCCAGCAATTTTGCAGTTTGAAGTTTTTAAGACTTAAGAACCACCTAGTTCAGCTATTGAGCCTTCTCTCCAGCTTGAAAAGAAAGAGACTTTTTTTAAAGCAGAAAGCAAATAATTTGGGAATAAGAAAAGTTTCATTTTAGGGGAATGGTTTAGCTTACCACTGCGGCCTTCTGTGAAAGAAATAGTAGAACTTAATTGCCAAGGTAAATTTGAAGCAGAGTCACGTCAGAGAAATTGAAATAGACTATGCATTTGCAAGCTTTTAAGTAAGGGAAGGGAATAAGCATTTATCTATTTTAAAAATATACTTTTATTTATTTCATTAAATATTTCCTAATTACATGTAAGAAAAAATTTTGACATTCATTTTTTAAAATTTTGAGTTCCAAATTCTCTCCATCTCTTGAGAAGGTAAGCAATTAATATCAATTTTATCTGTGAAGTCATGCAAAACATTTCCATATTAGCCATTTTGCAAAAGAAAATGCATTCCCCGCCCCACTCCCCCCCCCCAAACATAAAGAAAGTTTAAAAAAAAGAGGATGCTTCAGTCTGCACTAAGTTCTCTCTGGAGATGGAAAGCATTTTTCATGATAGATCCTTTGGAATTGTCTTGGATCATTTTGCTGATCAGAGTAGCTAAGTCATTCACAGTTGATCATCCTTAAAATATTGCTATTACTGTGTACAATGTTCTCCTGGTTCTGCTCACTTCAATCTGCCTCATTTCATAGAAGTCTTTACAGGTTTTTCTGAAACCATCCTGCTCATCATTTCTTATAGCACAATAGTATTTCATCCCAGTCATATACGACAACTTGTTTAGCCAATCTCCAATTTATGGGCATACCCTCAATTTCCAATTCTTTGCTACCACAAAAAGAGCTGTTATGAATATTTTTGTACAAATAGGTCCTTTTTCCTTTTCTTTGATCTCTTTGGGATACAGACCTAGTAGTGGTATTGCTGGGTCCCAGTATGCACAATTTTATACCCTTTGGGCATAGTTCCAAATTGTTTTCCTGAATGGTTGGACCAGTTCATGACTCCACCAGCAGCACATCAATGTCCTAATTTTTCCACATTCTCTCCAGCATTTGCCATTTCCTTTTCCGTCATGTCAACCAATCTGATAAGTGTGAGGTGATCTCAGAATTGTTTTAATTTGCATTTCTTTAATAGTGATTTAGAGCATTTTTTCATGTGACTGTTGATAGCTTTTAGGGAGCAGCTAGGTGGAGCAGAGGATAGATTGCTGGGCTTGGAGTCAGGAAGACTTGAGTTTAAATCTGGCCTCAGACACTTACTACCTATGTGATGCTGGGCAAGTCACCTGTTTGTCTCAGTTCTTCATCTGTAAAATGAGCTTGAGAAGGAAATAGCAAATTACTCTAGTATCTTTGCCAAGAAAATCCCAAGTGGAGTCAGAAAGAGTTGGAGATGATTAAATGACTGAACGACAACAGCAATTGATAGTTTTGATTTCTTCTTCTGAAAACTACCTGTTGATGTCATTTGGCCTTTTTTTTTTTATAGTTTCCTGTTTTCCTTCTAATTTTGGCAGCATTAATTTGTGCAAAAACTTTTCAATTTCATGTAATCAATATCCATTTTACTTCCTGTGATCCACTCTGTCTTTTGTTTGGTCATAAACTCTTCCCTTATCATAACATAGATCTGACAGGTAAATTTTTCCATGCTCCTCTAATTTACTTAGATATCACCCTTTGTGTCTAAATCATCTATCAATTCTGACCTTATCTTGATAAATGATGGGAGATGTTGGTTCATGCCTAGTTTCTTCCAAACAGCTTTTCAGTTTTTCCAGCAATTTTTGTCAAATGGTGAGTTCTTACCTCAAAAGCTTAGATCTTTGAGTTTATTAAATACTAGATTACTATGATCATTTACTACTGTATATTGTGTACGTAATCTGTAATAAGCATTTTTTAAGCACTTAAAACATGCCAGGCACTATGGTAAACTCTGTACAATTCAGGAAACTGAGACAGACAATGATTAAATGACTTGCCCAGGTTCACCAGTGTCTGAAGTCACATATGAACTCAGGTCTTCCTGACTCCAAGTCCAGCATTCTCTCCATTGTGCCACCTACCTGTCTAAGCAAGAAACTAAGTTGAAAGCAGTTTACTTGACAAAATGAAAAACTGTAAACCTTGAAGTTTCAGTTCTGATCAGGTAAAAGTAAAGTTTTGTAATGAATTCAAAGTACATAGGGAAAGTGTGTTAAATTTGCAAAGGAAAGGGGCAGCTAGGTGATAGAGCACTGGCCCTGAAGTCAGGAAGACCTGAGTTCAAATTCAGCCTCAGACACATAACACTCACTAGCTGTGTGACTCTGGGCAAGTCACTTAACTCCAGTTGCCTCACCAAAAAAAAAAAAATTTGCAAAGGAAAGATTCAAGAGAATAGAGTAAAATTAGTTCTGAAACTGATTTGAAATATGATTTGGAAGCAAAAAAGTTCAGGATGGAAAGTTAACAGTGGAGAAAAGTGAAGCATTGAATTAGTGTGTAGAGAATAGTGCAAATTCTGTGGTTTGCAAGGCTTTGATCATAGTTTGTGGGAAGAAAGGGAAACAAAATTAGAGGAAGTTGGAGACTGCACTGACCCAGTGTGGATGTGAAGCTCAATTGAGAAGTATATAAAAATGATTTTAGACATAGAAAAGTTTTTAAAAATTCAACTCGATTTTGATTTCCCAAAAGCAGGAATATTGAACTAGTGATTTTTCACTCAAATTGTGTGACAGTACAAGGTCTTGGGCAATTTAAAATTTGGATTCATAATGGGTTTGACAAATTAATTTGGGAAATAACTCAAGCATAGGTGATTGCTTCTATAAGTGGTAATTGCTGGTGTCACCTTTGTAATTATAAGTGCGAAAGTGATAATTACTTTATACTTGTCTCTGAATGCAACTACTATAAATGCTGAAATTGGTAGATGAATGGAATTTTTCCCCCCTTAGCTGACTAGAGATACGTTCAAGTGAATTAGTGTAATTTGTTGTTTTTTTTTAATTAATTTATTTTGATTTATCAACAATCACTTCCATAAGCTTTTGAGTTTTAAATTTTTCTCCCCCTCCCTCCTCACCTCCCTCCCCAAGATGGTGTGCGATCTGATATAGGCTATACATATACATTATTAAACATATTAAACATATTTTCACATTAGTGATGTTGTAAGTAAGAATTAGAACCAATAGGAGGAACCACCAAAAAGAGGAAACAAAACACAACAGAAGAAAAAAAATAGCTAATAGTATGCTTCAATCAGCATTCAAACTCCACAGTTCTTTCTTTGGATGTGGATAGCATTTTCTGTCATGAGGCCTTTGGAGATGTCTTAGATCCTTGTGTTGCTGAGAAGAGTTAAGTCTATCAATATTAGTACCTACCTGATTATGTTATTCCCTTCTTGAGCCAAATCTGATGAGAGTAAGGTTCAAACAATGCTCATCTCTGTCCCTTCTTTCCCTCTGCTGTAATGTAATTTACTCTTGTCTGCCTCTTCCTTTCCTTTTCTCTCAGTACATTTTCTTAGATCAGATTAATCCACGTACTTGGATCCATTTAACCCACTTGATTAGTTTTTTTTTTAATCATTACATCAAAGTCAACTTATACCCATCCCCTTTATGTATACTCCTTTAACATGGTGTAATAACAATACGATTCTCAAGGGTTACAAGTGTTATCTTCCCTTGCAGGGATGTAAACAGTTTACCCTTATTAATAACATGTTTCTTTCTGTCCCATTTACCTTTTTATGTCTCTCTTGAGTCTTGTATTTGAAGATCAGATTTTCTGTTGAGCTCTGGTCTTTTTATCAGGAAGGTTTGGAAGTCTCCTATTTAATTGAATATCCATGTCCTCCCCAGAAAGATCATGCTCATTTTCGCTGGGTAGTTGATCCTTGGTTGTAATCCAACCTCCTTTGCCTTACGGAATATCATATTCCATGCCCCATGATCTTTTAATGTAGAACCTGAAAGGTCCTGTGTAATTCTGACTGTGGTTCCATGATATTTAAATTGTATCTTTCTGGCTGCTTGCAGTATTTTCTCTTTTACCTGGTAATTTTGGAATTTGGCTACTATATTCCTTGGCATTTTCAATTTGGGATATCTTTCAGGAGGTGATTGGTGGATCTTTTCTATGGCTATTTTACCCTCTGGTTCTAGGACCTCAGGGCAGTTTTCCTTTATGATTTCCTGAAAGATACTGTTCAGGCTCTTTTTTTCTTCGTGATTTTCATATAGACCAATAATTTTTAAATTATCTCTCCTGGATTGATTTTCCAGGTCAGTTGTTTTACCAGTGAGGTATTTTACATTTTCATCTACTTTTTCATTCTTTTGTTTTTGTTTGACTGATTCTTGCTCTTTCATAGAGTCATTAGTTTCCATTTGCCTAATTCTAATTTTTAATAAATTGTTTTCTTCTATTAGATTTTGCACCTCCTTCCCCATTTGGCCAATTGCATTTTTTAGGGACTTGTTTTCTTCAGTGTACTTTTTTTCCAGTTGGCCAATTGTATTTTTTAAGGACTTGTTTTCTACAGTTAATTTTTTTTTTTTTTTTTTTGGCTAGGCAGTGGGGTTAAGTGACTTGCCCAGGGTCACACAGCTAGTAAGTGTTATGTGTCTGAGGTCGAATTTGAACTCATGTCCTCCTGACTCCAGGGCCGGTGCTCTATCCACTGTGCTAGCTAGCTGCCCCCTACAGTTAATTTTTGCCCTTCCTTTTCCAAACTATTGACTCTCTCTTGCATACCTCTCATTTCTTCTCCCATTTTTTCTTCTACCTCTCTCATTTGACTTTGAAAATTCTTCTTGAGCTCTTTTAAGAAGGCTTTTTGGGCTTCAGACCAGTTCATATTCCTTTTTGAGGTTTCAGATGTGGGTTTGTTGACAATGTTGTCCTCTTCATAATTTCTGCCTTGATCATTTTTGCTCATGGTGTTTGCTTATTTCCTGGCATTTAAAGAGATTGAACTCTCCTGTTGGGGAGCAGAGGGCGCTGACCCAAGCTTCTTGTGTTGGGAGCCTAGGGCCTGGTCACTGACTTTGTGTGCTGGGGCCTCCAGTGCTGGCAATTGGAGGCTGTAGGATTCTGGCAGCTTACCTGGTGTTGAGCTGGAATCAGCAACACTGGAACTCTAGCGGTAGGATTGGGTAGTGTGGCTCCTGGAGATTCCTGCTCACCTGGGCCTTTCCTTCCTTTTGCTTTCTTCCGCTCCTTTCAAATGGTGCTTGGAGTATGTTTATCTGCCTGGGGCCCCTTGCAGCATTGCTTCTCTTAGTTTTGCTGAGGCACTGGGAGAGCCAGTTGCTGTAGAATGACAAGGTACCTGGTGGTTTTCCAAGTTGGTTTCCACCGATTCCCCCGATTCCCCCCCCCCTCACTAAGACACTGAGGGGTGCAGGTGTTGGTATTTGCCTGCTCCACCATCTGGGTTTCAGGATCTCCTCCTGGTATGCTGAGGTGAGGCTTTCTTGCTAGCTTGCTGGGATGCCTCCTGTTCTGTACCACTCCCCTTCCCCCTGGGCAAGAGAGGCCTTTCCTGTCAATCCCTCAAGCTACCTGTGCTGCTGGACTGCTGCACCCCATCTTTCTTCTGGTTCAGTTGTTCCAGAGTTTTTCCTGGGGCAATATTTTCTGGGCTTTCAGGGGTTAATAAGGGTGATTAGTGTAATTTGACTGGCCATAAGTTTTGTTTTGTGTTCATGTTTTAAATCTTAAGTATTGTTTTATGTTAGTATTATAATTTTTCACATTGTGATTTGGGGAATCATTATATTGAAGTGCTATTAATTTGTGGAGTGATACCTATAGTGTAAAGCATTTGTATCATTAAGGAGTTAGCTCCTCTTGATCTGAATGCTGTGAAATTATGAATTTGAGCTATCACTTATTAGGGATTTGTCAGCAAAATGGTGTCCATATGGTTATAAAGACTATCAAGTATTCCTGTGGGTATGTTTTGTTAAAAAAAATTAATGATAATTGCTTAGTGTTTGGGAAAAGTACAAAAGACCCTGGAAAGTTTCATTTGTGAAGTTCTTTGAGAAATTGCTAGGTCCTTGGGCCTTACCAAGGTCAAAATCTTATCAGTTCTGTAAAAGAATGTATGTGAATAATGAGAACCTTGTAAATTCTAAAATAGTAATTTGTTTTACAGAGTAACTAAGATTTTTCTTCCAAAACAAACACAGCCAAAGAGAAGATGGCATAAAGGTTTGCTTATAGTATAGAAAAGGTTTTATAATGAATCTTACTGTTCCAGTCATTTGACATCTCTGAGCCTACTAAAGGGATCCAGGTATAAAGGATCTTATTGCTAAAAAAAAAAAAAGCATCTTAAAATATGCTTTTATTCCTACTATTCATAATTTATGGCCATTACTTGTCTCAACTCCCTAACCTAGGCAGCTAAGGTAAATCAGTTCTTAAACTAGCCTTCTTGCTTATTGGTTTAATAGTTACATATTTAATGTATAAGATCATGTCCTTATAGTTGCACACATTTTCTAGCTAAATAAATCTTCCCCTTCCCCTGATATGAGGATAAAATATATCCTCAAAGGGTGTTGTAATAAGTGATAAAGATGTAAAATGCTCTTTTTCTTAATTGAGTAGTAAATCTTACTTTGAGAAAGGCAAGAAGATCAGAATATTTCTATTTGAAACTAGGATATGTTTTCCAGTGGATAAAAGAATATACTTAAAGGACTTGTGATAGCTACAACTATATTAGTAGTCTTAGAACTTCTGCTTTTGTGCCAGTAATAACAATGACAAAAGGCCAAGTAAAGATAATGGTCCTAACTGATATATTTTAAATTTAATCCTGGAAGTAATAGAAAACATGACTTAAAATGGTAGGGCAAAGTATTAAAATTCTTTCAAATTTGTTTGAATATCTGCAGGTGAATTTTATACAAATGCCTAAATAAATGGGTTTTGAATAGGTTTTAGTAATTGTAAATTCCCAAGTTGGTTTGAGGCTTTCACATATAGAATTTAGTTCTAAGGAGTCTTTTAAATCATCTTCCTTATTGAATTTTCTCTCTGATAATATCAAGAGACAGAAGGGCTCATTTTATAAGTCAAGTCCTCACCGGACCTTTTAAAAATGCTTCCTCCAGGGGGCAGCTAAGTGGCACAGTGAATAGGGCACCAATCCTGGAGTCAGAAAGACCTGAGTTCAAATCCAACCTCAGACACATGACACTTATTAGCTGTGTGACCTTGGGCAAGTCACTTAACCCCAGTTGCCTCACCAAAAAGCAAAACAGCAACAACAACAACAAAATGCTTCCTCTAACCCATAAACTTCGTTGTTTCTATCACTTATAGATCTTGAGCAAAGTAGAAAGAAAAAAATATGTAAAAATTGAAACTCTCAAAACTTTCAGATGAGTTAAAGGTACCCTGGTCTGTTTCTTTCTATAATGTTCTTTCTATAACCCTGATGACTTTAAGGTTAACACCATAAGACTTTCACCACATGCAATAATTACTAGAAGGCCATTGTGATTAGGTTTTGCCAGACCTCACTAAATCATTCTGTCTTATCACTAGCAGGTTTAAATAGCATTACTTAGAGAACTTCCATGAGTGGAATTGCATGGCTTAGAAACTGGAAAAAGTTAGATCAATTAGTGGATTTACTAGAAGAAATACCACTGTGAATTGGCCTTAGAAGTAAGGGGGAAAGGACCATCTTAGTGTAAGCAGATGTGACATTAATTTTGATACCCCTACTCAATTTAATCAATATTTACTCAGTCCATTGTGATTTAATGGGTATTAGTGATTGTATCAGTGAGTTAAGTAGAATAGCATTAAGTTTAATTTAGTTAATGATATAAGAATAAGAAGTCATACAGGTTAAAATTAATTAACTTACCCACCAGTAGTGATGAGAATATTCTACTTGATTTATAGGATAGATTTATACTTTATCAGTTCAGCCTGTTATAAGGACTTCTGTTAAGGACTTATGTTAGGAAATTGATGTATTAGCACTAACAACCCCGCCCCCAGTAAATGGACAATGCTTGAAAAAACAGTTTCCTTGTGCTCTTGTCATAAATGTTCTTATAACCAAGCCCCAAAATACTGCTGACAAAGTATGAGTGGTTAATGGATATGTCCCTTAGCCAATCAGAGGAGTTTTTTTGCTCCTGAAGATTACCAGTCATTAGCCTCATTCTATTTTTAGTGCCCTCCAAAGGTTCATAAAAGTGGGTGATTTCTGAGCCAGAGGGGTCCTTGACTTTGAGGAAGATCTTGGATCCAGTGATCTCCCTAATACGTTGATGTAGCTCAGTTTCCTTTTGTTATGAATTGGATTTTTGCGACTTACATTTTGGTAATGCCAGTCAGGAGGTTGAGGTGTGGACCCCGATCCCCTTTGGCTGCCCTTTCAAGGGACCAAAAAAGGACCAGGCTTCATACGGTTATTTTTGCTGCTGGCTCCTTTGAGGAAGACGGCCCTGGGAGGTTGGACTCCCTTCAACCTTACCACCCAAATTCTCTGAGCTACAGGTGAGCCTCTCCAAACTTGCAGTTGCTGAGTCTACCTTTATTTCTAAATTAATGGTCTGTTTCTTTTTTTTTTTTTGGTTCCTTTTTTTTTTTTTTAAAGGCAGTTGGGATTAAGTGACTTGCCCAGGGTCACACAGTTAGTAAGTGTCAAGTGTTTGGTCTGAGGCTGGATTTGAACTCAGGTCCTCCAGACTTCAGGGCCAGTGCTTTAGCTACTGTGCCACCTAGCTGCCCCTGTTTATTTTCATTTTGAAAGCAATCCCTCATTGGGCTTGAAAAAGAAACTACCAATCATTTCCAAATTAAATTAGGTGTTTCTGTGTCAGATACTTTTTAAGTTAAGAAAGTTTAGTTAAGAAAGACTCTAGAGCAGTCAGGTGAATTTTAAATTTAGGGAAAATTGAAAACTGATTAAAAAAATTTTGAAATTTAAAGTACACACCAAATTTTTCAGTACAAATTGAATTTTTTTTTTAGGCTAATCTTACAATGCCAGTGTTACATCCCCTTTCCACTAGCTGAAGTGTTTTCTGGCTGACCTCAAGGTCTGGAAAGCTAGCCAATTTTTGGTAGAACTTCCTCTTTTTTTTCTTTTTACTTTTTCTTTAGAATTTTTGAGCATAAAATAGGGTTTTGAGTGTAAAATTGATTTTAAATTTCCAATTATTGATTATCTATCTAAGCTTGTCTTTCATTTTAGAACCAGTCTCTGGGCCTCTCTGTGTATAAAAGCACTATACTACAGCTCTTAGCCATAAACGGGGCATCAGGACTAGGACTTAACCTGTTAGTCACCTGAAAAGGAGCTAATGAGGGACCACTGTAGCCCTCTAGGAGCCTCCCTACTTATGAACCGATGTACCCAGGTGTTAAAGTTGGTGGCAGCTGCCTTGAGGTTGTTATGAGTGGACAGCAGTGATTGTAACCTCAAGAGTAAGGACTGCCAGCTAGAACACATTGAGCTTTCAGGAGGGAGTACCTGTTAGGGCTATTTATGGGTTTCCTCTAGATCAGGGGTGGGGAATCTTTGGCCTTGAGGCCACATGTGGCCCTCTAGGTCCTCAAATTTGGCTCTTTGACTGAATCCAAACTTCACAGAACAAATCCCCTTAATTAAAGGATTTGTTCTGTAAAACTTGAGCTAAGTCAAAAGGCTGCACCTGAGGACCTAGAAGCCAACTGGGAAAGGTATTGGTACAAACAGGATCACTCCTTCTAGATAAAGAAGGAGAGCAGCTGTCTTTTCTACAATTAAGAGAGTCTCCCTTAGAAGTGGAGCAGCATCTCCTCTGCCTAGAAAGTACCTTGAGGACCTTGGGAGATGCTATACTGGTAGGATTGAAAACCGGAAATAAAGGTCGTAAGGCTGAACCCCCAAACTGAACATTAGACTTATTGACTAAGAAGAATTGAAGAATCACATCAAAATCAAATCCCTGGATAATTGAGCATTTTTACTCTAGGGACAGAGCAGAAAATAACTTGATTGGAAAGGATCTATGTTGGAGATTCCTGAGATGCTTTAGAAATGTCTTCATTGGAACATCTCAGAGGCAAACTGGCTTTGGGAATTTTTAGCAGGAGAGTTCTTAGTGAAATTCTTTCAAGAGAGTTCCAGGGAGGAATACTCTTCTCTGGAGACACCCAGGAGGAGATATGGGGTCAAGCTTGAGCATTCTTATAAGATCCCTTTTGGGCTCTTGCATCATGGAATAAGGTTAAATTCCCCATCTAACTGGTGATGACAAAGAAAGGAGCTGTTAGGCCATACGGAAGCATGGAGCAAAAATGCTAAGAATTTAGATGATTTGTTTTGGCCAATATTTGGAACTTTTGATTATGCTTAGAGGTTAAGGTTTTTTCTTGAACATCTCCTAAATCTCACAGACCAAATGAATTACAGGTATTGCTGGGAAGCTCTGAGTCAAGCCCCTTATTTTCTAACTGGTCCTCCATTCTTTATCCTTCCTTACCTGATCGTCCTCCCTCTGTACTTCTACCTTTCTCTCCTTCCACAACAACTACAAACAGAAAACAGCTTACTTGTGGGAAAGGTTTATCAGGCCAGAGGGGGAGCCCTAGCCCCTGTTAGAGAACATAACCCTTTCAGCCCTTCTGATATCTCCATTTGGACAAAAGATACCCCAAAATTTGGTGAAGATCCTGAAGCTGTTGTTATCCAATTTCAGGCCATATTTAGGGGTTATAACCCAACCTGGAGAAATGTAACTGACTTAATGGAAATGTTGTTCTCCCCAAGAGAAAGAACTGCCATAATAGAAGCTGCTAATAAAGTTTCAAGAGGAAATGCCCCAGCAGGACCAGGAAGTCTTCCTAACTGGCTTTAACAAGACACAAATTGGGACCCTAATAATCCTGCACACAGTGCCCTGCTGGTTCAAGCCAGAGATTCTTTAATTCAGAGCATGGGACTCTCTTTGCATCCAGACAACTGGAGTAAGTTTTAGGAGCCCACCCAAGAAGAAAATGAGACCCTCAAGTGCTTCTCTGACAGGTTATACAAAGAGTGCTAAGCACTTCATTGGGTTAGATCCTCTTAACCCTCAGGATGCCAGGATTGTTAATGCTACCTTTGTTGACCAGTCTCTGTCAGAGATCAGGCAGTATTTTCATGAGCACTGCCCTAGATGGCATGAAAAAAAAAATAGGTGAACTGAAGGCTCTTGTCCAATATGTTTATGAAGAAAGAAACACAGTGGGTGATAGAAAGGAGAGCCCAAGTTAAAAATCCAGTCCATCTTGGCCCCTGTTCAGGTCAAAGGCCTTTTTTTGTGCTACACAAACCCAGTGTAAAATGTAAGAATGCTTTAATTGTTATCAAAGGGAATATCTTACTCAGGACTGTTGAAGGAAGAAATTGAGATCAGAAAGGCCAAAGATTCCATAATATCTTTACCAGACCTCAGAGGTGAAACAATAATAGACTTTTAGGGCTACCAAATGACAGTGGGTTTGTAAGGCCCCACAAGCAAATTGAGAGAGGTTTTAGATAGCTGCAAGGAAATCCTCTCACATGGAGGGGGGTGGGGCAGGCAAGGACTTTGTGCTGGGCTAACACATTTAAATCTGACATCCTTGCCCCTCTTATCCCTGTCTTTGCCTCTCCCTGAACAAGAGAATTCCAAATTACCCTTAAGGTTGGTAGTTATGATTTTTTTATCTCATGTCATGTTATATATGTTTTCTTTATTGTGTAACCAACTGTGTTGTAACAAACACATTTCTTTTTTTATTTTATGTAACCAGCTGCTCATGTAATGAGTGGGGGGTGTGTGTGTGTGTGTGTCTGTGTCCAGTGGTTTTATGAGAGACACATTTCTTTCCACTTGCTGTTGGAGTTTGTCTCACTCTGAAATGAATAAAACGTCAGTGACCCTGTCTCTGGCCTTCATTTTTTGGTCAGTTGGCAGTGGCTAGTCAACAGATTCATCAGAAAGAAATTCATGTGACAATGTTGACAGACAGCTATATGGATGATAGGACTTTCATGATGAGGCAGGAGGGAATGTTCTTGGTGGAAGAATTTGATGGTAAGAATGGAACCACAGCCTGAAGTAAATTGAGAAACTCTCAGCACTAAGCCATGTTCTCTTCCTTATAACAGTAGGTATGTTTCTCTTTTACCCTAACTAATTCTCACCTTTTTTTTTTTCCTTCAGACATTCCATACTCCAAGTCTGGGCGATGAGGAATTTGAGATCCCTCCTATTTCATTGGACTCTGACCCCTCATTGGCTGTCTCTGATGTGATCGGCCACTTTGATGACCTTGGAGACCCCACCTCCTCACAGGATGGCAGCTTTTCAGCCCAGTATGGGGTCCAGACATTGGATATGCCTGTGGCCATGACTCATGGCTTGATGGAACAGGGCGGGGGGCTCCTGAGTGGGGGCTTGGCCATGGTAAGAGGCAAGGGCATTGTTAAGTTTACCCCAAACACGGGGTGAATTGAGGAAGGCACAACTGCATAGGCTTGATGCTATATATGTGGTTGTATGATGCTTATCATCTTGGTACTTAAGCCTAGGTCTGCTCTAGACCAAAAAAATGAAGGGGGGTTTGGACTAAAAGAAAGGAGTTTATTACTTAAGTCAGCTTCATTAGCAAGTGTGTTTTACATTTTTCAAATATGAAGTAGCATCCTGAAGTATAAATGATTTAGAAAGAATCTTAAACCATTTTGACCAGCTTTGGCATAGGCCAGAAATTTGCTTCTAAACTGTTTTATTGGGAAGTGAGTGGGGAATGAGGGAGGAGGAAGCAGTGTCTTGGTTCATATCACACCTTTGGTTCAAATATAGTGCAGTTATTTTTTTAGAGCTTATCTGTTTTGCCTACTCCGCATGCCAGTTGCAATTTTCAAAGTTAATGTGTCAAGCAAAAGTCAAAGGGGCTCTTTACTTTATGCTTCTGATGGCATTCTCTAGACCTTTGGGAAACTTTGTTTTCCCATATTTTGATTTCTTTGAAAACAACACTGCTCCAATTATTTGTTAATATTTATGAATAGGTCTTTTAATTCCAGAGAGGTGAACCTGTTGAAGAATTTGTACTTTAAGTAGATATCTGTTATCTCAATGATTTTAAACTGCTGGTTTCACTGTTCCTGCAGTGAAAACCTACACTGTGATAGTAAAGCCTCCTATGCATTGCAAAAGTTGGGGATTAGTGTTGTAAGAAACATAGGGTTAAAGAAACATACTTGGCTACCCATTAAGCCAGCATCATTAATCAGATTTTCCAAAGCTTTGTCAACATTGCCATTGTTCTGTTTTGTTAAATCTATAAAACCATACTTTATTCCTTTTGTTGACTATATGTATCTTCATTTTTGTTTCATTGTTACTATAAATGTTAGTTGGAAATTGTTTTAAGCAGAAGTCATTTGAGTGACAGGAACTCTGACAATCAATGCCTGTATCTGCAGTTGTGCTTGTAACCTGACTAATGTCCAACTACAGACTTTAGCCAAAATACAGAGTGAAGATTGGTTCTTGTATGAAACGCAATCAAAATTTTTTCTCCTTATTGTTATCTTGCAGTTTAAGGTGATGACACAACTGTCAAAGGTTGTTTCCCCAGAGGGAATTAGGTTATAAAAAGGAAGTGCCAACGTGGTTACAATGACCATGTCATGAGTCTGGGAAGGAGGGTGGGACCTGGAGCATTTAGTGGCTAAATTTATTTTCATCTACCTCTTAGGACTTGGATCACTCTATAGGGACTCAGTATAGTGCCAACCCACCTGTCACAATTGATGTACCAATGACAGATGTGTCATCTGGCTTGATGGGACACAGCCAGCTAACCACCATTGACCAGTCAGAGCTGAGTTCTCAGCTTGGCTTGAGTTTAGGGGGTGGCACTATCCTCCAATCTGCCCAGTCACCTGAGGATCGGCTTTCAACCACCCCTTCACCTACTAGCTCCCTTCATGAGGATGACGTTGAGGATTTCCGGCGGGTGAGACCTCCTTTGGCAGAACTGCTACTCTCATTTTATCCAAGTGCAATGCCCAAGTGTAACATTCCTATATATACAGCCCAGTTATTTTTCTTCTTTCCCGTATGGCCATCTCTTCTGTTTTCTGGGTACAAAGCCCCTGATTTTGCAGTTAATATTGCCCCATTCTCCTTATGATTCTTTGGTTCAGTGTGTGCTTTGTACTTGTTTTTATTTTGGGCAGTTTTGGAAAATATCCATGTGGCTATTTCCATTCCTAGTCCTCAAATTATGTTGTCTTTTTTTTTTTTTAACTTCCTAAGGCATAATGTTTCCCTTTCCCCTTCCTTTCTGCAGCTCCCCAGTCAGAAGACAATTGTGGTAGAGTCAAGCAAAAAGCAGAAGACTCCGAAGAAAAAGAAGAAGAAAGATCCCAATGAACCCCAAAAACCAGTCTCAGCATATGCCTTGTTCTTCCGTGACACGCAGGCAGCCATCAAGGGACAGAATCCCAATGCTACTTTTGGGGAGGTTTCAAAAATTGTGGCCTCCATGTGGGACAGTCTGGGAGAAGAGCAAAAACAGGTAAGGGGATGTAAGGAGCAAGGGTTAGCAGTAGACAATAGAAGTTAACAAAGTTTTCTGGTGGAAAAGAAAACTCGGAAATATTTATCTATTCCATATTCATTTCAGTCATTTATTTAGTGTCAACTCTGAGTTACTATTATCCTTTGCCTAAAATCTTTACCAGACTTCACTACCACATATTATAATAAATAACTGGCATTTCTGTTTTACAAAGAGCTTATTTAAGTTCTAGTTTCATCCTTATAACCCTATGGGGTTGGTAATGCACGATTGTACCATTTTACATAGGAGAACATTGATACTCAGAGATGTGAAATAACTTACTTAGGGTTGCAGAGCTAGTAAGTAGTGATTAGTGGGGCTGAGATTTGAACCTAAAACTTCTGTGTCAAAAATCAATTTGTATTATTGCACTTTCCACAACCATAGTTGTCCTATATATGTGTTTGAAGACCAGAAAGCCTGTCTTCTAACTCTTGGTTTATCTCTGGCAGTTAAAATGGTACATCACTGATGTAATCAATGTCCCCTGATAATAAAATGTTTTGGATATTATCAGTGAATTCCCCTGTATGCTTCCTGTCCCCTTGTATATTTCCCCCTGTTACTTTACCTATTTCTTTATCCTCAGATGTGCTTTTTAAAAATCATCCCAAAAGGAGCTTGTAGGAACTTTATAAGATTGTTCCCTGCTTATGACACCTGGAGGAGAAAGCTGAAATCGATATCCCATCCCATCCCATCAATATCCTCAGATGGGGAAGCCTTGTGCTGAGGAGAGGCAGAGAGCTTGATGGAACTGAATGTGCCAAGTGCAAGGAAGGGTAGCTTCACCAGTGGACCCACATCCTTTCTTGTACCATACACTTGAAGTTCAGATCATCTCAAGTTCTGACACTTGACCTGATTGCATTCTTGCAACACCGCAAGCCCCCAAGTCTTTTCTTTCCTAGCCATTACTTTCCCAAATCCCTAGGTGGGTAGTAGAGTGTACAATATGTAATGAAGGCCTATGGCTTCATGCATTACTGTTCTGCCTGTATCAGTGTAAAAACCTCTTACCCCTATAAGCAACTGGGAGAGTTACTTAGCCTTTCTTTGCCACAGTTTCTCCTACATGTAAAATTGATATTTAATAATAATTGGGAAGTTAGGTGTTTAACAATCCATCCCACTTGCTAGGTAAAACTTAAAAGTTCACTTCTCAGCTTGGACACTGATTTACTATGAATACAGAAAATGCAGTTAACCTTCTCTGTCTTAGGTTCTTCAGTTGTATTAAGAAAAAAAAAAGTGAAGCATTTTGTAAATATAAAATGCTGTGTAAATATAATATTGTTATGACCATTTCTCCCCTTATTTTTTGTTGACCAGCATGTCTTCTTTGCTTGCAGGTATATAAAAGGAAAACTGAAGCTGCCAAGAAGGAATATCTGAAAGCTTTGGCAGCTTATAAAGCCAATCAGGTGTGTCAGGTAAGAATATTAAAGGGTGGCCACATAGTTAAAGTTAGTAAACCCCTTGGAGATACTTGAGTAACTTTATTAGCTATTATCTTTTGTAAGATGTTTTCTAGCAGATATAAAAAAAAACTAATTGTAATATGAAGAGTAGTTGAATCAATTTGTATTATTGGAGAGGAAAGTGAGGAGAGGCTTTTTATTCCGTACCTGGTATTTCCCTTCTAGAGACCCATAGGAGCTTTATTTCTGCTTTAGTTCATGAGATTGTCAGAAAAGCTTTAGCTCTAATCCTGCTCAGTTTCTTCTTCTAGCAGTTTGTTTGGAAGAAGAAATCACCTCTTTGATTTCTTTTATACCTTTCTTAGTAGATGCTTGTGGTAGGTAATGAGGAGATATGATTACACTTATTGGTCTTTCTCTGCCCTCCTAGACTGCTGTGGAAACAGTGGAATTGGATCCAGTGACACCACAGCAGACTCCTCCCCCATCTCCTGCTGCAACAGTTGTTGTGCCAGCCTCTCCAGCACCAGCACCAGTACCAGCATCAGCATCAGCATCAACATCAACAGAGCCCCCTTCCCTGTCCTCTTCCATTGTGGTTAAATCCACCCTCTCATCCTATGTGACAAGCCAGACATCTGGTGGGACAGGGGCCCAGACCAGCATCACCAAGATCATTATATCCAAACAGACGTTGACATCTAGCCAGTTGACTTCTTCTATTGCCATGTCCCAAGGGGGCATGGTTACAGTCATCCCAGCCACAATGGTGACTTCCCAGGGGCTTCAGTTAAGCCAAATCCAGGCAGCTACCAGCACATCTACCATTGATCAGAGCCAACAAGCCAAGATTGTTACCCGATCTGTGCTGCAGGCAGCAGCAGCTGCTGCTGCTTCTATGCAGTTGCCTCCACCTCGACTGCAGCCCCCTCCACTGCAACAGATGCCTCAACCACCCAGTCAACAACAAGTAACCATTCTGCAGCAGCCTCCCCCACTCCAGGCCATGCAGCAGCCCCCACAGCAAAAGGTTCGTCTTAGTCTCCAACAGCCGCCTCCCCTGCAGATAAAGATCGTTCCTCCACCTACATTACATATTCAACCTGCTTCAGTCCCACCTGCTCTGGAGAGTAGCCCTGAACAGCCAGTTACCACTAGTCCTGAGCCCCATGCAGTGGAGGCAACTTCTCCTGAGCCAATTGAGATGATCACAGATGTTGTACCTGAGGTGAGACAATGCCCTCTATATTTCCCTTGGTAGTAGGGAACGTACCAGGTCCTTACTCAAGGAGAATGTGAGCTAAGTTTGAAGCTGCTATTAATTGAGTTGAAAGGTACTGTATTGTAATTTGTGCAGGGACCACAAGGTATTGACTCTCTCTTCTCCAGTAGTATTACCCCAGTTTTTCCATGGGAAAAGTCTCAGTTGGGGTACAGAACTCAGTATTAGGAGCATAGATCGAGAGCTTGAAGGGATCTCAGAGATCATTTAGTACAACTAGCTGCCTCATTTTATAAATGAGGAACCTGTGGTCCAAGGTCATATAGGTAGTTAAGTGTGTATGATGTGGAATTTGAACAGAAGTCCTCTTATTCAATAGCCAGTGTTCTTTCAGCTGTACTAGAGGTTGAAACAAATACTCACAGTCCTAATTTCTAGCAAAATACCTACTTAGCACATGTGTGGCTCAGTAGCCAGTTTAGAAAGAATATCAGGAATAAATTTTATATATAACTCCCTCCTTTTAAAGAACATATATCTCGATTTCCCTGAACTACCCTATGTTACTTGAAGTAAAGTAGTCTTCCTTTTGGTCTGATTTTTTCAAAGTAGAGGAACAGATGTTATAAAACCAACCCTAAAAGGGATGTTCATACATGAATTAAGAACGAGAAAAAGAAACCACTTGGGAATTATAATTCCTATGACATTGTGCTAATAAGAGGGAGACAAATTAGGAATCTCCACTTAATATTTTGTTTGCAAATTAAATTGTCACAATATTTATTGATGTCATATTAACCTTTAAATGGCAACGGTAGGACTACTTTATGCCTAAATCTTTATGCTTATAGCAAAAGCAGCCTGTATCCAGTACTAAGGTGGAGTTAGGTTACTAAGGCTATCTTCCTTTTATAGGTTGAATCTCCTTCTCAGATGGATGTTGAGCTGGTGACTGGGTCTCCTGTGACACTCTCTCCTCAGCCACGATGTGTGAGGTCAGGTTGCGAGAACCCTCCAGTTGTGAGTAAGGACTGGGACAATGAATACTGCAGCAATGAGTGTGTAGTGAAACATTGCAGGTAAGTTTAACAGCTATTCAGGTCCTTTTCATTTCTTAAGGAAGAGATCACAAAACTTACTTGGCCTGATTCCAAACAGGGACCATCCAGAAATGAGGTTGACTTTTCAAGGTCCTGGATCTTAAACTCCATTATCTCAGGATCACATTACTCATAGATGACACATACTGGGCTGACCTTAAATTCAGGTGATTTTTCAGCATATCTTGTCTTATATTGTCAGGAATTGCACTATTATTTATTACTTAAGATGTAAAATGTTTTCAGGTCTACTTGTTTACAAGTAACACATTACTATTTTGGTCACACAGGTAGTAATAAGAAAGCTGCCTAGGGGGAATTTGAACACAGGTTGTCAGACTTCACAGCCAGGGTTTTTTTCCACTATACCAGAGGTTGAAACATATATTTAGAGCCTCAATTTCCAGCAAAATGGCTACCTATTGAGCTTATACACAAGCCAGTTTAGAATGAGAATATCAGGAGCAAATTTCATACACAACTATCTCCTTTTAAAGAATCTTTACTTCCTTGAATTCTTAGCACTTTACCTGTAAACAAAAGTTTAATAGAGTAAATTCATACTAGCTTATATCAGGTAAGTAGAAGTACCAAAGATACTAGTTCCATGTCTCAAACCTTCTTTGGCATGGCAGAATGAGGATAGTAGTCCTGGGCTCTGTTGTACTTTGATTCTAACTTTTAAGCCTATTCTCTGCATCTCTTGGGCATATTCATTGGGACTCACACTGTTGGGGGAATTACTTGGAATCTTATTCATTCATGGTAGAATTTAAGAGAATTTTGTAATGTAATTTTGGGTATTTTTTTCCCCTTTTCTCCCCCTTTAGGGATGTATTCCTGGCCTGGGTGGCATCCAGAAATTCAAGCACGGTGGTGTTTGTGAAATAGTCCATCCCATCTCCCAAGCCAGTGAAAACTTAGCCTGTATATGAAACACAAGCTGGGCTTCTGGTGATGCCCGATTCCTGTCAAATTATGGCCCTCCATGCTTTCTTCCCTTTTCTTTTCTTGGATGGGGCCAGGCTTTGGAGGAGGGCCACCATGTTTACTGAAATCTGGGGCTGCTTTATACATTCAAGTACAAGCAGAGGGCCCAGTGATGACAGCAGAGGAGTTGGGGGAGTGAGACAGAACATGGGGATGTGGGGGTAGGGAAGTTACTTGATTCTTTTTAAGAAAAAAATTGTTGGTATAATTTTCAAAGGACTTGCCTGAAAGATAATTAAAATAATAGAGAAAATACACAGCTCTGAACCTCAGAAAAACAACTTGTTTACATTTGTATTGATTTTCATGTCTTAGGAAGAAACATGGCTCTATGGTCTCTACATTCATTTCTCTCCCATGAGATTTGTAAACAATATTTTAGGCACTGGCAACCTTCTCCTTACCTGATTTGTTATCTCAGGTTATAAGTGAAGGTCATATTGATGCCCTCTGCTAGTAAAATGTCTCTAATTATTAGAGGTTATGAACACTAGTGTTGGACAAAGTGCTTGTCTATATATGTTTCCAACAGAGGAGATTCTTGTTTAAGTTCAGAGGATAAACCAGCCCTGCATACCCTAAACTGTTCTTGATCTTCTAAATAAGGCCAGGTTAAGTAATCCAGTGGCACATTTTCACTTCCTGCAATTCTGGGAAAAAAAATACCTATTAGAGTCGAATAAAAGCTGGTATTTGCTTTAGGGTAAGCCATTCAGAGATTAGCTTCTCTTTCCCTTTTTGTATACTATATGTATTATTAGTTACTAATTACAGCTATAGCCCATACACAGAATTTGACAATCGGTCCTATTTTATTTAAAAAGACATCCCTTCCCTAAAAGAAGTCTGTTCGGGTCCAGGGAAGTAATTATAGCAGACATCACTATGGCTGCTTAGCCATTCAGGAAAGAAGTGCTTCTACATGTTCTTAGGTTTGGAGATAATGCCGTCAGGATACCGTTGCTTGAACCTGGCAACCACATCTGGGTCAAGTAGGTGAATCCCATCAAGTTGGTTCCCAAGGGTGATCCTGGAAATAAGAAGCAGCAATGAAGAAGTTAGCACAAGATCAAAGAGTTGAAGTTGGAAGGGAGCAAGAGTTTAAAAAAGCCTCATTTTGTGTAACAGACCCTTTCTGAGAATAATGCTATTAAATACATAAAATATGTTGGATTAGAAAAGGAACCAGTGATAGCAAAATAACAAAATATTAAAAAAAAAAAAAAAGCTCAAACATTAAGAACCCCTGATTCAATCCATAAGTACCTGCTTTAACTGTCACTATCAAAGGGAAATATGGTCCTTTTTTTCCTTCTTTTTTGCTCAAGATTCCCAGACCACTCGCTACCACAAATGTAACTTAGTTCTTATGTAGGCTGCAGGCTTAGATATGTGGATATGTGTACATAACTTTTGAGTGTAAAAATTAGAAGTGCTCATTTCAGCACATAAATGACATGCCAATGTTGGTCTAGATCTCGTTAACTATGAAATGGTGATTGAAAGTAGTTCAGTACAGTAAAGTAGTTTAGACTCTCTGGGAAGGGGGGTTGGGATGCACTGAACTAAATTAACTCCCCTCTGAGCATTAAAGGGACTACATCCTTCACAACCACAAGGGGGCAGAATACGCCCACCAAACAAGTGGCAGACCTAATAAAATGAAGACTGAGGCAATTCAGTCTCAGGCATAAGAGATAAGATTGAAGTGGAAGAAGCTATGCTAGTTTTTGGTCCACAATCTAAGGGGATGTTATCTCAGGCCAGCTTCTGGGAGCCTTACCAGTTGGGCTGTACGTTGTGTGGTCGTCCAAATAATTCAATTTTGCGGGTCCCAGGAGACAGTCTCTCTATCATTCCATAGATTTCATCTGGTTTGTGGCTGGTTGAACGAACCTGAAAAACAAGGGTCATAACTGCTTTTAAATTAACAATATTTCTACAATGAAATGAGATACTGAAGAATGCATGAGAATTTACTATAGAGAGGAAAATGCAGAATGCTTTGGGGATATAAGTACTTACCTCAGCTACAATCACTTCACAATCTAGGCCCCGGTTGAAGCCTTGAGGATTTCCCTTGACACCAACCTGCCCACCACAGAGACAGAGAATGCATCATATATAATATCTGAAGCTTCTGCTTCCACACTGTACCTCAACAAGAAACCAAACTATTGTTCCCTTTTCATCCTATCTAATTAGCTAGTTCCCACAGCTACGTACCAAACAATGCTCCTTGCCATGGTTTAGCCAATGACCCGTGCGCCCTGTTCGGATGATACGTTGCAACTGATTTGTTTTCACCCAGATAATCTCATCTACTCGTTCATACCTATGAGAAATAAAAGAATAAATATATTCTAGTTAGGCTTTCAAATTCTGCAAGGACAGTATCATCAACAAAAGTGAAAGGAAACTAGAAAATTCTTGGGGATGGTGATACGGAGTTATATCACTCAAAAAACAACATACTGATCACTACTCACCCCCAGAGGTTCAGACATTCTCTGCCCAGCTCCATGGCTCTAGGGAGGGAAAAAAAGGGGATTAATTATCATCAATGCCTAATTATAAATATGAAACTAGGAATGGGGTGAGTCAAGGTTCATGTAGGATGGGTTAACATCATAAGCTTAATAGCGGAGCTAAGAAGACTACCCAGGATCTTACTTTTCCCACTCAGTACTTTTATGCCATAACTCTACTTTCATATCCCTAAAACTGGAATGTGCATACCTGCCTGTGACCCAGAGAAAGAGAAAGCCATCATCCTGAAGCACTGGGATGTTGAGTCTCCGCATCTCATCATCTGTTAGGGTACCATATGGCAACTCCATGTGAATATCCCAGGGTGGGTCAGCCATTACCACTGCGAACTTTCCCAAGATGCTGACATCCAAGTAGCGGATATCACAACAGATCCACTGTGTGGGAGGTAAATTGGTCATCTTCCTGCCTCCAAAAGTAAAATTCACCTCCAATCCCTCACCTCTATTTAATTATCCTTTTAGCCCATTGTAAATAACGACCCCATTCCTAACAAGTAGGGCAATAACTTATTACAGCTTTGCCCTTCCTACAACTTTGGTTTTCTCCTACATAAACACTTCTGGAATTGGGCTCAGGATTTCTCTGAGTAAATAGTGATACCTGGGGTGGGAAGAGTCGATCCACACTGGAGTCAGCACCAACACCTTGTGTAAGGGCCAGTTCCTGACTAGGGGGGTGGTCCGAGCTGCCAGGGGCCTCAGCATCTATGCAGGCATCAATCTCATAATGTACATACTTGCAAGTGTCCATGTGGAAGCAGGTGTTGAGGAAAGAGCAGTCACCTAATGATTCATCTGTATGTTTATTGATGATTCGCCTGTGGAAGATAAAATCAGAGAATTCAGAGCTGCCCAGAAGAAAGTAAACTACCTCAGCACCAGATTCTACAGTGCAAATTTGGTATACTGCAGATACCAAATCTTTTCTCACAAGATTTGCAAATCCAGTCCTCCTTCCTCTCATTAAAATTTCTTTCTCTACCACTAGTAGCTTTGGGGAAGGAAGGATGATTGCAAATAATATAAGATGATATGATCGAAACTGTTGAAAAGATCTGTTCTACTCTCTAAGTTAGCTTTTTTAATCACAAAAGCAGGAAGAAAACACCATCTGGTTATAGAAAAGTTTAAATTAAAGACAATCCAATCAGGAACAGACTTTGTACAGGTTCCTGTCTTTTTTCCCCCCCTGAAGTCATACTCCTTTTAAAGAAGTCTACATTCAGTGGGATTTAGAAAACACCTAATGCTTTCTTGTTTCAGGAAGAAAGATCATAAAAACTTTTATCTTCCAGTTCCATTTGGGATAGCAGCAAGTATTTCTTTCCCAGGGAAGACTACATCTTTGTATGGTGGCAAGACCTCTCATTCTCTCTGGAACATCTATTTTTGGAAAGGACTTGTGCCAAAAGGGAATAAATGCCTATTCCTAGGAGGCCACCCCACCCCTTCCCCTCTCCAAAAGACCTGAAATGCAACTTGCGGCAGGGCCGGTCAGCATCACTGGCCTTCATGCACTCCTCTTTGGTGCCATAGTCACAGAACTCTTGTACCTGGGCCCGTCCTCGAGAGCGGAACTTTTCCACAATGGACTGCTCCTTGGCTGTTGTTGTATTTAGCAGTTCCAAAATCTCCTGACTCACCTATAACAAAAGAAGCCTAAAACCTAAGAGGTTTTCCATGCAGACCTTAACCAGCTTCTTCATAAACACCTTTACATATTCTACCTGCCATTAAGGCCCTTGGGAGAAGTAAGGACAAATTGGAAAGTGGATGACTTGCTACAGAGCAGAACAAAGAAGAATACTTATCTAAGGCCTATATAGCCCTGGCATGTAAGATGGCATTTGGGCTCAAACTAGAATGCAAAAATTATTGACTTCCTGTTTTAATCACTTAGGCTGTCCTTTACCCAGAAATTAAAACAAAACAAAAAAGAATCATTCCCTTTGCCCATTCTCACTCTCTTATTTATGATCCTATGATCCATTTCCCTAGATCTTCCCCATTCCTATTATCCCACTTTTTTTTTTTTGGCTACCTGTAACACTTATCCACATATACTCTTCACCACCTTAATTATTCTTTATTTAGGTTTTCCTATTGCCACCACTTCCATTCCTAACCTTCTTGCTCTGTTGCTCCTTGGTAGACTGTTGATTCAAGAGACTCTCAATTTCCAGGTCTACATCGGAAGCAGCATGTTTCCGTGATTTTTTGGCTGGCTCTTTGGCTGGCTCCGAGGTTGAGGAGGCCAGACCAGAGGTTGAGGAGCTGGTAAATGTAGTAGCTGTGGTGGGGTCTTGCTCTGCTCTCCGCTTCTGCCCTGTGCTGGCCCCTGTCACTTCCCCAAGGCCCTTCTTCTCTGCCACAGCCCCCATCATGGCTGAGAGTTTGGAATGGTCAGCATAGGTCACCAGGGTGGGGTGCGCATCATCTTGAAGAAGGCCTCGCTTTACTTCAATCAACTCTTGTGCTGCAAACTTCTGTAGAAGGCTTTCCACCCCATCTTGTGTTGCAGGGGCATCTGGCTGGGGAGGGGCAACAAGACACTGGCTATGAGCTGAAGAAAAGGGAAAGTGGGAGATCCCAGCCCTCTGTCACATAGATGTCATTACCGTAGAGATAGCAAGACGGATGGACACGGCATCAGTGGGTAGTGTCAGTGCCAGGTCTGAGAGGTGGTGTAATAACTTCTTCTCCAGCTCAGGGTCTGTGGCGAGCTCTGGAGTTCCTGAAGCAGTGCTGGGTTTAGGGCCACTTGAGGTGGGTGTCATGGGCACTGGACTGTCACTTCGAAAGGTTGGTGATAGCACTGCTTCTGGGTTCCGAGGATCTATAAGAAAGGAAGCAGGGAAGGAGGGGTAAAGAGAAGAACATGGAAGAACTGAGAATAATACTACCACTGGCCACACTGGGTATTTTAAAGTAAGTCTAAACTCAGCTTCCCCAGCAATAACCTTTCCTCATGCCAAGCAGATTCTCTGACCAGGCTATTAGGTTGGCCTTTCCTTCTTTTGGCTTTCATGGAACAGTCACTAAGCTTCCTAATCTTTTCCCCAGGATGGTCTTGTGAGTTACCTACATAAGTCTTCTTCAAAACTCCACATCAAAGTTAATAAACTAATTAAGGCACAATACTTAGATGTAAATTTCTCTACTTTTTACCTTCAGGGTCACCTTTTGATATAGATGGCATTAAACAGCAGTCTGAAGATGACAAAAAGTTCCTAAAAGGTAGGGCTAGGCTACCTTCTTGGGTTAGGAAGAACAAATTTTCTTGGTGCCATGGTCACTGTCATAAGGAAGGGCTTTCAGGAGGTAGGACTTTGAAATGGACTATTCTGCCTTATAAATTATTATCTAGTTAAAATGGAAATGAAACAATTTTCCTGAAGCCCACTAAATCTCCAAGAATGCTTCCTGTATGTGAGTTTGGTACTTTTCTTTTTCCATCACTTCTTCCCTGTTCGTCTTCAGTATGCTATCCAATCTCTACTGGGCTGTAACCCCCTTTAACTCTTCACTGATTGCCTATCGCATTCCACAGCAGATACTCCAAATTTTTTCTCAAATATTCCCCACCAACTCCCACGAAATGACTCTGCCTTATACTTCATACACAAAAAAATTGAAACAATCAATTGAGAGTCTTCCTTCTCCCCAATTCTACAATTCAAATCACTGCAACATCACCTCCCATTTTCTTCTTTGCTACAATCTTGAAGGATAAGGTGGTCCTTCTCTTTGCCAATGTCACCTCTCTACCTGGGAGGAGGAGGGGATCAAGGACAAATCAATGGTAGTTTGCCCCTTCCATTATCCTCCACTCACCCCAATGTTCAACCTCTCCTTATTCACTGGCTCCTTCCCAGCTGCCTATAAACATGCTCAGGCCTCATCCACCCTTAGAAACAAAATCGATTTACCAGAACTTACCATTCCTTTTGTTCTCTCATTCCCTTTCATATTCACATTCCTAGGAAAAACTGCCTCCACTTTCTCACATCTCATTCACTTCTTAGCTCCTAATAATCTGATTTCTGTCCTCACCATTTACTGAAACTGCTCTCTCCAAGGTCACCAATACTATTAATTGCTAAATCCAATAAATTTCTCAGTGCTCATTCTTCTTGATATCACTAGATTGTATATTGCTGACCACCTTCTCCATATGGACATTCTTTGCTCAGGTTTTAATGGCACTGCTTTGTTGTGGTTCTCTTCTTACCTATCTACCTAATTCTTCTCAGTCTCCTTTGCAGGATCACTCTAACCAAGTATACCTCAGGGCTGTCCTGGTTCCTCTTTTCTTCTTTCTACATACTTTTTTTTTTTGAAAATTTTTTTTATGTGTGAGGCAATTGGAGTTAAGTGACTCGCCCAGAGTCACACAGCTAGTGAGTGTTATGTGTCTGAGGCTGGATCTGAACTCGGGTCCTCCTGACTCTATGACTGGTGCTCTATCCACTGTGCCACCTAGCTGCCCCTTTACATATTCTGAGTGATCTTATCAGCTCCTCTTTATTTAGCTACGTAGGTGACTCTCAAATCTATATATTCAGCCCTAATTTCTCTCCCGAGCTCCAGGCCTACATTTCTAACTGCCTACTTGACATTCTATGTGGATGTCCCAATAGCACCTCAAACTTAATATGTTTAAAACAAAACTCATAATCTTTCCCCTCACACCTACCATTCCTCCTAACTTCCCAATTTCTATCAAGAGCACCATCATTCTAGTCGACTAGGTTTGCAACCAAGGAAACATCCTTATCTCTTCCTTCTCACTAATCTCCATCCCACCGCCACCCCATCTGATCATCTATCCAGTCTTGTAGATACCTCCTCACCATCTTTAGTGGCTATCTTCTGTCCCTATTCCCACAACTCCCCTAAATTCAGGCCCTCTTCACTTTCTATTTGGATAATTAATAACTTCCTAATTGGTTTCCCTGATATTAGCTTCTTTCAAGTCTTCCTCCAAAAAGCTGGCAAACTGATTGTCCTCAAGTACAAGTCTGATTGTCCTTCCCTTGCTTAAGAAACTTAAGTTGCTCTCCATTGCCTTTAAGATAAAATACAAACTCCCTTGGTATTTAAAGCCCTTTCCCTCATCTGGCTCCAGCTTATCTCCCTAGCCTGTTTACCCACTATTCCTCTCATGCATGATACCTCCAGCTAAACTGGACTACCTGCTGTTCCTCATACATTCCATTCTACCTCCTGTTTCTGTGCCTTGGCACAAGCTATCCCATTCATATCTGGAATGTTTTCACTCCTCAACTCCTTCTAGAACTTCAAGCTCCCTTCAAGGCTCAACTCAACTGTCACCTCCAGGAGGCCCTTCTTGTTTCACCCAGTTGTTAATGCCCACCTCCCCAACCACTTTGTATTTGTGTATGTGTATCTATGAACATCCTGTATCCTCCAAGTTCCTTGAGGGCAGGGATTGTCACAGATTTGCATTTTTACTCCCAATGCCTCCCATATTGCGTGGCAGGTTCTTACTAAATGCTTGCTGATTGACCCAGATCTAAACAAAGTAAGGAGTACTCTGTATAAGACTTACTGGTATGTATTGCTGTAAAGTAATATAGATCCAATCTCATTACAGTGGGCTCCAAAGATCTTTTTTTTGGTCATACTAAAATTCGGACTATCAGATGAAGATGACAAAACTTTTGCTTATTCAGAGATTTTCATTATTATGGAATTTATTTTAGTGAAATTTGAAAATTTAATTAAAGGGAAGCAGTTCAGATATACAAGATATCCTGCTGATAGTGCTACATCTTAAATATGATCATTCTCTTTGGTAAGCAGAATTTCATTTTCCTATAACTGATAAGAGTAAACAGTTGTTAATTTCTACAATTTTGCTTCTGACTATAATGTCATCATGGTTTAGTCCTAGTAAAATAGAACAATGAATAATGTATATGCATGAAACTGAACCCTTTTTCTCTCCCATAAAGTATAAAAACTAGGCTAAGAATTACTGTTTTTTTTCCTTGCACAACTGAGTCTAAACCAATGTAAAAGGTCAACAAACCAAGAAAATACTGTTTGTAATGTTTTAAAAAGTGAGGCACTAAGTTATTACAACTCATGTAATCATGATAACCAATGCAATCCCTCTTCATTTCTGCCTCTTGGAATCCCTGGTTTCCTTCAAGTTTCAATTCAAGTATCATTTGCTACAGGAAAGCCTTTGCTGACCTGCATTCCACATCTCTCCTGCCCCAGCTGCTATTGCTTTACCTTCCAAAAGTTACCCTGTATTTATTTTGCAAATATTCTGCATGTACTTACATATGTACATGTTTTCTACCCATCAGAATGTAAGCTCATTGAGAGCAGAGTCTATTTCATGTTCACTTTTTTATCTTCAGTACAGTGCCTGGCAAAGTAGCTATTTAATAAATGCTTGTTGATTCATTCACCAAGCTTGGCCCTGGCAATCAAACAATCAACCAGTAAGCATTTATTATCTACTGTGTGCCTAGGCTCTAGGGATTCAGACACAAATATGAAACAATTCCTCCCTTAATGAAGTTTATATTGTAAGGGAGGAGTTAAGATGTACACATATAAATATACCTAAGACATACAAAGCAGCCACAAGGTAAACCTTGTATGGGAAAGCACCAGTAGCTAATGACACTAGGAAAGGCCTCCTTCAAAAGGTAGAATTTGAGCTGAGTCTTTAAGGAAGCCAGGGATTACAGAGTTAAGAAAAATGCACCTCCCCCTCTTCTTTGAAGAGGTGAAGGTCTATCAGTGTGGAATACTGCATAAATAGTCAAACACAATTAATGAAAGAGTTGGCTGGTTTTGCTGAACTATACCACCCTCCCCCCTTTCCTCAGTAACATTTGTTACAAAGGAGGGCTGCCTAAGTAAGGTAGGAGAAAAAAGAACATATTCAGAAAGGAAGGTGACAAAAAACAAAAAGATATTAATAAAAACAAATGAAATTGTTGCAACAATTTTTGAATAAAATTCATGTAATGGAATATTACTGTGCTATAAGAAATAAGAAACATGAATAAAAAGAAGCTTAGAAATACACGAAGTGATGCTAAATGAGATAAGCAGGGCCAAGAAAAAATACTTATACAATAATTACAACAATGTAAATGGAAAGAATCACCACAATACAATTGAAAATGAATGCTGCAAATTATAAAGAACAAGCATGGCCCTGAAGAAGAGATATGAGGAGATGAGTTTTTCCTACTTGTTTGCAGAGGTCCTGGTGAGGAATGATACACAGATATGGAACCACAGCATGTTTTGCCAGATTTTTTTCAATGTGTTGATCAGTTTTTTGCCAATTCTCCACCCCCTCCCCATAAGCTTTTCTTTAAAAAACTCTGTTATGTGAAGATGACGGGAGATTTAGGAGATTTTAAAAACAAAAGATGTCAATAAAAATGTATATAAAGAACCCCTCTGTCCAAAAAGACAGAAAACTTTCAGAAAGTCTACCTTTCTATTTGAGTTCTTTCTCACTCTAACTTGTTAGATCACAAGGATTTCTTAAAATTAACATTCAGCTAATAAAATGCAAATCACAATGACCGAGGTTTCACCTTACATCCAGCAAACTGGCACAGATGACAAAAGATGGGAATACTAAATGTTGGAGGAATTGTATAAAGACAGGCACAGAAATGAATTGCTGGCGGAGCTGTGAATTAATAACAACCATTCTGGAAAGTCATTTAGAATTATGCCCATGAATTGGCTAAAAAAATATCCATACAGAGAGTCCACCCCTAGGTATATATCCCAAGGAGGTTGCTGAAAAATAATAGCACCTTTTGTGGTAACAAAGAACTGAAAACAAGACAAGTATCCATTGTTTGGATAATGGCTAAACAAATTATGGTACATGAATGTAATGAAATATTGTGTTGCCAAAAAAAATGGTGAATATAACAAATACAAGAAGGCAAAGACTTATATGAATTGATGGAAAGTCAAATAAGCAGAGCCAGGAAAACAATACAACAATGTAGAACCATCACAAAACAAATGAAACTTAAAGTTGTGAGGCTGTTTATAATGAAGATGCTTAACCCGAAAGGAAAAACATGAGAAGGCAACCCCTGCTGCCATTTCCTCTTCCTTTCTCAGAAAGGAGTGTCCTGTGGCTGTTCTAGGGCATGAAACAATGTATATAATATCAAACTGTTAAAAATATGTTCATTGATTTTGTTAAAATTTTCCCTCCTCTTCCTCTTAAAAATTTTTTTTCCTTATTGGTGATAGTTCTTTGGGAGGGGAAGTAATATAAGAAATTTATTTCAAAAAACTAAATTTGGCATATTAGCGCTGATGTGATTAAGTCACTAGTCACATCGAAATGTCCAGATGATTCCACCTGTGGTGAGGGTGGAGGATTTTAAATTGATCTTGAATAACTAGGTCCATTATGACATTATGGGCATTCTGAAATTTTCATTTGATGTCACAGATAGGTCACATTTTACCTAGCCAGTATTTTTCTTAATGTGCATTCATACTCTGAGTGGAGAACTTCTAACATAACGGCCATGTCCTTGACATTAAGTTATGTAGGAAATGGAGACCTATGCTTACTCAGGAAAACTTCTAATATCTTGACCCAACTTACAGCATTTTCATTGTTTCTGAAATCCTTCCCTGAGTCTATAGTGCAATCATGTTACTTGGGTATAAGAAATTCAAAAATGGTAAAAATGATCTAAAAATTGTTAGAAAAAACTGAGCTGTATATCATGATCTCAAAACTACATAGTGAGTTCTTGAGTGTCCTATCCTTTTAACTGTTATCTAACCCCAAATCCTGTGTGGGAATAGTCTACTCAAACTGTCACAAATAATGATTCTTTAAACACTTTTCTCAAAGCTGCAGCTGTGAAACACCACCTTATTTTCCTGCCAAATATCCATTCTTTGTATGTGACTCTCATAAGAATGAAGCACAGGAATCTAAAGATTCAAAAGAGAGGAGTAACCTCTTCTGACTTTCCCATGACATCTATTATTACCAAATTCAAAACATGCAATCCCACATGTAAACTTGGCTGGATGATGGCTCTTTTAACTTAAATGAAACCCACTGAATGATCCCTTCATGTTGGCTGCTCTATTGATTGAAGATACTACCCAATTCTTTAGAGATGTTATTTGACTTAAAAACATTTATAAAACTATTCTACCCACAAATATATTTTAAGCACTATAATCAGATATTTTCTGAGTCTTAACTTGCAGTACTGATAAAAACATTAATTTGGATTTTATCTTGAATGTCAATGAGTTTAAAATGTTCTATTAAAAATTTCTTATATATCCCATTGATACCATAAACTAATTTGATTTCATTTTAGAAACACGAATCATAAGCATTTCTCCAACACTTTTTTGATTTGTATTAGTTAATATGAGAATCAAAGTGCTCTTTACAAATTAGTCATTACTTCCTAATGTAAACAAGAATCCAAGAGAAGCATCCCAACCCACAAACACCAAAAATTTGTTGTCAATCTTTTCCCTTTGTAAATCTGACGAATCATTTATTTCAGTACTACTATCTTAATTTGTATTATCCTCACAGAATTCTGGATGGGAATCATAAAGTTATTATCTCTCCTGTTTCCTTTATTTGCATTCAGGACTCCAAGGAAAGAAGATAACTTCTTTTCTGACTTTATACACATTCATGTAATAATTCTTAACAATCAGCTAATAACATTCTATTAATAAATTAATTTCAATCATCTAAACATCTGATTGTCTATATGTGACTCACTGGTCCAATAATTCCTATTTTTAACCTAATAATTAATGCTTTGCCAAGATTAACTAACACCACTAAATTATGTTTGTGCTTATCTTTTACACCAAGATTGACTTAAAACAACACCAACACTCTTTTGATGTGCTAAGAAGTCCAACAAAATTAGTTAAATCACCAAACCATTAGGTTCAGAACAAAAACGTAAATACTGGAAATCTAATAAAGCCAGTATATATATATGAATCTCTGAAACAAATGGATAAGTATTTATGTTATATAATAAGCATATAGCAGCAAAGAGGGCCTTTTAATCTAGGATAATAATAAAGTAAAAGATATTGTTTTCTATCTTTAAAATGAAATACAGATTTCCATCAAAAGATAATTATTTTATTTTAAAAGATTTACTAAGACAATACTTAGAAAAAAAGCTCCCACCTCATTAATTTCATTCATATGGGGAGCTTAGACAGTTTTCAAAAGAAAGGATATCTGCGCAGGTCTAGGGTCATAACACTTTTGTCTGTGAGCCAAGTGAATTTTTGTGGTAGTAGAAAGAGCGCAGTATTTGCAGTTAAAGGCCCTGGCTGTCTGAGCTTGGACAAATTATTTCACCTGCTGGGATCTCAGTTTCCTCATCTGTAAAATGAAGGAATTGCACTAGATATCTAAAGTTAGGATTTCTTTCTTATCTAAATTTAGGATTTTATGATCTTACCTGTTTCTCAGTATTTAGTTCTACTAAGCAAGCAAGACAGTTTGTAAGACTATAAAAATGTGTTGGACCAATTTTATTTCCTCCTATTATAAGGAAACAGATCATGGAGAGAATTTAAAATTTATTAAAGCTTCTGATTACTTGCATAGCATCTTTATTAATAAGTTAAAAGTACACATACTTTAAAGGTTATATAAGTACTGCTTTCAACAGCAAACTAATCCATTCATGCTTTTTCATCCTTGTGTTCACATCTTCCCATAAATCCTCAGCATGCTGGAGTAAGGAACCTTACATCTTCTGATTTCATTTAGAGCATGTAGCCTAGATGTCCACTGATTATTTTGCTCTCAATACACAACTAGCCTACTTCATTTTCTGTTTATATATCTCTGAATATATCTTTTTCATTGTTTCTTTTGGTCAGTTCTTTACTGGGAACACACTGCAGCCTACTCATGGCTCCTCTACCTTCATACAGTACTCCCTCCCCTCCCCTGTCCTACACACACCACAACAGGCCCCCTCCCTCTCTATTGCCTTTTGGATGATCTGCAGATTTAATTCTTCTGGAACTGGTATTCCATGACAGCCAGCCATATAAACAGGCGGTCAACAAGCATGCCTGGCACTGGGCTAAGTGGTGGGAATACAAATACAACAGCACCATGAAGAATACTGATAGTAAAAAGATAGTCCATTCTTTCAGAGAAAAGCTTGGAGTCACTAAAAGCACTGCACAATTTCTGAAAGGCAATCCAGCTCACTCTCCTCCTATTTGATTCTGGGCCAAGTTTGCTGTCCAGTCTGTCCATGATGAATGCACTAAAGAACCAGCTCTACAGGTTGGACAACTAACTGCAGGGGTAATGGTTTTCAAATTTTCTGAAGCCTCTCCCTTTTCTCTCCTTAATCTGTCTTTTCTCTTCTCTCTCTCTCCTCTCCCTTTCCTGCCTTTTCTTTGCCTTATTTGTACTGATATCTTTGTTTCTGTAACATCTTCATTTCTCAATATATTCCTCCTTCCTTTCCCAAGGAAGCCACCCCTTGTAATAAAAAGTTTAAAAAAAAACCAGTTCAGAAAAAGTAACCAACACATAAACCATATTTTGATAGTATGTGTCATATTTCACATCCACAGTCAAAATATCTGCGATAAAGGGAGGGAGGTGTAATTTCTTAACTATTCTCTGGAGTCAGAGTTTGATTGTTACAAATACAGTATTTAGTTTCAGTTTTCATTCTATTTATATATCAGTCATTATGTATATTGTGTTTCACTTTGAAATCCTTCATGAGTCATTCTATGCTTTTCTGAACTCTTCATATTCATTATTTCTTATGATACAGTAATGCTCCATTACATCCACATACACAATTTGTATCGCTACTCCCCAACTGATCGTCATCTTCTTTGTTTCCAGTTCTTTCCTATTGATAGACTCTTAAAAAAACCCAAACAAACCAATTACTGCAACACAAGGTCAAGAATATCAAGATTAATAATGGAAAAAAAGTGGGAAGGGAGGGGGTCTGGGTCTATCAGTATCCTATCTCAAAACAACTTTGAAAGATTTGAGAACTCTCATCAATTCAGTGAATCCCGAAGAATGAAGATGAAACACAATAGTCACCTCTTGCCAAAGAAGTGACAAATTTAAAATGCAGAAACATATTTTCGAGTATGGCCAATGTTGCAATTTGTATTGCAGGAACTATGCATGTTTATCATCTAGGTTTTGTTTTTTCTTTTCTTTTTTTTTTTCAATGGAGGAGTAGTAAGAGGGTCAGATTATAAATGCATGCAAAAATTAATGTATTTATTTTAAAAATAAATGTTACTAATATTTTTTTTTTGCAGTACCTAAATTTCCGCTTTCAGAAAGCCATATCCTACAACAGAAATTTTTAAGAAAAAGAAGAAAAAATTTCAGAAAAACCAATCAATATATCAGAAAAATCTGACATTATATGCAATACACTTGGGGAGCTCTCACCTATGCAAAGGAGTAGGAGGGTGTGTCTTCTCATGTCTTTTCTTTGGGGCCAAGCTTGGTTTTTTTTCCCTTTTTTGTTGGTAATTTTGCAATATTCTCTTTAGATTCTTTCAAAGGAGAAAGCCTCAATGTAATAATAAGAGTACTGACTAGGTGAGAGTCTGAGGACCTAGTTTAGAAAATTCATTCTATTTACTTCCCATGTGACCTTGGAGGAACTACTTAAAACCCTCAAGGTCTGACTGTTCATTTCTAAAATGAGTGGACTGGACTAGATAATCTTACTATAAACTCTCTAAAGATTATGATCCTAATTATGGTCATAGCAGCCAGTTCAATTTGTGTATGCACATCCCACATCAACTAGGGCTGTGATGTGTTAGAAAGAACAATAATGATTATATAGAGCACAACTTAGAAAATATTTTCAAACTACTGACTTTGTCCAGGATGTTAGAGGCTTAAATTCAAAGAAATGGTTTTCAGTAGCTTACTGCTCAACACAAATGATATATACAATGATGTTTCTGAATGCATTAAAAGGCATTTATTAAAAGCTTAATGTTTACAAAGTACTCTGGTAAGCACTGGGCATACAATAGAAAAATAAGAGAGTTGCTGCTCTCAAGGAGCTCACATTCTATTGGGCGAGACAGCATATATAGGTGGTTTCATCTACAAGTCAGATGGTAATGCTTAATGCTATTTCCATAGAAAAATTCTGACGTTGAACCATCTGACAGCTCCAAGTACTTTTTATGAGAATCAGCCTTAGTTGTCAACATCATTTAATGTGTTTATCAATGACTTTTCCATTTGGGGGTAATCCTCCATTTTTATTCTTGAAGCATTAAAGATGATTCCAAGGTTTCAAACATGGATAACTGGGAATTTAGTGATTCTTCATCAGAAATAGTGAAGTTTGAAGGAGGGGTATGTAATTAGAAAATTTATAATAAATCCCCTTCCAGTCATATTGAGTTTGAAATGCCCCCGGGGCCTCCAGATAGACATGCCCAACAGATACATGGAAATGTAGGGCTGTAGTTTAGGAGAGAGTTTTGGGCTGGATAAATAGACCTATATGAAAAGATGCTGAACAAAGACAGCCAAACCCAAGGAAGAACATAAGCAATTACTACAACAACAACATTATGGGAATGGGAACAAATAGCAAACAAAAATCAGATAAAAAGCAATGAATAATGTTGGAACTATCTTATTAAATTTAAAGCTATTCAATGAACTTCAGTGGCTCCTTATTACCTTCAGGATCAAATATAAAATCCTCTGTTTGGCTTTTAAAACACTATATAACCTAGTCCAGTCTTAGTTTTACTCCCTTCCACAAACCATGCAATCCAGTGACACTGACTTCCTTGACATTCCTCAAACAAGGCACTCTATCTTTGACTCTGTATATTCTCTTTTTCTTTTAAATTTAAAGCTTTATTGATGGATTTTGTTTTCACATTACCTACATTTACAGATTATTCTCACTTTGTGAGAGATCTTTTGGAAAAAGTAAAACAGTTAAGTAAAACTAACAATGTGGTAAGTGGTCTTATTTGAAAGTTCATGCAACATTTCACATCTGTAGCATCCTGCTACCTTTCTATTAAAAAAAAAATCCATTTGTTCTTCCTCTCCCCCATCCATCTCATAGTGGGTAGGGGTGGGGATGGGGGGGAAAAGAAATTTCTTGTAACAAATATGCATAGCTGCTTTACCATCATGCCCAGAACTCTCTCCCCTCTCATCTCTGGTTCCTGGCTTCCTTCAAGTTCCAGCTAAAATCCTTTTCCAATCCCTTTTAATGTTAGTGCTTCCCTCTAATCTCCAGTTTATCCTGTACATATCTTGTTCATACAGTCATTTACATATTGTCTCCCTCAATAGACCCTGAGCTCTTTGAGGGCAGAGGACTGCTTTTTTTTTTTTTTTTAAACTTTCTTCGTATCCGCAGCCCTTAGCAAGGTGCCGGGCACACAGTAGATTCTTCAAAAATACTTGCTAATAGAGCCCTGGCCCTGGAGTCAGGATGACCCGAGTTCAAATCCAGCCTCAGACACATAAGACTCACTAGCTGTGTCACTCTGGGTAAGTCACTTAACCCCAACTGCCTCACAAAAAACAAAAACAAAAATACTTGCTAACTGACAAAAACACCGATCCTTCCTTTCTTTTAATAAACAAGAAACTACTAGTGTGAGGTTTTATATACTATCAATGTAATATGGTTGAGAGAGGAATGTATTTGGAGCCAGAGGCCCTCAGTTTGAATCCCAGGTCTGCTCCTTACTAGCTGTGTGTGACCTTGGGCAAGGCAGTTCACATCTCCTGCCTTTTCTAGTGGTGTTATCTACATTTTAAAGATGAAGAAAGTGAGGCACTGAGGAAGTTAAATGACTTGCCTCAGGTTCACAGGTAGCAAGTGTCTGATAGTATGGTAGTATTTGAACTCATGTTGCTGATTCTATTCCAGTATGTGAACATACTGTGTGAACTCATTTATACAAACACATATATGACATTCACATAGATTGTTGCTTGGACATATATGCACATATCTGACATTTCTAAAGATCTTTAAAATTTCGCAAAATGCGTAAAACAATATATCATCTGAGTCCCACAAAAGGCATTATAAACATCATTTTGTAGATTAGGAAATTGAAGATCAAAAAGGTTAATGGTCACACAGCTTCTATATGTCAGAGGTAGGGTTTGAACCCGGGTATTTTGAATTCAAGTCTAGCTCTCTATACATTATGCCATGCAGTTTCTTAGTTATTATCAAAAATGACTGTATTTGTATAAGTGAATGTAAAATAGAACAATTAAAAACAAAATCAAAACTACATAGACACAATATGCAGAAAATGGAAAGGGTTTGGAAAAGGGAAGGGAGGGGAAAGGAATAACCTACCATGTGCCAGGCACTATGCTAAACACAGTATTCGAATCGGTGCTGTTATTATCCTTACTTTACAGCGGAGGAAATTGAAGCAAAGAGAGGTTAAGTGACTTGCCCAGGATCACACAGCTAGGAAAATATTTGAGGCTGGATTTGAACTTAAGACTTCATAACATGAACTCAGTGCTCTATCCAGCTACCAAGCTACCTCAGAAAGAGGTCCAGAGTCAAAATTGCTGAAAGTTCAATAGGAATAAACAAGGTCCAGTTCCATAATAGTGGTTCTCACATTAATCAATCCATGCACCACTTTACTGGGATCAAAGATCCCTTGCATCCCGCAACCTAGCCCTCTCCTTCCAACACTGACAAGACATAGATACACTTCGATTTTCTTGGAAGAGTATCTTCCCCTCTCACCTACATGACAGTGTATCATTCTGCACAGCAAGAACAAATGCATCGGAGTTATATTTTACCGGTGTCGGATCTTTAAAAATTGGGCTGCAATCATATGAGTTGGAGTGTTGGGGATGTGAACTTTCTACGGGTGTAGGGTAGGGTCTCCTACCTCCTGTTGCGTGTGCTGAAAAGACAACTAAGATGATGAAAGGACTGAAAAACACGGCAGAGGAGGATCAGTTGAAGGGACGGGATTGTTTAATTTGGAAAAAAGATTCGCTGATGGAGGAGGCGTTCTGCAGCATAACTGTCTGTATAGAGCTGAAAGGTTGTCAAGTAGTGGAAAGTTTAGACAGATTTCTAACTTCTCTAACTAGGACTCCTTGGCCTGAGACAGCAAAGCCAGGAGCTATGAGTAGAAGGTGCAGAAGCATTTTTTAGCTTGATACTAAGAAAAACTTTCAAATGATTAGCGCTGTTCAAAAGTGCAGTTAAGGTACCTGGTAGGTAGTGGGTTCCCCATCCCCTGAATTCTTTAATAAAAGGATCGAGAACCCCTTGCCGGGGCGCCCGGCGCGTCAGCTCGATGCTTAGGTGACACTCGGCTGGGACCCCGAGGATGCCAGAAGGAATCCTTGAGGAACGCTTTGGGCCGGACGCCGAGCCTCGACCCTCTGTGCCCCGTTCCTCCTCCGCCCCGCCCGACCTGGGACCCTTAGCCCAGGACTGCCCGCTGCGTCTTCCCCCTTCCGCTCCCGCTCCTCACCGAGGTGCCCCGAGTCCTGCTTCCGCCGCCGCTGCAGCCTCTCCCGCAGGGAGTCCAGCTGCTTCTTGTGGGCCTGGATAGAGCTCCATGTGTCGGACATCTTCGCCTCCCGACGTCCCGGGGCAAAGAGCGGCGAAGCTGCAGCTGCCCCTGCACCTCTTCCCCAACCAGGGCCACTGACACCGGGAGGGAGGTGCAGAAACTTCACATGGACACTCGGTACCAAACAGGAAGAGGCTGGCTGGCGAGGCACCTGGGTGAGGCGTCATTTCCGCTTCCGCCCTTACTTTGAAGTCAAAATGGGAACCATATTCATTATGGGTATAAGAGCTACCATTTTCCTTTTTGGCGGCGTAAAATGCCGCAAGCATCAGTGGGTACTGGCAAAGTGAAGCCGAAATAACCATGTTGGTAGTTGGGAGGAGAACGTCCATGTTGATTATAGCCACATGTGCCGACATGTTGGAAGTTAGCAGAAGAGGGGCCATGTTAGTTAACTCGTTAAGAAGGCAAATTATAGGGTGAAAGGATCTAAAGCTGGAGTGGACTTTAGAAATCATCTTATACAACTCCTTAATTTTACAGATGAGGAAACTGAATACATACAACCATAATAATACCTAGCATAGAGTTTTAAGGTTTGCAAAGCATCATACATATGTTAACTCGTTTGATCCTCACAACAACCCTGTGAATTACATGCTATTTTTAATACTACCTTCAGTGAAGTCAAGTAAGCAGGCATTTGCCAGAGACTGTGCAAATAACTGGTGATGCAAAGACAAAAACATTAAGACAATGTGCACACATATATATGTATATATTATATATACATGTATGTGTGTGTATATGTATATCTATATAATTATATATGTGTGTGTGTGTGTATATATATATACATATACATACATATACACATATATATTTTTTTCCCCTAGTGGGAAATCAGTTGAAGGAGTAGGGGGAAAGAGGGACAGAAAAGGGAAAGGCCTGCATAAGGTGGGATTTGAGCTGAGTCTTGTAGGAAGGGAGGAGGTAGAGGTGAAGGTGGGGAGGAGAGAATTCAAGGCATGCCATTCCGGGCAATTCCAGTGAGACAACCAGTACACATGCACATAGTCTAAGATGGAGTGTCAGTTTGTGTAAGGAACAACACGTAGGCCAGTGTTGGATCTTAGAGAGTGTGGAGGGAAGTGAAGTGTAAACACTAGGAAGGTAGGCTGTGAAGAGCATTAAATATCAAACATTTTATATTTGATCCAGGAGGTAATAGGGAGCCACACGAGTTTATTGAGTAGGAGAGGTAACATGGTCAGACCTGTGTTTTAAGAAGATGTAAAAGAGATTTTGTAAATGTAGAAATTACACATTTTGAAAACAGGTATGAGTGAGGAGTTGTGGATGATACTGAAGCCACAAGTCTGGGTAATTGGGAAGATGGTGGTTCCTTAACAGTAATAGGTTAAGTTTGGAAGAGGGGAGAGTTTTTGGGGAAAGATAATGAGTTCTATTTTGCACATGATGTGGTTGAAATGATTTATGAGACATCTAATCCAAGATGTCCAAAGGCAAATGGTGATGTGAGACTAGAGGTCAGGAGAGGGGTTAGGACTGGATAATTAGATATAAAAATCATCTGCATAGAGATAATTATCCAGTGCATGAGACCTGATGAGATCATTATTCGAAATAGTATTGAATAGAGGGAAAAGAGAAAAGGACCCAGGACAAAGTCTTGGAGGACACCCAGGGTTAGTGGGAGTTAACTGGATGAACAAGTAATAAGAAAAACAAAAGGAACTCTAACAGGTAGAAGAACAGAGAGTAGTGTTACAAAAACCTAGAGAAGACAGTATCAAGGAGAAGAGGGTGATTGACAGTGTCAAAGGTGCAGAAAAGTCAAAAGGATAAGAACTGAGAACATGACATGAGGTTTGGTAAGGAAGGTATCATTGGTAACTTTGGAGATAGCACTTTAATAGAATAAGCAGCTGTGTCCCACAATTCAAGAAAGTTTAATAATTATTACCATTAAATGGTAGGTCATAATAAATCTGGTATTATGGTTGCCATTTTGGTGAGTTTTACCTTAGGCTGGGGTGTTTATTTTAACATTCATTCATTCATTCAATAAACATTAAATGATTTCTATGTATGACACACCATGATAGCAGTGTACCTAGCAGGGTAGAGAACAATACATGGTATTATGTAGAATATAAGCTCCTTGAGGGCAAAGATTGTTTTGTTGTTGTCTTGTTGCCCATAGTAGCCCATAGTACCTAGTAAAGAGTCTTGCATTTAGTGGACCATCATAAACATTTGGTGAATTGATTTAAATTGAATATGCAATAAGTATCATATTGGTGGAATAAACTAGCCACTTTAGGAGAAAGTGTTCATGTGATCAGAAAAAAAAAAACCAAAAAACAACACACTGGGAAGGTTTAGTGTTTTAGCATTTTAGTTGGGTCTTGAAAAAGAGCTAGCATTTCCTTCTAGTAGGCAAATATGTGAAAGGAGTGAATATTAGGAATGGGAAATGGCATGAGCAAAGGCACAGACTTGGAAAAGAGATTTTTGCATGGGAACACTGAGTACTCTTTAATGACTAAAGCATGGGATTCACATTGGGGAGGAAAGGGAGAAAAAGCTTTAAAAGTTGGGGTTTGAAAAAGAAAGGTATTTTGGAGGTCCTTGCATGATACATTGAGATGTCTGGATTCTATTCAGTTGGCTACGTGAAATAATTAAATATTTTTGAATAGGAGAATGATATGATCAGAGCTATGCTTTAGGAAGATTAATCTGGCCATGATGCCCAGGATGGATTGGCAGAGAAAAATGTGGAGACACGGAGACTAAATTTCACACAAGATGTGGCTTGTACAGCTCTTTGAAACTTGCCACTCTTCCTTGTACGATAGCTATTTTTATATTTCCTTTCTCTCCAACCCCTTCCTTCCAAACTACTGCCCTTTAGATTTCAAGTTTCTTGACAGTAGTTCCTATTCTATCTTTGTGTACCCTTAATGACCAGCACAGTGCCTTGCAAAGAGTAGGAACTTAGTAGATGTTTGATGAATTAAATTATTGTAGTAGTCTAGGTATCAGGCGATTAAGGTCTAAAGGCTGGTTAGTGGTATTTATCATGGAAAGGAAGGGACAGTATTTGAGAGGGAAATTTCAAAAAGGTTATGAGAAATGTTGGCAAGAAGTTTTTTCCACCTAAGTCTCTAAACCTGGGTTACTTGGTTGGGCAAATGCCTTTTGAAATATACACGTTGAAATTGCGGGTAAAACGCAGGTCTCCGTTACTTCTTATTGAAACTTCCTTATTGAAACGGGAACTGACCCAAACATCTAAAGTTAAAACAGACATCTTTCCTTGCTGTTGAGAAATGGTATTCTACCATTTCATATGAATTTACATTTGCTATAGGAAAGTTGTATGGTTGGTAGTAACCAATATGCCTAAAAATATAGCAACAATTTTTTTTTTTCAATTTAAGGGAGAGGATGATGCAGGATAAGCTAAGGGGACCAGATTTTTCTGTACGTTAGTTAGTAGCCAACAGTTTTCAATGCAACTTTTTCTATGTTCCAAAAACAGTTCATTATAGAATTACAACAGTTCATTATAGAATTAAATTCTATAGAATTTAATGTAGAATTATGTAGATCTAAAGTTGGAAAGGGACCTTAGAGGCCAACCTACTAATTTTTACAAATGTGGAAACAGAGGCTCAAGGAGTTAAATGACTTTGCCACACATTCATGCAGAGCTGGGACTAAACCCAGGTTCTTTGACTCCCTAGCCAGTGTTTATTCCACCATATCATGCTGCCTCTTTTGGCATAATGAAGGATCTCATTTCAGGTTTTTTTTTTCCTAGCCAAGAAGTATGTCCATTTGCTAAAAGTGATCAAAGGTGTACTCCATTAATTTCTATTCCTTTTCCCATCTTTTCCAGTCGTGTTCAACTCTTCATGACACCATTTGAGGTTTTCTTGGCAGAGACGCTAGAGTGATTTTGCCATTTCCTTCTCCAGTTCATTTTACAGATGAGGAAACTGAAGTAAACAGGATTAAGTGACTCATCCAGGGTCACACAACTAGTGCCTGAGGCCAGATTTGAACTCAGGAAGATGATTCTTCCCTGACTCCAGGTCCAATGCTCTATCCTCTGTGCCACCTAGCTGCCCCCTTCCCATCTTTATCTCCACTTTATTCATTTGGTCACCCGTACCAACAACAGACCTTAAACTCTTACTTTTCTCACCTTTGCATATATATTCTCAGTTCTCTGACACAATGTATTCTTTTTTCTTTTATAATTCTTTTATATTATCAGTTCTTAAAAACATGGCCAACAGTGAAACAGGTCATTTACTTTCCTTAGAAAATATTAATAATGTTAACACTTGAAAGTTTTCAAAGGGCTTTTACAAATTATCTCATTTGATCCTTGTAACAACTCTAGGATGTAGGTGCTATTATCACCATTTTACAGATAATATTGATCAACCCTCCATTCAGCTACTAAAGTGAATTTGTAAAAACTAGGTCCAATCATGTCTCCCCACCCCCACCCCCACTGTGATTTTCTATTACATTTAAGAACAAACAAAAAATATTGTTTGGCATTCAAAGCCCTTTATAACCCAGTCCCCTTCTACCTTCCCAGTCTTATTACACCTTGCTTCCCGACTTGTACTCTTTGATCCAGTGACACTGGCCTCCTGGCTGTTCCACTAATAAGACACGCCATTTCTCAGTTCCAGGTGTTCTTTCTGCTGTTCCCCATGCCTGGAACGCTCTCATTCCTCTGCTCCAACTACTGACCTCCCTGGCTTCCTTTAAATCCCACCTTCTTCAGGAAGCCTTCCCCAACTGCTCTTAAGTCCAGTACCTTTCCTCTGTTAATCATTTCCTGTTTATCCTGTTATATTGCTTGCTTTGTATATATTTGTTTGCTTGTTGTCTCCCTGATTTGCTTGCAAGTTCCTTGAGGGCTGGGACTATCTTTTGCTTTTTGTATCCCCAGTGCTTAGCACATAGTAGCTCAATAAATGTTTACTGATTGATTCAGCTATAAGGCAATGAGTGCAAGTATGTTGTTGTTGCTTTTTTTTTTTTTTTGGTGAGGCAATTGGGGTCAAGTGACTTGCCTAGGGTCATACAGCTAATGAGTTTTATGTTTCTGAGGCCAGATTTGAATTCAGGTCCTGCTGACTCCAGGGCTGTTGCTGTATCCATTGCGCCACCTAGCTGGTGGGAGGAATCTCAGTAATAGATTCGTCAAAATAGAAAATATACTGGAGACTGGTCTTCCTTGGAAGACCTACTTGTTTTAGTAGAAAGAGGAATCTTTAGGAGGCAACTTTATCTGTTCCAAGATGGATCATATGCTCATCATAGGATCAAAGATTTATAGTTTGAAGAAGTACTCTCATTGCACAGATGAAGAAACTGAGGCCAAGAGAAAGTGTCTGGCTGAAAATCACATGGGTGGTGAATGGCAGGATTAGAATTTAGGTCCCCTGATGCCAAATTCAGTAATCTTTCTATTGCTCTATGCTGCCTCCTGAACATAGGAATGCTATAGAGTGGTAGGATGTAAAGGGGAGGTTCAACCCAAGGAAGCACACTTCTAAATTAATATCTACCTTTTTGGACAACAGGAACCAGGGTAGGTGTGCCCCAATAAGGGGCTGTAGAGATTTTGCTATCTTTAGTCCCTACTGTTTTCCTCAGGAGCTATTGCCTATCTTATCTTTACCATTCTGTTACATATTAAGGTCAATTCTTTACAATTGTGCCAGTATCAAGTATAATATATATCCTTATGTTTATTTTTCTTTTGAAACATATCCATCTGAAAGACACAATCCTGCCTCTTTATTATTTGAAAAAACATTATTTCTTTTTTTTTTTTTAAGATTCTCTAGAGACCTAAGAAACTGATTGTAAGCATTGCAAGTTTCAGTCACTCATTCACCAAGGCCACTGAATTAGGGGTCAAGCACCTTGAGAAGAGTTGACTAGATGAAAACAATGTGAGAATGGAGGATAAGGAAGGTGAGAGGGGGGAGATAAGTGAGTCATGGAGAGAAGGAATAAGGTAAGGCTGAAGACATAGAAAAGGGCTGGACTGAAATAATAGTAGAGGGTGGGAAGAAGAATAGAAAGAGTGAAGAGGGGAAAAGGTGGCTCAGAGAATGAAGAGGCAAGCAGACAAGAATGAAATGTAACAGTGGGAGAGGGGGTGGGAAGGCAGGAGAGCTTTGCTGGGATTAGAGTTGACCTGAAGTAAGGAAGTGTCCTTCAATAGAAGCCTCACAGACAGCTGTTACGATGAGAGCTGGCACCTCAACAGAGGGCAAGTCAGGTTTAATTAGTTACATAGCATTATCTGTAACCAATGGGAGTGGGGGAAGTAGAGAGAATGGAAGGGGTTGTTGACCCACCTCCCTCCTTAGAGAGAATGAAAGAGGAAAATGAACAAGAGACTTACAAAGCTTTGCCAGGAATTAAAGGGACAGGAGCTATTTCTTCCTTATTCTGGGCCTCACAGGGCTCCTGGTCTCTTCTATTCACCAGCTGTATTTTTAAAAGGAAATCATACAGCTCTGGTGGGGCCAACTGGAATCTAACACCTATTCATTGCTTCTGCCTGAGTGTAAGCAAAGAATAGGTTTACTCACCTCCTTCCCCTTTATCCCGGAGCAGGCCTCACAAAAGGAGCTGCTGGTTAAACTTGAAGCATCCCACAAACAGCCACTTAGGGGCCTGGAGATTCTTCTCTCTAGAGAAGAAAGGCAATGGAGCCAAACAATGTTTCAACACTTCCTCCAAATCAAAATTTGGACTTTATCTGAGACTGGAGTAGAAAATATCTCCTTCATCCTGGCCATAGGATGCCCTCCACCACACTCAATAGTGTTGGAGATATATCACATTATTTTTTGATGAAGCAGTAGGGGTAAGCCTATTTATTTACCTCACATAGTTTCATGGGGTTGTTTTTTTTTTTTTTGGTTGTTTGTTTGTTTCCATCTCTTTATCTCAAGGAATAAGAGGATCAGTTCACCTTCCTGGCTCCTTCAGCTGACCTGGTGACAACTTGAGGTTTGGGGGGAAATCAGATGACTGTAAGAACAGTTATATGGTAGCAGAAGGCCCTAGGTTTGTGTAGTGGCAAAGAGAAAACCTGAGATGGATGGAACAGAGAATTAAAATTTCCTACCTTTTGAGGCTAAAGTAGAGGGAGGGAACATTTCCATTCTAGAAGTTATAATAGGATAAGACTGGACAAACTTAACATCAATACCACACGTTCAATTCTGGCAGAGAACTAGACGCCTAAAGGGGAAAGGGAGAGAGTTCAGTGGTGCAGTGCATAGAGACTGCTCTTGCTAAACAATCCGAGTCACAAGGAGCAAACAACACACATGCTTGGTCAAAACACCTTTAATGATGGAGAGAAAGACACTAGCATCTCCCCTCTCTGCCCTGCACATTTCACTATGTTAGGAATCTCTGGGGCCTACAGTTTTATAGGAGAAGCTGCCTTTCATGTCCCTCGACGGCAGGGCTCCCGAACGCTACTCCTCCTCTGGAGCTCCTGGTTCCGCATGATCCTATGTTAAGAGTAAATACTACATCTTGTCTGTTACAGGAGGAAGAAGAAGGGCATATACCTCCAGGAGCTGGTCTCCCAAAGTCTGGGTCTCTCTAAGAGTCAGATAGTAGTGAAGACATAAGCCCTGGTCCATGGGCAGGGAGAGTGGGGAGGAGGAAGAGCTTAGACAGAAGAAGGGCATTAGGGGAAAAGCAGGATCCAGGGAAAAGGGGGGATATCTAATAAACTGGAAACACCCCAGTTTGGGAGGACTTGTTACATCACCCTCTTTGTGCATTGTTGCACTTTGTGTCATTACTATAACCAAACATTCACTAGAGCCATTCTATCTGAATTGGGACCCCCCCTCTTCAGACTTATGTCTTGGACCCAGAATGACAAGAGTTTGTACCAGGCTTACCCTCCTGATGCCCCCATCTCCACTCCATGAATCCCCCTCAACCCCAACTATACTGTTCCTTCCAGAAATGAGCCAAACTTGCACTCCCCAAACCCTACATTGGGAAAGCTTCAAAACGAGAAAGCGGTCATTCTCCAATGCCTCTGTGAGGGTTAGGAGAAGGCTGACATATTCTGCCATACCCACCAACCAGTCTCCTTTGCCTAAATGTGACTCTCAGGGCCTGTGGGTTGGCATGCCCTTCATTTCTTCTCATCCCACAGGGCTAAGCCATGAACCACTGCAAAATCCCAGTTGTTGGCACCTTCTGGAATAGGGCGAGGGGCAGTGCAGTTTGCTACTTCTCTTCTCTGCCTGGGTTCTCAGGTACAGTCTTGGATGCAGGAGGCTGGAATATGAGGGGGGCGGTCTTCTCCTTGGCCTCACTGGATCCTACTGCTGGAGATGACTTTCCAGCCATAGTTCCTGGACCAAACAGGGCAGGTGTTGCCAGGGCAGCAGTGGTGGCAGAGGTGGAGCTGGAACCCGGGGGCTTAGAGGCCAGGCCACTTGACAGGAAAGCCGTATACTGGTTCCAGAAAGAGAGAGGGCCCACCCCCACCAATTGGGCAGGGACGTCCCGGGACAGGAAGTCCTGTAGCTTGACCTGGCCACCAGAGAGGAGGGGCACGGGGCCCTCCAGGGACAGACGCCGGCCCCTTCGGGCTGGGCTGCAATTCCAAACGTGGGTGCTCAGGTGCACCTGCCAGGAGGGAAAGGGAGAGGAAGAGAGGAGAGGGAAGGTTCACCCCTGAAGGAGCTAGAAGAGGGTTTCCCCTGGGGACAAGAAAGGCCTTCTAGAAGACTGTTCCTCACAAGGGTAGAAGGGTCAATGAAAAATTCTGCAGGGGACTATTCTCTGTGAACACCAGGATTTCAAATGCATAGGGGGTTGAAGAATATCTCTGGGGGATATAATTATATCAGAGAGCCCCATTTATTATTGACAATGATATAAAGGGGCAGCTAAAATCTCAGGGGTCGTTCTATGGAGCCCCCAGCCTCGGCTCCTTGGCTCAGGAAGCAGGAGGCACAGCTAAAGGGGCTCACTGGATTGTAGGGTCATCTTTCCTACCAAAAGGACAGAAGCCTGATGCAGAGATTGAGGCTGAATGGCCTGGGGCCAGGGAGAGTGCAGGTATACTCTGAGGACCGTGGGGGGCAAAGGGCTGTACCTGATGATGCGCCAGCAGCACGTGCTTCTTGAGGGTGGCCCGCTCAGGGAAGCCCTGCTTGCAGATGCTGCAGGTGAAGAGTGACCCCTCCTTGCTGTGGGCCTTGTGGTGCTCCTCCAGGGCTGCCTGGCTGGGACAGGACTGGCCACACACCCCACAGGACCGCTTACTGCTGCGGCCACTGCTGCTGCTCATGCTCTCCCCGTGCTCCTTCCTTCTGGCTTCCTGTATGCCTGGCCCCTCTGTTATGACCGCATTGGCCACTTCCCCTTCTGGAGAGAGCACTGAAGTTGGGCTGCTATTCTCTTCGGGTGGTCCATCCCCCTCAATGTCTCCCGAAGGCTCATTGCTTCCATGATCCATGGGCTGGGGTTCCTCCAGGTTGCTAGTGAGCGGCAGGGAGGGTGGCTGACCTGATTTCTCACCACTCTCCATCTCCTTTCCAGAAGCTGCCACGGTGGCTGCTGCCTCATCCTCTGGACCAGATGCCTCTTCTGAATCTCCCCTCATGGAAACAGCCTTCTCACCACCACTCTCTGAGCCCCTCCCTGCCAGGGAATCCTCATCTGTTATATCTTCCTCTTCTTCCTCCTCCTCGTCATCTTCTTCCTCAGATAGTTCCTCCTCTGGGGATACCTGCTGCTGAGGCTGCTGCTGCTGCTGCTGCTGGGGGAAGACCCCTGCTGCTTGTGGTACGGACTGCTCAGCTCCACTTTCCTTTGTAGCTACCCCACCTTCAGGCAGCATGGTGCCCCCATTGGGGATCTGCCCACCCAGGTGCATACGGACGTGCTGCTGCAGAGTGACAGCGTTGGTGAATTTCTTCTGGCAGATGGGGCAAGAGTTTTGGGCCCGGGCAGCTGGACTAGCCTTATGACCTACAAAGTGGGCCCGAAGATTGCCCCGAGTGGAGAAGGCCCTTCCACATACTTTGCATTTGAAGGGCCTTTCCCCGCCATGCTGCCCATAATGGAGTCGCAGGGCCCGGGGACAGCTCAGCACACGAAGGCAGATAACACACTGGTTGGGGCCTGAAGAGGATGAAGAGGATACTGCAGGGGCAGAGATGGTAGAGGCCCCTGAGGCAGTAGAGACGGCCCCCACAGCTCCCTGGCCATCAATCTTTTCCACCAACTGCTGCAACTTGGAGGTCTCTGAAGGGGAAGCCCCCAAGGGCTCTAGCACATATGGGAATGGGAAGCCACCAGTGGTCTTGAAGTGGTTGGTCAGCAGTGCCCAGCTGGGCAAAGATGTTACCAGTTTACTCAGTTGCATCCTAGTTGTACCAGTCTCTGCTCCTCCGGCCACAGCTGAGCCCTCACTTCCAGGTGGGGTGTTTTCATCCGCTTTGTTCTTTGGTTCCACTGCCTTCATGAGCACAAACTTGTTGAAGGCTGGGAGCCCTGGAGCTGTGGCTGTGCCTGCAGTGGTGGAGAGCAGGGTTAGGCTCTCCGTGGCAGTCAGGGCTGTGGCCGAAGCTGCCAGTGGCTTACGTTCCGCACCCCCTGAAGTGGCTTCCTCCTCAGCCTTCTCTGGAGGTACAGACATGCCATAGGGCAGACCGCTGCCTGTGATGACGTAGTCCAAGTGTTCTGGTACTGGGTGTGGGTTCATCTGTACATGAGGGTACTTCTCTCGGTGGCGGTGGAAGTGTACCTTTAGGTTGCCTCTGGTGGTGAAGCGGTTGCCGCAGACATTGCACTTGTAAGGTCTCTCACCCGTGTGGGAGCGCAGGTGGATCTGCAGGGCACTGTCACTGCCAAATACCTTGGCACAAAAGCGACACTTGTGGCGCCCGCCAGGCTTCTCTAAAGGGCCCATCACTTCTCCATAGCCCAGCTCACCACTACCATTCTTCGGTTTCAGGAGACCTGGGGAAGCGGCTGCTTCCAAGCCACGGGCTGCCCCCAAACACTGTGCTGCCAGCAGTCCTGTGGTGCCAGGGAATGCCAGGTGGGGAGAGGTGATCAGTTGGTCTGCAGTGCCTGGCAGTGCGGGGGAAGGGGTTGGGGTAGGGGTGGGCTTGTGGCTTCGCCCTACCCCACCACTCGAAAAGGGGTGCTGTGCCCCCAGTGGGTGATAGAGGTGGAAGAAGGCAGGCTTAGGTACTTCTGTCCCAGAGGTGGAAGAGGAGGAAGATGAAGAAGACGGTGTAAGTGTCTTACTTGCCTGGCCAGTCTTGATGGGACTGAAGAGGGGTAGCAGGGTCTTAGAAGAGGTGGTTGCACCTGTGCCAGGTAGTTCTGAGGGGCTGGCAGCAGCACCCACTGACTGACCCAAGGAGCCCAGCAGGAGCACTTGACGGCAGATCTGCTCTGTCATCTGCATTTGATGGATCTGTCGCTGCTGCAGGACCCGGAGTTCCTCAAGTATCAAGGGGATGTTCAAGTGACCACTACTTGCTGCAGGAGGAGGAGGGGGAGGAGGTGGTGGTGGAGGGGGTGCAGGGGTAGACTCCTTAGCTAAAGGGGTTGCTCCCAGCTTGGGGCTGGCCAAAATCAGCCCCCCACCTCCACTAGCTGAAGTAGCTCCTGCTGTAGTGATGAGAAAGTGGTCTGAAGGTTCTTCTCGGCCTCGCTCAGGCCCCCAGCTGGTATCTGTGGGTACTGAGGGCCCAGGATCAGGGGGGTTGCTTTGCTCTGTATCCATAATCTGGGGGCTGTCCTGGCCTTCTGGTCGAGCTTCAGAAGAAGAGGAGTTTGACCTAGAATTCTCCTGGCTCCCGAGGATGACCATCACTGGGGGGTCAGTACAACACGTGTTCTGGTGGGTGAGGAACTCCGTTGGATCAGTGAACTGGGCACAACACTTGGCGCAGACTTGGGGCTGGTCCTCGTCGCCAGTGTCACCTGAAGAGAGGAAAAAAGGATTGCAGAGGGAGTAAGGGTGGGTATGGGAAGAAGGAAGACATGAGGCTCTGATAAAGAACCCACTCAGCATAATTAGGGGTGGGTAGGTGTGCTGGACAACCGGGAAGGTTTTCACTCCCGCAGGCAAAGCAGAATGGTCTGACCACCGCCCCCTACCCCCCCCCACCCCCACCTGACAAGGAGTATACAGTAGGATCTCCATCCCTCCATCCCAGATCACCCCATGGCTGTAGTCATGCAAAAGATACTCCATACATCCTTCCACGGTGGGGCTGGGAGATGGGGGAGGGGGCAGCGTTATCTCCGCTGTGGGGTGGTGCAAGAGGGGGAGGGGGGCGGGGCAGTGGCCTAAGTGGTGAGCTCGGCACAGAGCTACCTACCGTAAACCCCTCCCCTATGAAACATCATCCCGCGCGCCCCCCCACTCCCTCCCTTTCCTTTTAACCCCCTCCCCAGGCCCAGGTTCCTACCGCACCTCTGGGCTCAGCCCGCAGCTCCCCGCAGGGTCCCCCAGGACGAGAGCTCCTCCCGGCCTCGTGCGCCATGGTCGGGGTGCAGGGATTGGGGGGACAATGGGGATGGGGGTGGGGGAGGGGAGGAGGTGGCAGCGGCCGCGGGAGCTGCGGCAGCCTCCGCACCCGGGCGTCTTGACTGCAGAGATGGAGCTCGGCAGCAGCGCAGCAGCTCCGGCGCTGGGGCGCGGGGGCGGGGAGGAGCGGGGAAGGGGAGGCGGAGCAAGAAGAAGAGGAGCTGCTTAGGGAGAACGCAGGGAGAGGGGAGGGGGAGGAGCCTCCGGAGAGGAGAGGCGAGAGGAAGGCGGGGTCAGAGGATAGAGAGGTACGAGAGCTGGGGGCGGGGGCGGGGGCTGGCGGAGGAGAGCGTCCTGGTGGGGGTCTGGAGCCCGGGCAGTAAATTAGAGCGCCCCCACGGTTAGGGGCCATACTAAGACCAGCCCTCCTGATTCTTCCAGGGCTGGTCATCCGCACCCCCTCACCTGCCCTTATCTAGGTAATGACCTGGAGGCAAGAGTATAGAGCACGTTTGGAAGCAGCCCTATTGATTAAAAAGACTGCCATGAAGTGATCATATGGAGAAAGGGCCTGATGAACCAGGAAGGCCTGGACCTCTGGATCATCCAGAGATGTCTGGAGAAAATAAACTTACATGCCCCACTAATGTATTCCCCTGACAGACTGTTTTCACAAAGGATGATGGTTAGGTTCCGCCCTATGGCAGAACACTAGGTAAGATTTTTCTGGACCAACAGGTCACTGCTGCTTCCTCTTTGTGGACTCCCTGCCTTCCTTCTAAAGAATACATGAATGCAGAAACCCCGTAGGCCACCAGGAAAAGCCCACATCCTGAATGATCCAGGTTTCAAGCACAAACAAGGTTAAACTAAGGTGCTACTTCTTATTTAATAGTTTTATTCTTCTATCTCTTCCAAAGTTACTAGGCTGCTTGGGTCTGGGAAGATATTATGAGAATTATTGAGTGGAAGAGCTCTGACCTGGAAATGCTTCTGAGAAAGGGTGGGACAGGCTTCCCTCATGAGAAATAAAAAGCCAGAGAAGGCAAAGAAAGTAGCAGAAGGACCAAGGGAGTCATTGGGTCAGTTTATGTGATCCCTGAATTCTATGTTTCATGATATACATTCTGCCTGTGTTACTAAAAGTGGCTAGTGCTTTTCAAGAGAGAACTTCTTAGAATCATTAAAATTTCAACTTGGTAGGGATCTAAGAGGTCATTTATCTGAAAAATGAATTACCTTCTGCTAGGTGGCCAGTAAGAGATGTGGCAAAGAGCCGTGCCTGAGAGTCAAAAGATCTGGGTTCTAATCCCAGTTCCAAGACCAACTAATTGTGTTACCTTGTGAAGTCACATTCTTCCTGCAGCGTTTACACGAAGACCTCACCATCCATGAAGTCCTTTTTATAACCCATTAAGGTGTTCCCCAATGTTCTATCCTCAGACTTTCCCCATACTTACTTCTTTAGCAATTTCATTCACAGGCCCCCTCTTCTCCTTCAGATATTGTCTCTAAGTAGATAATTTTCAGATCTATATTTTATAGGGTTGACCTTTCTCCTAAGTTTCTGATCTGCATTTTCAACTGCTGACAAGACATTTGCACCTGAATTTTCTCCTGGGACCTTAAACTGATGTCCCAGACCAAGCTTATTATGTCTTTCCCAAAACCTTGTCTTCCTTATTTGATTATTTCTGTCACTGGAACCATCATCTACCTACCAATGTTAGAAAGTGTGGTGATATCTTTGAATCATTCCTCTCTTCCACTTCTCATAGCCAATCAATTGTTAAGTCCTGTGGATTTTTCTTCTCTAATATGTTTCAACTGCCTCTTTGTATTGTGTTTCATCTGCCTCCTCTCCTTTCCCCCTACAACCAGCCTAGTACAGGCCCTACTTACTACTGACTAGGACTATTGCAACAGCCTCCTAATAAATCTTCCAATCTCTATGTTCTCTCCTCCCCAAGACCTTCTTTATACTGCAATAAGATTTATCTACCTTATGAATAGATCTGGACTTGTAATTTTTCTGTTACCTAATGAACCAAGTTCAAATTACTCTGTCTGGCATTTAAGGCTTTCTACAGTTTAGTTGCACTGTACTTTTCCAATCTTTTCTCATACAAGTCTTCCATATGTACCCTAACCTCCAGTCAAACTGAATTACTTACCATCCCCTGTATATGCCTCATTATTTCACACCTCCATGCTTTTGTGTGTGTTTTCTCTAATGCTTGGAATACTCTTTCAGACAGAGGTCTCAACTCCCAACCCCCCATTGAACAATAAAAATTGCTCCAGGATACACCATACTTGCCGATTGCAACCAGAGACATGATGGGTTAATGGCAAAAGCTTTGGCTAAGAATCAGGAGTTCCATGTTTATTACTCCTGACCTGAAACCCTTTGTTAGAGCTTTAGGAAAGAGATTGATGAGAAGAAGCAGATCCTATAGTTGCTGGTGGTGGAGAAATTCCTGAGAATCCTGTCTGAGGGGATAGGAGTTGGGTAAAGTCAGAACACACAGAAACATTAGGGAAGAAAATGATCATCAAGGCCTTGGTCTACATTATGAAGAAAGAATTATACCTTTGCCCTCTCTCTAGGACAGGAGTTCTTAACTTGGGGTGCACTGACTCCCAAGGGATCTATGCATAGATTTAAGGGGGTATGTAAACTTGAATGGGAAAAAATTACATCTTTATTCTCACTAACCCCTAAATGAAAATTTGCATTTCTTTCGATTATGGGTGTGGGCACACATTTTATTTTGAGAAGGGATCCTATAGGCTTTGACAAAGGTGTCTTTGACACAAAAAGGTTAAGAACCTTTGCTTTAGAAAGAAACTTAGAGGAGGAGATGGGAATGATCTTAGGGTTTCTGAAAGCTGAATCCCAGCCATAATGAGCAAGTATTTCTCTGCATTGGAAGTGCTGACTCATTCATGCCTCTGCACATTTGCCCAGGCCGGCCCCCATGCCTGGACTATGCATGTATTCCTTCAACTCCATCTTTCAGAATACTTCTCTTTCTTCAAAGCTCAGATCAAGTCCTACCTTTCCTAGTCCTTCCTGCTGAAATTGTTTTCTCTCTTTGAGTTTCCTAGAGGAATTTGTCTGACCTTCTCTTTTTTTTTGTTCCATTCACCCTCTACCTGGTTTCATATTTATTAATATATACGTATTCCTCCCCACCCTCACATTGTCATCCCTGGTGTAGTAGAATGCTAGACTTGTATTCCTTTACTAGCTGCATGACTTGTAATAGCCTCTCTGAGCCTCGGGTAACTCTCAAAGGCTGGTCCATGATAGAATGCCATTATGCCAGCTATAGATGGTATAGATCTAGTTGGACATAGAATAAATCATTAACATATCCTTCCCTCCCGTCCCTCCTCCCCAACTCAAGTAGAATGTTAGCCTCTTGAGGGCAGGAACTGAGTTGTTTTTCATCTTTGTATCCTTAATGAAGGTACCTTGCACCTAGTTGACATTTAATATCTGTTTGTTAAGTTAAATTGTTGAGTAGTGACCTTATTCATGTTACTTAATCCCTGAGTTAGCCATTAAATGGAGATAATAATAGTTGTCACAGATTACTCTTTAAGTGGAGATAATAATAGTTGTTCTACCTCATAAGAAATATTGTAAGGCTAAAATGAGACGTTTCAGTGCTTCAAAAGACACATGATTTATTCAGTGTGGATACTCTTTCCTCTTTCCACAGAAGTCGATTGTAAGCCCTCTCATGCTTTAGAGCAGGGGTTTATAACCTGGTGTCTATGAATTAGGGGAAAAAATATTTTGGTAACTATACTTCAGTATCATTAGTTTCTTTTGTAAAAATATGTATTTTATTTAATGTGTTAGAAAACATTATTCTAGTAGGACAACAATTTATACAATGATAACACTACTGTAGAGAAAAACACTTTGAAAGATGTTAGAATTCTGATCAATGCAATGATAAACCATGAGTCCAGAGGCCTGAAAATGAAACACCAGTCCCCATCCTCTATTAGAGAGTTGATAAACTTAAAATGCAAAGAGTGATGTACACTTTGTACGTGTGAGATTTTGTTTGGTTAGGTTATATATGATTAGGACGAGATGTTTATTTTGCTTGTTAAATGGGAAAGGACAATAAGAGAGATAGACTATGTAAAGTAAGTAGATTTATTTTAAAAAATAAAAGATAAAAGCATTGTTCTGGGAAGGGGTCTATATACTTCACTAAGTTGCCAATGACCCTCCAAAAGTTAAGAGCCCCTTCTTTAAAGGGTCTTAGTGAGTGACTGTGAACAAAAAAACTTCATCATTTAGAGAGCAATCTCAGGTAGACTGGTCTTCAGATGACAGATATACAGAAGAGCTAAAATAAGATAATAAATGAAAAAATCTTCTGTGATATATATACACAAAACATATAAATGATATTTTTTTTGTGTTGAGCATCATGAATTTGGGGGCTTATATGATAAGCAGTCTTCTTAAGAGTTTTTTTCAATGCCTTGTTGTGGTGTGAGGAGTGATCCTGGGTTCTCAGAGGCTATACCAGAGGAACACAAAAGTCTTGCTAACATAGAAAGGTCCAATATCGTGGAAAGATCTGTCTACCTAATTTTGAAGAGACTCATCCCTGGGAGAATCATCTCCGGGTGAGGATTTTTTTTTTTTTTTGGCTACTATTGATTCACTAAAGAGGCACAGTTGAAGAAGGAGTGCATTCCATGAAAATGGAAAGGCATTACGTCTGAAAGCCCAAATCAGGAACAGAAAATGAAGCCACTAGAAGGTGCAAAGAACTATGTGACCTAAGTCTGAAAAGGAGCTCTTTAACCACTAAGCTGAGAAGTTTCGATTGACCTAGGAGCAATGGGGAGGCACCACAGATTATGGAACAGGGACAGTGACATGTTCAGACCTGTGTTTCAGAAAGGTTGTTTTGTCAGCTATGTGGGTGGCAGATTGGGGGAATAAAACAGAATAAGGGAGATAAATTAGAAATGTGCAACAGTAACTAGTTGAGACAGTCTACTAAATCACAAAAGGTTTGCAACCTGCTTAGATGGAGGGAGTACTCACATCTAGGAAACCATCCTAGATCATCCTATTGAAGCACACACTTCTGCCTCTTTGTTTCCTTGGCTTCTTTTAAGACTCAGCTAAAGACCTATCTTTTGTAGGTGGCCTTTCCCAGTACTCTCAGCTACTAGTTGCCTTCCCTTCCCTTATTACCTTCTATCTATTCTGTATATAGCTCATAATAATAATAATAATAATAATAATATCTAGCATTTATATGGTGCTTTAAGGTTTGCAAAATGTTTTATACATATTATCTCATTTAATCCTCACAACGAATCTGACAAGTAGATGCTATAATTATTCCCATTTTATACATGAGGAAACTGAAGTTTACTGAGGCTGAGTGACATGCCTGGGGACACACCCTTTATTGTGTGACTGAGATAGAATTTGAATTCAGGTCTTCCTGACTTCAGGTTTTGCTGAACCTTAGTTATTTGCATATTGTTTTCTCCATTAGAAAGTAAGCTCCTGGGGCAGCTAGGTGGTGCAGTGGATACAGCACCGGCCTTGGATTCAGGAGGACCTGAGTTCAAATTCGGCCTCAGACACATAACACTTATTAGCTTGTGTGACCTTGGGCAAGTCACTTAACCCCATTGCCTAGCCAAAAAAAAAAAAAAAGAAAGAAAGTGAGCTCCTTGAGGGCAGGGATTATTTTTGCCTTTCTTTGTATCCTCTTAGCATGGAGCTCTTTGACTGTTGATTGACCGACTGTTAAACATATCAATATAGTAATAATGATTATACTAACACGTGTAAAGACCAGACCAGCTTTGTAGTGTTGCTTTATTATTTCTGGTAATGCCTTCTTAAAATAGGCTGTGACTAGTACTCAGGACATTTTTCTATTAAAAGTCCCAACTAATTTTGAATTGTTACTGGGAATAGGGACTGAACCTCTGATTTCATTGGAACTCCTGGGTAAGGACATTCCCTTTACCAATGCAGGACAATATCTTCTTTGAAACTTCAAGTCTTTAAGAGTTGCCTAGAGTACAGAGAGGTTAAGCCTCTTGCCCAGAGTCACACAGCCAATATATGTCAGCAGTAGGATTTGAAGTTAGGTTTGGAGTTGTAATGCCCTACTTTTTTGTTTGTTTCATTTAATGATACCTAACCTCCTTCCCATCATGATCTTTGTTTGACAGGATTTTGTTGTTTTGTTTTAAAGTCCTAGAGTCATAGAATTTTAGAATTGGAAGGGACTTAGTGATCATGGAGGGCAGCTAAGTCCCTAGAGGTAGGAACACTCATCTTCCTGCGTTCAGATCTAGTCTCAGACACTTACTAGCTATGTGACCCTGGGCAAGCCACTTAACCCTGTGTGCCTCAGTTCCTTATCTGTAAAATGGACTGAAGAAGAAAATGGCAAACCACTCCAGTGTCTTTGCCAAGAAAACCCCAAATGGGGTCACAGAGAGTTGGACATAGCTGAATACCAGTAGAAACTATGGAATACCCTACCCCCTTCCATCCTTTAGTTTTATAGTCAGGGAAATTGAGAAGGTTAAGTGCCCATAGCCGCACAGTTAGTTTATGGCAAACATGGAACTAGAATTCAGGCTTCTTGATCAACTGCATCCAATTCAAGTGATCTTGCTCAGAGAATCTCAGATAATCAATAAAACCTAGGGGCTCAAGGTGAGTCACCTTAATTGGTACTATAGTCCTTTGCTTCCAGGCTTAATCCTGGAAGCCATATTGATAAAAAAAAAAAGACCCATTCAATTCTGGAATGCATGCCAAGGATAAGTACAGCCCACTGGATTTTTCAGAAGAAAGAAAGTGAAGCTCAGAGAGGTTAAGGGTCTTCTTCAAGGTCACACAGCAATTGAGTGGAACTAAAGCTAAAATTCAGATTTCCTGATGCCAATCTGGTGCTTTCCGAAGCAATAATGACCCTGTCCTGCTTCCCTAAAATGAGAGAAATTGCCTTATGTGTCCACCACCTATCATTTGCTCTTTATAGTCAGTAAAGGAAAGGAAGTCAGATGGAGGCCCTCTACTGAGCGTTTGTTAATTAGCATTGAATATTTGATCTCAGGTTGCTGTTTTTGCCAAGTCTTCTGACAAAAAAAAGAAACCCTTTTCTTTTCATCTTCTCCAGGGAAACACTGTCCCCTTTCTTACTTTTTAACTCAACTTGCTTTCTGATCCGTAAGTTGACCTGCATTCTCCTTTAAGGTAAATTTAGCCTGTGGTGAAAGGTGATGGATCAACAGCTTCTTGTAAAGAGAAACATTATTTCCCAGCACTTTGGAGCTGGAGGGTTGGGGGTGGGTAGGAACTTTATTCTTTCCCTGAGGGGCCTAGGTTTGGTCAAACAGACACTAATGGAAACCCAAACACAAATAAGTTAAAACCAGATGGTATCCCTATTTAACAGATAAGGTGAAAAAAGTCACCCTGGGTTATGTGGAAAAAGGAATAACTGTACCATTAGAGCCCAGAAATCACATTTTAATCTAAAAAGGAGCCTAGAAGGTTACCCTTTTTTGGCTCTTTACCCATGCTCACTCCATTCGTCTGCTGTTTTGAGCTTAGATGAGAACTTTGGGAGAGAAGGGGGGGAGAGATTAATTAATAAGGTGAGATGGGTCCTAAGGAAACTTTTATGCCTGGTGAGAAATGTGTGAGGAGAAGCTACCAAAAAATACCTTCCAAATAATCAATAAAGGAAACTTGAAAAGAGAAAACAATAAACAATTGAATCTCCTTTCAAAATTGTGGAGTAAATTAGGTTGTTTTCAGCACCGCCAACTTCCCTTCTTCCTCTCTTCCCATTCCTATCTCCCCTTACCCTCCAGCCAAGAGAAGGACCCAATAACCTTTGTTGCTTCCCGCTTCTCTCCACCCAGCAAACTAAAGACCTTGGAGAAAGGACCTCAACCTTTTACACCTTGATGTGTATTTAAGCCCTGGGTCACCTTTCTCAGCTGTATTTGTATTTTAAGCCTTACTTATCTCTATCTGTACCAAAGTTAAAGGAATTTCAAAGAGCAATCAGTAAGCAGGGATTTTTTTTTTTTTGTAGTAGGGGAGTAATTTTCAGCCCCTTGAAATCACATCACATATTAAGCCTATATACAGAATGAAGCTTACACTCAACAGGCAGCTTCCACAACTATTTTTGTCCTTTAGGAGTGCAGCTTCATCTGCTTCTCTAATCTCTCTGTCTGTCTGTCTGTCTCTGTCTCTCTCTGTCTCTCTCTCTGTCTCTGTCTCTCTCTCCCCCTCTCCCTCTCTCTCTCTTCCCCCACTCCCCCTCTCCCTCTCCCTTTCCCTCTCCCTCCCACTGTCTGTAACTGTGGCCCTCTCTGGGGTTACTATTAGTCCAATGGAAGATTGGTGAAAGGGGCTCAGTCATTCCTAGTCTTGGTCCTTGATGGGGAAAATACATGTCTATCTCTAAAGTCTTTTCCAGACTAACATAACACAATATTGTGATTCTCAGGATCAGCACACTTTTGATTACAATACAAAGCTGACCTTTTAAAAAAAAGTACCTTTTTTGGCAGGAAGAAACTTGGTGCTCTACTCAGAATATAAGACTATTTCCAGTTTATTCTGGCACTTGGAGGCAATTGTGATCTGGCCAGAGTCATAGAATCATAAGCTATCAGAACCTATGATGGGGTTTGATAGGATCTTTAGAAATCACCTAGTCTAACCCCCTTCTTTTCCAGTTGAGAATACTGAGCCTCAGAAAGGTAAAATGTTTTGCCCAAAATTACACAGCTTGTTAGTGTGACTAACTATGACTTAAACTCAGGGTCTTCTCACTTCCCTTGATGTGATATTTTTTCACTAAGTCATGTTTCTTGCCAGCAGGCTTGGGTCCTGGTGCCAGCTCTGCCACTAACTCACTGAGGACTTGGGTGTATCATCTCAAGTCCATTCCTCCCTCTGGGGGGAGTCCCCCAAATTATCCATTTGTAAAATGATGGTTGAGAGTGATAGGCTGTAAGGTAGGGTTAGGGAAATAGGATGAATGACCTCCAGGCTTTAGAATTCTATTATCTATATTATTCTAATCATTAGGTCCCTAGAACTGAATAGTTAGAGAATATTCTTCCTTTTGAAAGTGAAATGAATAAAGCAGTCAACACCGATTTTTGTTTATTTTCCCTTTGCTGAGTGCCTACTTAAATCTAATGTGTTCTCCATGTTACCTCTAGGTATCTTGGTTGTTATCCTGTTTTCCATCTCTCACTAAATAACTGGGTTTCTGATTCTTTCCCGGTTGTATTAGTTTTTACTTCCCTGCTTCTTCTCTTCCCCTTTCATCCCTTACATTCTCTAATGCATATTTCTAGCCTAGAGATAGATCTCTTCTCTGGAGTTTTGCCATTATGGGCTATTTCACCTTCATTATTAATGTGCAGTATTTACTGTTTTTGGTTGGTATCTTGAGCAGTAATTTTTGGGCAAAAGAAAGGGCAGAAGAATACCTCTTCACACTATTCTTACTTCCCCAAGAAGCTAGGTGATATGGGCAAGTCTCTCTGGGCCTTGAAAATGGATAACAAAAAACTTAGGGTTATTTGCATGGGTATGTATCAGAGCCTGACGGGAAGCCAAAGAACTAGGGTAAAACCGGTGTTCCCAACAACTCACTAAAAATGCTTTCTTGATGTTTACTCTGAGGCCAAGAATTTCACATTGTGTCAAAGCACACGGCATTTCCCAAACTGTTTTGGGGATTTATGAAGGCTTTCCAAAGCTCATCCAGGGGATGTACCCAGTTAGAAAATGTCACTAGGGGAAAGAGGTTACTGGGGATAGAAAAAAGATGGAAGGAAAAATTAGTATTCTAAAATTAGCAGCCTCCAGATCATATAAGTATGAAGAAACCCTTACTATGGAACACAAGAGGAAGACTGAGCTAATACAAATAAAACACTGCAACATAAAGCACTATATAAATGTTACCTATTAAGAGCAATATATGTATCTCACATATACAAGGTGTCCCAAAAGTCTTAATGCCATTTTAAGCTTTAATAGCATAGTTTAAGCTTTTGGGACACCCTGTTATCTATCTGTCTCTCATATTTATCTCTCTCATAGCTATATATTTTTCTACCTAATATTCTTCTCTCTCTTCTTTCTCTACTATGTCTATATGTTAATAGCTATAAAATATATATTTAGTTGGAAATGACCTTAGAGGTCATTTTGTCTCATCCTCCATTCTGCAGGAGGAAATTGTGGGCCAGAGCAGGAAAGTAACTTCTCCAAATCATACTGTTAGTTCATGATAGATACCAGTTCATTGTTTTTCCCATTGCACCATGCTACTTTCCATATTATGGTCAAGATGTGTTTTTTGCCCCCAAACTCTATGTGTCCTGACTAAACCTGGAATTTAGATTTTCTCCTGTTTCTGACTGGTCATATTGCTCAATGTTGTGAATAGTCAGAGCAGAATCTGTCCAGGCAGTAAACTAATGTTATGAAATGCAAAGGCATCCGCCTAATTTAGTGAGAACCCAGGAAAATTTATGAAGCAGTGTTCTAGGGCAAAGGTCCGTTTGGATTCTTTTGGAGAGGGCTGGAACCTTCTGGGTAAACCAGAAGGAAAACCAGACGCTTGCCCAGCGTCTTGTGAAGTAATAAGAACTCAGATCATTTCTTGTGGTGGAGAGGAAGGGAAGTAAGCAATAAGAGCCCAGAACTCTGGAGAACTCGGTCTGGTGACCTGGCACTACGGAAAACTGTCTGATCTGCTTTGTGCAAGCTGCTTATGACTCCTTGTTTAAAATCTGTTTGGAAAGTAAGATCCACAGGAAACTTTACCACCATAAAGTATAAGAAAAACCCTTTGCAAACTTTATCAGTATCAATAATATCAATCAAAATAATAATGATAATAGCTAATATCAATAACAATAGTAGTGATAACAGCTAACATTGATGTAGTGTGTACTATGTACCAGGCACTGTGCTAAGGGCTTTACAATTATTGTCTCATTTGATCCTCACAATAACCCTGTGAGCTAGGGGCTATTATTATCCCCATTTTACAGTGAAGAAACTAAGGCAAGCAGAAATTAAGTGACTTGCCCAGGGTCACAAAGCTAGTGTCTGAGGTCAAATTTGAACTCCAGGCTTCCTGACTCCAGACCCAGCCCTCTATCCACTGTGCTACCTAACTGCCACTTGTTCATATTTAGGTGATTCTGAAGAGAAAGCACTTAGGTAAATGCAAGGAATTGGGTGACATCTATCCTAAAAGACTGCAATCCCTTCCCTGTTCTTCAGTCTGACTTTGTATTTCCGGTCTTTTCAACACTACAAATGGAGTTATTTTCTATTTCATACCTCAGACTATTTCTAGTGGTGATGATTTATGTGACATCATCCGCACATCCCCAATATCCAAGGTGTACGGAATGAAACAATCAGGAAGAGCCGAAAGTTCCATACTGGGTGGCCATTGGAGACTTCTTTCTGACTCTTTTTGGTAATAGTGGTTTTTCCTTGAGCTGTTTGGTACTGGGGGTGAGTTAGTAGGCATAAGAGAATAGAGAAGGAGGGCTATGGTTGACTCCAGGGGTTCAGCATCGCTCCACGATTGAACCAGCAGGGGAGCTGGGCTGTGAAATGATTCCTATCCTCCCAGGGAGGTCTCCTGTAGAGTATGAGGAAAAAACAACCTGCCTAGAAGCAGCACTATGAAGGACTAATTTGGCGTAGGATTGGTAGGAAGCCATAACCACTCTACTACTAGATACGGACACAGCAGGATTCTAGGAAATTTTGGAACATCTGAACTGGGCCTTCCATAAGAGTCTGAGAAAATGCAGTTCACTCAAACCACAATCTGTCTGCCAAGGAAGGCTGTTCCACAGTCAGAAGCCCACTGTGAACTGATTTGTGTGGCCTCTAGGTCTTCTTCCTAGCATGGAGGGGAGGGGAATTTAACCTGTGAATAGTACCAAGGTTTTTCAGACCCCATTCTTTGCTAAATAGGTTACCCAGGAACCTGTTTTTCATGGAATCCATTCTGTAACCTCAAGCCAAAATCACCAGAGTTCCTGAGTTCTGCCCTTGATTCATTTCCCTCTTATATTGGGGGAGGTTGTAATAGTATGTCATGATGGTTGTCCCACCTGGCCTGCTCAGTAATGACCTTTGGGCCCACACACCCAAATTCTCTCAAGAGTGCAATATGTCATCATAGAGACCTTGCATACTAAATATCAATCCTTCCCACTGAATAGTTTAGTGAATTTTGATGTAGTGAACATTGGGACAGGAAGTTAGGACAGTGGCATCCTTGTTCTAGCTATAATATTGAATTATTGTGTGACTTTGAGCATTATAATCTCCCTGGCACTCAGTATAATGCCTTGCACAGAATAGGCCCTTAACAAATATTTGTTGAATTTAAATCCCTATTTGTAAAGTGAAAATAAAGTAATAGTTGCTCCTGCCCATAGGAGTATTGGGAGAATAAATAAAAGATGTAAAACAAAAAGTTTTTAGTTATTTTAAAGAAAAAATCTCCACAAATCAAAGGCTTTTTTTATAATAGTGGATAATATGATAATATACACATATCTATATTCATATCTATGCTAAACTACATCAGCAACTAAAAACACCCTTTTGCAAACTCCGGCACTTTTACTATCCATTCTCCTCTGAAATAACCCTTGTTGCACAAGCCTAAACCACTAACACTGGCTGACCCCCTTTAACGCCTACCCAAGTGACACAGATACACACCAAAAGCCAGGTCTGATTCCCACTGTCATAGATAGGCACTCTCCCTTGGGGGAATTCTCCTGATCTCTTCTCTCTCAACTCAACAATGAGAAACTTTTTTTCTCCTCCCTCTCAGGGGAACATGCACGTTTTTATCCAACTCATTCTCTTGCAACCCAACTCCCCAGAAAGAAAAGGGGGAAAAATCCCACCCCTAAGAGACAGTCTTCAGGTCTGAGGACGTTACTTAGCAACGGCACAAAGACCAGCCAGCACAGGGGACATGAAGAGAAACTCTTTGAGTGGGGGAGACAGAGTCAGTTTGGAAACTCCATTTTCATCGAGAGACAAACAACAGGAAAACAAAAAGAGAAACAACCCCAAGGAAAGCTCAAGGGGCCCACTCCCCAACCCAAGTTACCCTATAAAGCCCACAAGCCCTGTTTCTTGACCTCTGTTAATACTATAAATGATCAGGCTTCTCCTACCTTGTTTCTGGATGTCAACCACTGCCCACCTCCCAGGTGCTCTCCCCCAACTACTATCCTGCTTTTCTGGGCTTGGTTCCACCTCTCATCCCTCCCTGGGACACCCACCGTTCTCAGAGGCGGTGGAACCGTCGCAGTCCGAGATTAACTGTTGGGGTTTCCGTTGCTTTCGCCGAGACATGCCCAGGCCAGAGAGAGGTGGGAAAGGGAGGGGCGATCGTTCACTTAGTTTCAATAAGGGTGACTTGGTGCTGTCTCCCTCTTTGGTCTGGAGCCAGTGGATGCCTCTCCCAGGGCAGGTCACTCTAAAACAGAGGTTCTTCCTCTCCAAAGATAAATTGGAGCTCTCTCTCTCTCTCTCTCTCTCTCCACTCACTCAATGTCTTTACTCTCTTCTCTCTCTTGTTGTCTCTCTCCTTCTCTCTCTCTCTCTCTCTCTCTCTCTCTCTCTCTCTCTCTCTCTCTCTCTCTCCTCTCCCCGCTCTTTCTTCCTCTCTCTTTTACTGTCTCTCCCTTGCTCTCACTCCTCTCAAGTCTTTAAAGAGGAGACGCCCCCTTTTTTTTTCGTCTGCTTCTTCCCCAGGCTTCAGCAGCTCCCATTGTAAAAGCAAAAATCCTAATCTTTCTGCACACTCTTTTCTTTTGTACTGCAGTGGAAAGGATTTAACCCATTCCTCTCTAGGAGGGCTCCTGTGTCCTCCTCTCCCCATGATGTCCACTCTGAGCACTCTCCCTGGCTTTTTGCCTCAATAACTCTTTCTTTGAGATCTTACCTGTGTATTTCCGTTCTCTGAGGAACCCTAAATTGAGAGCTACATTGGGGCTGAACAGGAGTCACCCCAGTCTAGCCTCATAATATGGCTATTTCTAGGGGTGGGAGCTTTGTGAAATTTCTGGTTGGTGAAGTAAGAAAGAAGTCAGTTACATTAATTTGAGTGCAAGGAGAGCATATCAAGGATATTTAGAGACTTAGAAACTTTGGTAATTATCGCAACAAGGTCCACAGGAGGGTTGGTAATTTCACTGAGGAAAATAATTACTAGCCAAATAGAATCATTCAAAAATGTAGGTGTGTGGATTTTTCTCCGCCTCAAAGACTGCCTGTATTCCTGGATTATAAGGGCAATACTATGGAAGATGGTGTAGACTTATTCTGTGTAGTTCCAGAAGACAGGATCAATGGGCAGAAGTTACAGGAGCAAGATTTTGACTGAACACAAAGAAGGACTTTATACTAACGTAATTATCCGGTAACAAAATGGGCCCCCCTTGAAGTAGTGAGCTCCCCATCACTGCAAGTATTCACACATTCAAAGAATACTACTTGTTGGAGAAGTTATAGAAGGAGATTCCTGCATGGGTGGGAGATCTCTGACTAGATGGTTACTTGTAATTCTAATACTCAGTGATGTTCAGATTCATCTTTCTCGACCTCAGATTTCTTGTCTCTAAAATGAGAGGGACTGGATTGGGTGATTTTGAAGGCCCCTTCGAGCTCTAATATTCTGATTCTATGATTTTTCTCTTCTGGCAAACAACCGAATCATCCAAGCCCTACTCAGCTTGTAAACTCAGTCACTGGTAGTTCATTTTTTTGTTCATTATCTTCTGGTTGTGCTCTCCCTCCTAAAACTTGGGCAAAATAGTATGCTGCTGAATGAAGAAGATGACTTCCATCTTGCAGCTTTTGTGTTTGGGTCAACCTTATTCTTCCACTCCCTTGCCTACTCCCAACCCCCTAAACCTTTAGCTGATAGGAGAAGCTTTATCACCCTCAACTGAGAAAGGAGGAATTGTTCTCTTCTCTCTGGTATTTAATAAGGAGACTTTATCTCTGCTTTTCTTTGAAGGTGCCCTCAGCCATCAGTGATGACTCACAGAGCTGAGCTGAGCCTGTATACCATATATATCCCCTTACTTCTTTAGTTGTACAAATGCAGATTAAGTTGGGCCTATTAAAAGGATGGCAATAGCAGACAGACCTTCTTGGCGGGGAAGGGGGAGGTTGATGAATGATGTAGGTAGCTGTAGTAGAAAAGTTTTAGAAACTTCTCTGTCTGGGTTCTCTCCACATCAGCCATTATTATTTTCTTAGTCTTTCAGGGTCAGGACCCTGGGTGACGCCCTTCTTGCTCTATCCCCATTAGAATGCCTATGACGTTATCTCATTCATCCTCATAACATCCCTGTAAATAGACAGTTATCGTGATTCTATTGTAGAGAGAGAGAAAAATTGAGGCCTGGAGAGGCAAAGTCCAAGGCTACGGTTCCCCAGTGGAGCCAGCTTTTAGCTCAGAGCCCTGTAACTCTTTAATCAGGCAGGGTCCAATAAGCACCTGCCTTTGTGAAATAAGAAAAGAGAGGACAAGGGAGCCCTCCTTCTCCCAGGAGCCTCTGAAACTTTCTCTCACAGCAGCTCTGGGGTCCATTTTTGCCTTATTCCTGGGTCCTGGCTCCTCTCTTCCTTTCCTCTGTTTTTCTGCTTCAACCTCCCCAATTCTTTACCCATTGTGAAAGGAAGGGTTCTTTCCCTTACTCTCCTTTCTTCCGCCCTCCCCCCTTTCACTCTTCTTTCCTTTTACCTCTTCACTGTGGCCTCTTGACCTCCCCACAGAGTTACAAAAGTAAAATCCTTGAAGAGATGCTGCTGTGGGAATGTTAATGAGCCCTCACCACAAAGGGGCAAAGACTACTTCACTGGGTTGGAAAAAAAGCCCCTTTGAAAAGGGGTTTCTGTGTGTGGTGAAGTGGAGATGGGAGGGGAAGGAGGAGGGGAGGGAGAGAGAGAGAGAAAGAGAGAGTGAGGGAGGGGAGGGAGAGAGAGAAAGAGTTAGAGAAAGGGGGAGTAGAAGGAGGGAACTCTATAACAACACAAGAAGAGCAAAGAAGGAAAAAAAATCTTTTCTTTGAGGTTTTTAATTTGGGTGAGAATGTTTGGTGATCACCTGACCTTTTAGGCCTAGCTCTGAGGTCCCCAAGGAGTTGGAGAGGGGTTCAAGGGCACCTGTGATCACAAAGCAATGAGAAAAGGGTGATAAGATCACCAAGAGTGTCTCCCCCCAGAGAATCCCTATTTTCTCTGTGTGTGGGGTGCTGCTGAGTGGACCCCAGGGATGAGATCCCAGACCCTGCAGGGAGCCTCTGGTGGAGGTGGGCTTTCCAGGCTTTGAGATTTCTTCTCCTCAATGCCTGTGTGTGGTGTGTGCCAGCGCTGAGCAGTTTACTTGGATTTCTACTCACTGTTGTTCTTAGTGAAAACATTGACTAAATCCTCCAAATCCCGAGCTCCCTCTACCACTGGTTAAGTGACTTTTTCTGTTCTTTACAGTATTTTCCATTTTAGCTTCCCTCTTGATCACTGGCCAACTTCTTTCTCTCCAGAAACTGCTTTCATTGCTATTGAAGAGCTACATTATGGACACAATTTCCGAGCCAGAGCACTTGAGAGTACTCATATCCTACCTATGACTTAGGCTATGCCTGGAGCACTTAAAATGAGGTTTTAGGTGCCTCACTCTTGTTAGGAAGCCCGAAGAAGAATGGTAACATTTTGCTATTTTAAGAATATTTGGAAATTTCAGAGAATTTCCTACATGTTTTCTCATTAATCTTCACAAAATTCAAGGTAGCAGGAACAAGAACATTCTATGGAATGCAACATTGAGGTGTAGAGAACAGAGAAATGACTGGAATAAAGTCAAACCCAGAGTTAGGAAAAGAATTCAGAATTTTCACTGCCTTTTCTTTGCCCTGTAAGAACAGTATTCTTCTCTTGACACTTTATTTACAGTTCAATCCTTCTGGAAGTTTTTATTTTACTTCAACGGAACAAGTAAGCTTCTTCCACGAGGGGTCTTCTTTTAACAGTGAGAAAACTAGGCTAGGAATCAGGAAACCTGTGGACGCTTCTGACTCCTGCAGTTGTAGGTCTTAACCCTCTGCAGCAGATCTGGAATGACTTTCAACTTGTAAATCTTCTCAGGATGAGTGAGGAAATACCTACTATAAGCTTTGATCCTTATAAGCACATATAACCCATCACTTGTTTCCTATAGCAGTGATGTAATGAGACTAAGAAGAGTTAAGGAGACGTGTTCTTTGGGAGATTGCTAAAGAAAAAAATTCTTAGCAAAGGATTCCTTTTCTTATTTGATGGTTTGGTCGTTGATTGATTCAGGTGGCGGTTGACCTGGTATTGTAGGGAAGAGGGAGGGGGAAAGATCAGGGAGAACATTCAGGCTCTAGCTGGTCTTCTGTGTGTCTTTTCAGAGTTCATTCTTCAGAGAATGACAGGAATTCAGCCAGTCTTTAGGGGAGGATCAGAATTGCTTCCTTTATGCTCCCTTTCACTTGTCCATATTGCTCATGTTAAGCACACAGAGAAATGGTGTTTGTAAAAGAGGATGGTGGCTCTGAAACAGGGAAAGGGAGATGGTGGGGGAAGGGCCGAGAGACTGGTGGGGGGGCGAATCTTGGGATGTATTTGTGTTTCCCTTGTAGTTGTAGATGCTGCTGGATGTCTGTAGGGAGGACAGAGATGGACAATTTGTCAGTCTTAAGGACCCTAAAGGGATTGGTTATTTGAAAAGAAAAAATGGGATGGGGGAGGGGGTTGCAAATCATGAAAGAATCAAGGAGACAGGAAAGAAAAAGGGAAAGGGAGCTAGGAACTAAGAAAGGAAAGACAAGGGGGAGAGAAAGTAAGGTTGATTTAAGAAAGAAGAGTTGGGGGGGAGGGGAAAGAAAGGAATGTTGAAAGGCACAGAGGGGTAGTCTTTGGAGAATATGTACATATGGATTGGGGGTATATCAGAGTAGATATACCCAAAGCCCTAAAGAGGTGACACTTTAAGAGAGAGTACAGGTGGGCTCATAAATGAATAACTCCCTCTAACTTGTATAGATAGGGGAACTTCTGTTACTTTTATTCTTTTAGGGGTGCAAAGAATTTTTAGAGGTCATCCAGTTCATTTCCATGACTTCAGGCAGGACTGCTATAAACTATTCTGTCAGATAAGAATCTATCCCCTTTTAAAAGAAAAGATGATTACAGAGAAAGAGATTCCTTTTGTAATTTATTCAAATAACCATGATGATAAGGAAAATTTTGTGTAGGTTGACAAAAATCCTCATGATACTATTCAAGTTCATTTTCTTATATATTGTTTGGGGATATATGGAGGATATGATCAATTATTCTAATATCAGTTATATAAAAGTGAGTCCAGCTTTAATCTTGGTGAGAAATCTCACATCTTATTTTTTCACACAGACTTTCTATAACAAATAATGTACTTTCTTCACATCATTTTTCAGATCTTCCTATTCCCTTCTATCCCTACAAATTAAGTCTTTGTCCAGACTCAAACAATGGCAAACTCCTCCTCCTCCTCCTCCTCCTCGGGATCCATTCTTACAGGTTTTCCTCTTTTAAACTTTTCGACATGCTGAGTCTCTCTTTGTCTCACTACAGAAAGGTGCCAACTTAGCCACATCAGATCCTTCACTGAGATCCTCCTATTATTTACAATTATGTTCCCTGAAGGTGTTTGCTAGTGTTATGAAGGAGGTCTTGCTGAAGACCAAATGAAGAGGGATTTCCTATAGATGATGAAGTTCTCTATTTGCTTTCCTTCACATATTATGTTTGTTGACTTTTTACCAAACTCCAGAAAATTATGGGGCCTCCAAAGTGAAGTCCAAATTTATTCAGAGATCGACTTAACCATGCATACTGGAAAACAAAGTAGATAAGAAAGAAATATTGCCCTGATTATGATACATAATTGATCAAGCAGCCTAGTGGATATGTTTAGCATATATAGATATGTATATATACACATGTGTATATATATATATATATATACACATAGAGATACACACATGTATATGTAGGTATGTATTTGGGTAGGTTTGTATATATCTTGGTTAGGCTTTATAAATGGATAATGATCCTAGTCTCAGAATAAGAAGAGATAAGTAGGCTGAGAAAGGAACAGAGATATGAGATGGAACATACTGGGTGCTGAATAGCAAATAGGCCAGTATGCCTGACCCTTGGAGTATATGGATGTGAATAAGAAGATTAGAATTTCAGAAAAGAGCCAGGTAGCCTGCACCTTTGCATTTGGGAAATTTCATGGCACTTTCAATGGTTTCAAAGCACTCACTGCTATAAAAGCCCATCTTTTATAACACTAAGATTCTTCTGATGACATTATTTGACCACAAATCACAGAATAACAGGATCTCAGAAGAAGCAAAATTGTATATGAATTCAAGTGAAATCAAAACATGCCCAAGAGTTGTAAGTAAGCTGTAGCACATTGTCAAAGATCATTTATGTGATTATATAGTGATTCCCATTAGTCTTGTGGGTTCCTTGAGAGCAGGAACTTTCTTTTGCCTTTCTTTGCATTCCCAGCCCTTAGCACAGTGTCTGGCACATAGAAAGTGCTTAATAAATGCTTGTTGACTTGATTTGCGTTGTTTGTGACAAGTGACATAAAAGACATTATCATGAATGTGATGGGAAAAGGAGTTGGGCCAGTCATGTTAATAAAAATTAAAAAAAACACAACCAAACTGCTTCTGAACTTCACTATTACTATTAGGGCCCCACCATCCTCCTAGTCACCTAGGTCCACAGTTTTGATGTCCTCCTTGAATCCTCATGCTCACTCACCCTACATGATGGTCAGGCCTTCATCATTTATGCCAGTGTTTCCCAAACTGTTCTGTCATATTTTTGTTTAAACTGAATGAAATTTTTTTCTCCCCTGTGGAGAAATTTGAGCACCAGTGATCTATCCTGTAATTGCCTCGTATTTGGTCTCCCTACCTCAAATACTTTAGTATTGCAATCGATTCTCCACCTAGCCAGTAAAGTGATTTTCTTAAATCATAGATCTGTTCAGGTCAACCTCTTTTCTAGTAGTTCCCTATTACTTCTAGGATCAAACATAAACTTCTTTGTTTAGCATTTAAAGGTCTTAACCAGGCCACTTTCTACCTTTCTAATCTTCTTACAAATTACTCGTCTCTATGCACTCTACTGGTCATCCATGCCAGCCAGATTACTGTTCAGCATATACAGCGCTCCATTTCCCATCTTTGAACTGGCTGTCCTGCATGTCAAGAATGCTCTCCTACTCACCCTCTAACTCTTGAAACTCCTGGTTTCTTCCAAGATATCTTCTATATGAAGTTTTTCCTCTTTTCCCCATCCCCCACTGCTAGTGCCCTCCCTATCTTGTGTTCAGTTAGTATTATGTTTTGTATGTAAACAGGTGAGTTTGTGGAGGACAGGGACTGTTTAACTTTTGGTTTTGTACCCCCAGTGTTTAGCACAGTGCCTGGCACATAGTAGGTACTTTAAAAATACTTGTTGATGATTAACAACTGGAATGAAGTCCCAATAACTGTGAAAATAACATAAGGAAGGCCTCCAATGTGTTGGATATGTCATCTGTGGAAGATTTGTGGGAAGACATGGTTGAGAATGACATTGGAGTACACCCAATGTATTTCAACTGCCAGCATACTGGCAGGTTAAACGGTAATACCAGGGGTCTGGAGGGTGCAGTGGTATCACAGAAAGAATACTGGACTGGTAGTCAAGAAACTTGGGTTTAGCCCTGCCTGTGCTATTGGTTACCTATATAGTCTTCCAGATAAGTTATTGCAAATCTCTGTGCTTTGGTTTTCTTATCTTTGAAATAAATATGGTCATGCTAATAGAGTCTGGGGTTGGAACCAAATTCAAGTTTTTCTGACTCCCAGTCTGGCATTCTATCCACTGCTCCACCTAGCTACCTAATAGCTGCATTCATTTAAAAAGGAATAGAAACCTTAATTCATTTCCCATGACCTGCTTCCCCTTCCCACCCCAGATACACACAAAGATGGGCATACCCTTGATCTTGCCATTACCCACAGGTGTTGCCCTTCCAAGTTCATGAACTCTGAAATTCCTTTAACAGATGCATAATCTTTTGTCGTTCCACTGTCTCCCTATACCTTCTAAACTGTCTTGCTCTTCATTGCCTAAGAGCAACATTACATCTAAGGGCAGTGCTGTAAAGTTTACAAAGCACCTTTCCAACGACTAACTTGGGAGGTATGTAGGGCCTGTGTTATTATTCCATCTTTTCAGGTGAGGAAACTGAATATCAGAGATATGAAGTGGCTCCTAGCCAAGATGAGAGAGGCAGTAGGATGTCATAGAAAGTCTTTTGATTGGAGGTAGAATCAGGAGAGACCTGGGTTCATATCAGACTTCTGACAAGCTGAAGTTACTTATATGAAATAAACCTCAACATCTTCATCTCTGTAATAGGGATAGTAATTCTTATAGAGCCTACCTCATGGGTTATTATAAGGATCACATAAGATAATGCAAATGGTAAATCACAAGCAATATATAAATTGTAAAGCACTGTGTAAATATCAGTTATTATTTATCTCCAGGAAGTTGGTTCTTAGGTCCTAAACCCTGAGTTTCATGCAGAGGTGGTAATGACTGTAACATTGTACAAATGAGGAAACAGGTTTAGTAATGACTGTAACATTGTACAAATGAGGAAACAGGTTTAAAAATGTTAACTGATATTCTCAGGGTTACCTACTAAGACTTAGACCCAGGTCTTCTTGACTCAATTCTTTTCTTCTCTGCTTCATTGTTTTTCCATAATATTTGTGCCACACTTTGTCCATTTTCCTTACACAGCTATTGTAGACCAAAAAGGGCTGAAATCTGGATGTTTTCCATCATGTCTGGGTCCTGGACCTCTAGAAACCATGTCCCTAGTCCCTGGGGAAGCTTGATCCAGGGGTTCTTTACCTGATCCAGGAGTCTTAACCTTTTCTTGTGTACCTTTGGCAGTCTGGTTAAGCCCATGGACCCCTTTTCAGAATAATGTTTATAAAGACCTAAGATAATGTACATAGGATTACAAAGCTAACCGATTATATAGAAATATAGTTATTAAAATATTTAAAAAATAAGTTCACAGACCTGAGATTAAAAATTCTTCCACTAAGCTTTGGAATTCTTCTCCCGGGGGCTGAATTTTCTTGATTATTAAGTGAGTGCAAACTCACCGATTCCACTATAGATAGTGTCAAACCAGACCATGCCTCATGTTCCATTCAGCTGATCCCCTTCCTCCTTCTCCCACCCCCCAAAAAAGAGTAAAAGGTTCTAGAGCTTACCAGTCCTAGATAAGATGTGAGGTCTAACCTTCAAAATGTAGTGAATAATAAATATAGTTTCAGAGCTAAATGAAACTTCAGAGATGACTTAAACTAACCTATAATGGATCAAGTAACTCATTTATAGCAATTTCTACAACTGGTTATCCAAGGTTTGACTGAAGACTCTAAGGGGAAAGGGCAACTAAGTGGCACAGTGGATAGAGTCAGGTCTGGAGTCAGGAAAACCTGAGTTCATATCTGGTCTCAGACACTTATTAGCTGTGTGATCCTAAGCAAGTCACTTAACCTTGTTTCCCTCAGTTTCCTCATTTATAAAATGAGCTGAAGAAAGAAATGGCAAACCATTCCAGTATCTTTGCCAAGAAAACCCCAAATGGAGTCACGGAAAGTCAGACACATCTCAAACAACTTAACAACAACAATAACAGTGATGGGAAACTCACTCTCTTCTGAGGCAGCCCACTCCGTGTTTGAAAACTCTTATTGTTAGGAAGTTTCTTATATCAAATTCAAGTCTGCCTCTCTTCAGTTTCTATTCAGTGTTGCTAGTTCTGCTCTCTGAGGCCAAGCAGCACAATACCAACTCTGACTCCTTTCCCAAGAAAGCCCTTCAAATATTTAAAGTTTCCCCTAGTAGAATGTAAGCTATTTGAGGGTAGGGACTGTTTTTTTTTTTCTTTATATTCTCAGTGCCTAGCATATAGTAGGTGCTTAATAAATGTATTTTGACTTGGTTTGACTTGATAATTTGAATTATGCCCTCTCTAAGTGTTCTCTTTTTGAGGCTAAGCATCCTATGCAAAGAACGTTCTCTCTTCTCAGCTCCTGCTCCTAGTTTCCCAACCTTCTTTCAAGTTCCAGATAAAATGTCACTTTCTATAAGTTTGCCTTTCCTGATCCCTCTTAATTCTAGTTCCTTCTCTTTATTATTTATTTCCAATTTATTCTGTATTTAGCTTGTGTGTACATAGACTGTAAACTCCTTGAGAACAGGGCTGTCTTCTGTATTCCTATCACTTAGTACAATGCCTAGCACATGTTAAACATTATTCTGAGAAGGGGTCTGTGGTTTATACAATAAATGGTTTTTTTTTTTTTGACAATCGATCCTTTTATGACATACTTGAGTTCCCTCACCAGCTTGGTCACTCTTTTGTTGATGCAATCCACCTTGACAAATGCCATTCCTAAAACGTACCCAGAACACAATATGCCAGATATAATAAGAATAATGAGATTCACTTCTCTTTCAGGAAACTATGCCTTTCTTAATGTAGCCTAAGCAATAATTCAGAGCAGTTTGACCCACATTCAGTTCTATGTTGATCAAAATTTCCTACTTGCTGTATTCCCTTTCATGCAATCCACTCAGCTGGCCAATAAACATTTATTAGGCACGTACTATATGCCAGACACTGTGCTAAATGCTGGGGATATAGAAAGAGGCAAAAGACATCCCCTGCTCTCAAGGACCTCTTAATCTAATGGAAGAGACAAAAAGCAAACAAACATGTAGAAACAAGCTATATGCAAGATAAATAGGAAATAATTTACCAAGAGAGAAGCCACTAGAATTAAGAGGGATTAGGAAAGGCTTCCTAGAAGAAGAATGTAGAAGATGGAATTTTAGTTGGAACTTAAAGGAAGCAAGAGAAGTCAGTAGGTAGAGATAAAGAGGAAGAACATTCCAGGCATAGAAAATGCTTGAAGCTGAGAGATGTAGTGTCTAGTTCAAGGATCAACAAGGAGGCTAGTACCATTGGATTGAAGAGTTATAGTGGAGAGTAAAGTGTAAGAATACTGGAAAGGTAGAAGGGAACTAGGATATAAAGGGCTTTGAAATCCAGATAGAGGTTTTTGATACAGGAGGTGATTGGGAGCACTGGTATTTATTGAGGGGATGACAACGTTGTGGTAATTTTTTAGGGAAATCACTTTGGTGGCTGAATGGAGTATGGATTAGAATGCAGAGAAACTTGAGGAAGGGAGATCTACCAGCGGACTATTGCGGTAACCCAGGTGTAAAATGATAAGGGCTTGCACTAGAGTGGTGTCAGTGTCAAAGGAGAGAAGGGGGCATATTTGAGAGATGTTGCAAAGGTGAAATCAAGAGGCCTTGGCATCAGATTGGAAAAGGAGGGATGAGAGAAGTTAGGACTGAAGTATGATACTTGGGTTTCAAGCCTGAGGAACTGTGGGGAGGGCATTTTCCTCTATTGTAATAGGGAAGTTAGAGTGGGGAAGAGTTTAGGGGAAAAGATAATGGATTCAGTTTGATATATACTGAGAATGCTGTGGGACACCTATTGTTACAGTGCATGATCTGGATAAGCATCCAGCAAACGAGACTGAGAAAGAGCAGTCTGATAGGTAGGAGAACCAGGAGAGTGGTGCCCCAAAAAAACTGGAGAGGAGAGAGTATCATGGGCTATCAAAGGCTGCAGAGAGGTCAAGGAGAATGGGGATTGAGAAAAGGCCATGGGATTTGGCAACCAAGAGATCACTGGTAACTTTGGAGAGAGCGGTTTTGGTGAAATGATAAGGTTGGAAGCTGAATTATAAGGAGTAAAGAAGAGAATAAGAAGAGAGAAAGTGTAGGTTATCTATTGTAGAGAGCCTTTTCAAGGAGTTTAGCCACAAAAGGCAGAAGGAATATAGGATACTAGTTAGTGGGCGTGAAGAATCAAGTGAGGGATTTTTTAAGGTGGAGGAGGCATTGGCATGTTTATGGGCAGGAGAGAATGTGCCAATAGACGGGGGAGATGGAAAATGAGTGGCAGTTTGGGGATAACAGAAGGGACAATCTGTAGAAGGAGACGGTATAACTTGAGCAGATAAAGGGGTTAGCTTTGGTAAGGAATAAATCTACCTCATCATGTGAGACTTGATTGAAGGAGGAGATAGTGGCAGAAGGCATCTGAGTGATATGACATGAGAAAAAGGGGAAAAAGGGGAATACAAGGAGAATGGCCTCAATTTTCCCAGTAAAATAAGAGGAAAGATTCTCAGGAGGATGGAGAGAGGGGAAGCCATGGAAGGCTTGAGGAAGGATGCAAAGGTTTGGAAAGACACTTTGGGGAGTGGGATAGTGAGTTGATGAGGTATAGCAGGATTGCCTAGCACCAGTGAGGGCCCAGTTGAAGTTGAATAACAAATTTTATGGCTATATTTGCTTTCTAAAGGATAGCAGTACCTTATTGATATGCTTGTACTGTTTATTGTTTACTCTGACCTTATGGGGGCAGGAGGTGATGCAGTTGATAGAGTGCTGGGTCTGGACTCAGGAAGTCTTATCTTCCTGAGTTCGAATTCAGCCTTAGGCACTTATTAGCTGTGTGACCCTGGGCAAGTCACATAAACCCTGTTTGCTTCAGTTTCTTCATCTGTCAAATGAGCTGGAGAAGGAAATGGCAAACCACTCCAGTATCTTTGCCAAGAAAACCCCAAAAGGGATCATGAAGAGTTCGACACAACTGGAAAATGACTGAACAACAACATGACCCTATAAAAATAGAGTAATTTCTTCAGTGTCACTTGTTCATGGTCAATCATTCCTCATTTGTTAGTTTAGAGATATTCTGGTGGCAGAAACCAAGTGTGTAACCTAACTGAATACAAACAAGTGATGCATTCCTTGTCATTCAGGGGTGGATTGGGGCAGAAGGTGGGGGAGTCAATCAATTAGTTAATACTCCAGATGTGGCACATAGTAGGTGCTTAATAAATGTTTATTGACAAGATACAAAAAGAATAAAAAGATAACCTCTGGCCTCAAGGAACTCACAATCTAATGGGGGGGGGAGGAAGAGACAACAAGCAAATGAATATTTACAAACAAGCAGATAAGGATAAACTGGAAATCATTAAGAGACTTCCTGCTGAAGAAGGGATTTTGTTGGAATTTAAAGGAAACCAGAGAAAATGGTGGAAGAGAATTTCAGCTAGAAAGGCAGATCATAAAACTACTGAAATCTGTGAAGGCATGGAGAATGAAAGCAAAAGGTCCTGCTTAGATGTTGAGGAGGTAAACCATCTCATCCAATTCCCTTGTTTTATAGATAAGGAGAATGAGATTCAGAGAGGAGAAATAACAATATCACTAGAATAATCCAGAGTTGAAAGAATGCTCAGGGGTCATCTAGTTCAACCTGTACTTGAATTTGCTATGTTCAACATTACAGCAGTGTCAAACTCAAGCCCTCAAAACTCCAGAGTAGAGGCTGAACCAGATTAAAATATCATTGAAAAATGTTTAACAAAATAAATAACAATACAACACAGCATAGATAATGCTACTTTGTGGTTTTCTAAGTCAATATACAGCAATAAGGATCCCTTTTCTATTTGAGTTTGACACCACTATTCTACAATGTCCCTGGAAAGTCACTGGAAGACTTCCAATGAAGGAGAACTCATTGACTTGAGGTAGTCACTTTGGGACAGCTTTATGGTTTTTCCTCTGCCTAATTCTCATCATCCTCTAACCGTTGCTCCCAGATATGACCACCAAAGTCAAGCCAAAAAAAGACCTTTTTCTACAAAATTGCCATTTTGGGGGACTTCAAATAGTACAGTAAATAAACACTTTTTGGAATTGCTGGTGAATTACATCATGTTATCTGTTCTATGAAAAATAATTTAACTAGCAATGCCCATCTGTTCCAATTATTTTTCATTATCTACTTTTTCATATGCTTTAATTACAGTGAAGATTTTGGTGAACATGATCATACTTGATGTTTATTATATAGATAGCTCAATCTTCCCAAAGTCATATGGCTAGCTAGATAATTAGGCATGGTAAATTTGGGTTGGAATTAAATAGCAGCCAAATCAAGCAGAAGATGGGAGGTGATTTAAAGGTTGATTACATAAACATGAGTTTCAGGTATTTTTACAACAAGTAGGCAGACACCACCTTCATTGCTGCCTGTTGTCTTCATGGGTCCCCAGACTGTGATCCTCTTCCCTGACCCACAGCTAAAGGCAGAGTGGGAGAAAAATAGGGAAGAAGCTGAACAAAAGGAGTCAAGTTCTTGGAGGAGACTGGGCAAACTATTTACAGAACTGTCCTTAATCCCACGCTTCCTCATGTCTTTCCATTCTCTTCTTCCCCTTCTGGCATCCCCCATTGCTAGAGAGAGCTTGCGTTTTATTCTGATCTCCAGCATTTGTTACCTAAGTTTAAGGAAGTCACTTAAACCCTCTGGTTCTGTTTCCTTGGTTATAAAATGAGGATAAAATACTTGCTCTATCTCCCAGTTTGTTGTGAGGGAAACTTTTTGGCAAACCATAAAACATCATATATAGGTAAACTATTGCTATTAGGGGGAGGGGCTGGACCTATGATTTTGTCAGTGTAGGGAACTCTCAAGTGAGGAAGCTCCCTCTATGAAATGTAGCTTGGCACTTCTGCCATTTAGAGAATTGCCTAAAATTCAGAGAGGTTATGTAAAAAGTAAAAGGCGGAGAAAGTTTAGAGAGTCAAGAGTGCAGCAGGAGAAAAATGAAGCCATGACTGAGCTGAGCATCTTCCTTAAAAATGGATGTTCTGAGAGAATCCTGCAATCAGAGGACAAAGTCATGGGGGCAGAGGGTACTTCCAGTGTGGGAAGTCCAGAGGTTGAGTGAATCTTCAAAGTGAAGAGGTTTCTGTTGCAAATGTTGTATAGAGTGTCATACAACCTGTGTCAGATGGAACTGGAACCCAGGTCTTCTTGGCTTTGAGAACATCTTTCTGTCCACTACACCAGTGGTGTCTAACTCAATTGACATGAAGGCCACTAATTGGTATGAAAGGATCTCCATGGGCTACATATCGACTTGTTTTTTTTTTTTTTTTTGGCTAGGCAATGGAGTTAAGTGACTTGCCCAGGGTCACACAGCTAGTAAGTGTTAGTGTCTGAGGCCAGATTTGAACTCAGGTACTCCTGACTCCAGGGCCGGTGCTCTATCCACTGCGCCACCTAGCTGCCCCTCGACTTAGTTTTAAAATGTTATATCTGTGTTTTACTGTATTTTTATTTATGTTGTTAAATATTTCCCAATTATATTTTATTCTGGTTCTGGCAGCACTCAGGAGTGTTGTGGTCTGCATGCAGCCCCTGCATGTTTGACACCTCTGTACTATACCAAAGTGCCTCTCACTGTTACTATTATTATAATTAATTTATTTGCTCATCCTGCATGTTTAGTGTTGACTGCACTGCTGGCGTTAGGGTTATACTGCGCATGCCACATAAACCTCTTCATCCTTGAATTTCATTCAGCCTCTGGACTTCCCACACTGCAAGTGCCCTCTGCACCTGTGGCCTCTTCCTCTGGCCTGTTACTCCTCTCAGAACATCCATTATTAAGAAGGATACTCAGGTCAGTCATGTCTTTAATCTTCTCCAGCTGTATTCCTGATTCTCCAGACTTTTTCCACCATGCCTCTGGATGGATATCCCTGTCCTCGTCTTTTTCTGTGTTGCTTCCCCTGATTAGAATGTAAACTCCCTGAGGGCAGGGAATGTCTTTGCTTTCTTGGCACAGTATGTGGCACACAGTAAGTGCTTAATTAATGCTTGTTGACTTGTGGTTCCACGTTTGTAAAATAGAAGAGATGGGCTGTGATTAAATCACAGACCTGGGGATTTTTAGGAATCTTGGGGGGTGGGATGGGGGTGGCTAGGAGGGTAGGAGCAAGGAAATAGGTGTGTATGTGTGTAAACCAAGGTTCCTGAAACTGCACATTCACTTTAAAGAGCCTCAGAACACAAGCTCAGTAAAAGCAGATTATCATAGTTATAATCTTGCAGTCACACCTACATATCACAAACAAGTGTATCTTTAGGGACATAAACCAACAAGCTCTTTGTGCCACTTCCATCAAGATATTTAGTACTCTACAATTACCCAACTCCACCCTCTAACTTTTAAAGATCTTTTGAAATTAAAAATACTTTAAATCACTTTTAGTGTAAAGACCAGTTATATGAAGAAGACATTGGAGAGTTATCACTGTCTTATAGTAGAAAGAACACTGGTTTTCATGTCAGAGGCCCTGGGTTCAGATCCTGACTCTGATACTACCTCCTGACCTTCAGTTTTCTCATCTGTAAATTGAAGGGGTCAGATTAGATGGCTATGAGATCCCTTTCAGCACTAGACTGATGATCTTATTTATTGCACATTCACAAGAAGTTAGCTAGCCATTCCATGTTTGGATATCACAGTTGCCTTGTAGAACTTAACATTTCAAAGTAGATAGACAAATACAGCATCCCAACGGTGTGTAAAACTAGCATATATGTGCCAACATAAAGATAGAACCTACAATGTAGAATTTTTGAGCTGTCAAGGACTTCAGAAGTGACCAAATCCAATTTCCTCATTTTGCAGATAAGGAAACCAAGACCCAGAAAGATTAACTTTTCCAGATTGCAGGAGCAGAGCTGGGACTAGATTCTAGTGCTCCTGACTCTCAGGCCAGGGCAATTTCCATTCCACCATGCTACCTCCCATTAAACCTGGGAATTATTTGACACATTTTTGATGTTTTCTTCCAGATGATATGATTGTTTGTCAAGTTTCTTTCAAAGGTTTGACTGATATGAAATGAACATACTGACTACTATCAGGGTAATTATGGTAAAAACAAACCAAAAATCTACCTTGATTAATTAGAACCTAACTAATAAGAACCATCAATTGATTGAAAAAAAATTGCTGAAATTTTTTAAATAAAAAACAAACAAACAAAAAACAACAACCCTAAACAAACCAAACAAAAAAGTAAATTTCCAGGATATATTTTGAAGTTATTATACTCTTGACACAATTGCTCACCTATAAATATCTTAAATCTATTTAGAGTAGAATTTCTCCTTCCCAGGGGAAAACCAAGACATTTTCCTCTAAAGACTTGCTATGCCCTTTACCTCTACCCCTTTGTCCTACTCCTCTGTCTAAACTTAACAAAGAAAACGAGTGGAAAATTCACTGGATTGGAAATTAAATCTTTGTTTTAATCTCAGCGTTGTCCCTGACTACCAGTGTTATCTGGGACAAGTGACTTAGCATCTTTGTGCCTATGAAACACAAAGTTTGAACTTGATGATCTCTACTAACGAGTCCTCCAGTGCTAATGTTCTGTTATTCTTACTTCACATCCCAAGCCAAATTAAATAAAAAAATTCAAGTTTCTAATTAGTTAACAAGATTTATTTCTTATGGTAGAAAGCATGCTGCACAAATGCCAAAATGAAGTAGTATTATGGAAAGGGGAATTGAGAGGGGGAGAGATAAAAAAGAAATAGAAGAAATGTTCCATGCCCTTTGGGAACACAAGAAAGGCCACAGCCACAATAAAGAGGACATATTTGAAGTGAATGGGGTGGCTATGACCAAGCCAAGAATGTTTATGTGCCCCTTTAAAAAATTATTGATATTTTTTGGTTTTATGTTACCAAATTATTGATATCTTTTGGTTTTATTTTCCCTTACTCCCCAATCCCAAAAGAGTCATTTCTTATAACAAAAAAAATTAAAAAGAGGAGGAAAAACCAGTTCTACAAAACTAACCAATCATATTGGAAAAAATTGGACATTATATGTGGTGCTCGTATTCCTATGTCTCTACATAGAAGTAAAAGGAGGTGCCGTTTCATATTTCTTCTTTGGGGCCAAGCTTGGTTATTATGAATTCATAGCATTTAGTTGATTTTTTAAAAAAAAACATTTTCTCCATTTACATTGTTGTAGTTGTATATGTTTTCTTGGTTCTGATTACCTCATTTTTTATCACAACACAACTCTTATTCATGTTTCTGGTTTCATTATATTTGCCATTTCTTACAACATAGTAATATTCTATCACATTTATGTATCACTACTTTAGCTACTCAATGGGCATCTTTATTTACAGTTCTTTGATATTACAAAAAATGCTGCTATAAATATTTTGGTGTATATTGGACTCCTTAAAATTTTTTTTATAGATAATTATTGTTTTGATATCACATTCATTACCAAATGAGATCATAATTATAAAGCTCTTAGCACAGTGCCTGGCACATAGTAAGTGCTATATAAATGTTAGCCATTATTATTAAAATAATTCATAAGTGCATGATGATGAGTCCTCAAAACATGAAGCAATAACCCTCAATTCCTATTATGTCCTCCCAGTAGGTCAAAAGTTAAACTATTAAAATATGGCACATTTTCTGGAACTGTTGAATGGAATTTAATTTTTACCTAGGCTCTGCACTGCCTGAGCAACTCACTTGAGGCCCATATCTTTTGGCTAGTAGGTCATAGCTTGAGCTCGTGCGCTTGCCTGTGATTGTCTTCTTCCAGAAGTTGTTTCAGAGGTCACCTCCTTCTGAGTAACCAACTCCCGGATACAAGAGTTCCTGATTTCTCAAACTCACAAGGCTGCCACCAAGGTTTGTAATCACCATTTCAGATCCCTGGGTTCTGGAAAAGAAACAGAGCAGAAGAGGCAGCCAGACTTACATGTAGTGATGCTAAGTGAAGTGAGCAGAACCAGGAGAACGTTATACACAGTAACAGCAATATTGCACGATGAAGAACTGTGAATGACTTAACTATTCTGAGCAATATAATGATCCAAAGGCAACCCCAAAGTACTAATGATGAAGCATATTATCCACCTCCAGAGCAAGAACTGATATTGTTTGAATACAGACTGAAGCATGCTATTTTTAACTTTATTTCTTTTTCTTTTATTTGAATCTTCTTGTACAAAATGACTAATATGGAAATGTTTTACATGATTGCACATGTATAACCTATATCTGATTGCTTACCATCTCAGGGAGGGGGAAGGGGAGGAAGGGAGGGAGAGAGAGAGGGAGGGATAGAATTTAGAACTCAAAACTTAAAAAAAAACAACCAAATGTTAAAAAATTGTTCTAGCATGTAATTGGGAAAAAATAAAATATATTAAAAATATAATTTTTCTTCTCTCTTGCCCAGTGAGCCATTGTTAATAATGTTAATAAAGCTGAAAAAAAGGATCAGGTTAAAAAAAGAATCAGCAAACCCAGCTGACACAGTGATATAGATGCAACATTCCATGCCCACAGTCCCCCACCTCTGCAATAAAAGAAAGGAGGCACATTTTCTCAGCTCTTTTCTGGAGCCAAGCTTAGTTATTATAATTAAATAGTTATAGTTTCATTTTATTGTTTTTTCCGTGTACATTGGTGCAGTCATTGAATATATTATTTTCCTAGTTCTGCTTACTTCAGTCTGCATCAGTCATATATGTTTTCCATGTTTCTCTGAATTTTTCATGTTCATAATTTCGCATAGGACAGTCATATTCCTTTACATTTATGTATCTCAGTTAGTTTAGCCATTTGCCAATCAATGGGCATTTACTTTGTTTCCAGTTCTTTGTTTTCCCTAAAAGTCTACAATGAATATTGGGAAATACGTGAAACCTTTTTTCCCCGCCTTTAACCTCCTTGGGGTTATTTAACCAGCAGCGAGATCTTTGGATCAAAGGGTGTGGATATTTTAATAACTTTTTTAGAAGCATAATTCCAAGTTGCTTTCCAGAATTTTTGTACAAATTCACAATCTCACCATTCAAGTATTAGTGCATCTGTCTTGCTATACCCCCTCCAATATTGACATTTTCATCTTTTGTCATCCGGTCATTTTGCTGGATGAGATGTGAAACCTCAGAGTTGTTTTGATATTCATTTCTCTTATTACTAGTGATGCAGAGTGATCTTTCATATAGGGAAAAGTTCTTAATTCTTTAGAGAACAATTTGTTTATATCCTGTGGACTCTTATCAGAGTATGACTCTCAGTCTTAATGTTTCTGTGAATTTCCTATACATATGTATATTAGATCCTTACCAAAGACATTGATATAAGTATTTTTCCCTCAATCAAATTTCCTCTATTTTAAAAATTGTTATTTTTTATATTTAAATACCCCGTTCAAGCTTATAGGATATAACTCACTTTCTGTCATTCACAGGATTCTTGTACATATGAGCCCTACCCAAAGAAATTACATCCATGTGGCTAGGAAACTCCCATCTCTTATTCTTCCAGTTCCAGCAGTGCAAAATCCTTGATTGCTTAAAATGTAAACCACCCTTCTCACCTGCCATCACTTCCCCTTTTCTCATTCCTATATTCTTCAACCTTACCTCTATCATGGCCCAATTTAATTCTGCCTGTCTCTTCTATTTTGCCCTCCAGAGTTCCATTCTATCTTTCATAATTTCCCCTTTATTCTAGGCTCCTGTCTTATATTCTTTCCATATTTTTGATGCTTATAGAGGCCTGACTTTCACACAGAAGAAATTGCATCTTTGGCCATCCTTTCCAGTACAGGTTGCACTTTCTTTCAGACCCTACCAACTCAGGTCCTGGAGGGACCTCTTTGATCTTCATCCTCATAGAACTTACCTCTGCTGTAATCACTGAACAACTACTCCTCTTCTGAAGTTCATTCCATTCAGATACATCATCCAGTCCAAATACTGGTAGCAGTTATCTTATGACTTCCAAGCCATTTTCTCTTCTTTTTCAAGGAATTCAGTACCTGGTCCATTATCTTCCTTTGTGCCTCAACCCCACCTAGGCATTTTATTAGGGAACTTCAACGAATACATTGATGTTCCCTCAAACACTCTGGAGTCTGAGTTTCGTAATCTCCTCAATTATCATGATCTACTCTTTCAAGTTACCTTAGCTATATGTCCATATATAGGAATGATTGGTCACACTCTTGACTTTTATCATCACCAGTAAGTGATCCATTTTCATTATCAAGAATTCTGGAATTCCTTTATCTCTATGTAGCCTTCTATCATTCCATTTCTTCCTGAGCTTCCTTCCTCCTAAACTGTCTTTTTATCCTCTCCGTGACCTTTAGTCACTTTACCCTTCAATATTTGCCCAGGTTATTACCCATGTATCGCTCTTACTTCCTCTCTTCCCAATTTCAACCATGTTGTTTGCCAATTCTATGTTATGCTTTCCAACTTTTGAGTTTCTTGTCTCCTCCTCTGCTCATTCCTTGCCAAACCCCAACTCTGGATTACTCCTGCTATCTGTCTTCTCTATTTCGACTCACATGTTATTGAATAGTACAAGTGCAACCCTGCCAATTGGGTCCACTACAAATATACGTTCTCTGATCTCAAATGACTCCTCAATACATCAAGACAATTCTTTTACTCCTTTCTAATTGATTGTCCACAGTAGTCTCCACAATTGCTGTTCCAAACCTTTTCTTTTTTCCTTAAGCCTTCCAAACCACTCTCCAAGTAAAAGACATTGCTTTGTATTTTAATAAGAAAATAGAGGCTCTATGAGTTTTCTCTACTCTATATTTCAAAACCCCAGACAACATCTCCCATTTTCTTCTTTATTCCTGTCTCTGATAATACATATCCTGCAGAGGTTGACTCCCCTAATTATTCAGATTAGTTGGAATAGTTGTCTTGTGGAATACATGAATATCAAGGAAGGCTAGAGATTTGATTTTCTCTAGTTATCAACCTTTTCTTTAAAGAGTCCTTCTATACTGATTGACCATTTAATATATAAAGACAATGAGGTATAGTGGGAACACAACTACTTGGAATCAAAAGATCTGTGTTTAAGTCCTGACTCTAACATTTACAGGTGCATATCACCTCCATATTCAAGAAACTCTAGGGGCTCCTGATCACCTCCATGATCAAATACAAAAATCTTCTGTTTGGCATTCAAAGCCCTTTATAACCTACTCCCCTGCTGGCTACCCCAACCCCCAGTCTTTTTACACCTTTTACACCTTATCTTTCTATTCCCTGCTCTTACACACTTTTTGATCCAGTAACATTGGATTTCTTGCTGTTCCATAAACAAGAAACTTCTTCTCTCAGCTGTGGATATTTTCAATGGCTATTTCCTATAATTGGAATGCTTTCCCCCTCATCTCTGCCCCCTTATTTTCCTGGCTTCCTTAAAGTCCCACCTAAAACCCCACTTTCTACAGAAGCCTTTTCCAATGACTCTTAATTCTAGCATCCTCCTTCTGTTAATAATTTTTATTTGTCATGTAGATAGCTTGTTTGTGCATATTTGTTTACTTGTTGTCTCCTCCATTGGATTGTGAGTTCCTAGAGGGCAGGCACTGTCTTTTTCCTTTCTTTATATCCCCAGCACTTAGCACTGTTCCTGGCACATAGTAGGCACTTAATAAATGCTAATTCACTGACCTGTGACCTTGGGCAAGTCTCTTTACTTCTTTGTGCTTCATCATCTGTAAAATGGATATTATTTCATCTATATTACTATTAATTATTTATATTACTTTTACAGGGTTGTCTCAGGATAAATTGAGATAATGTATGTAAATCACTTTGTAAACCTTAAAGCCCAATGTACATATTAAGCATTATTATCCTGATATATGAACTTAATATCTCCTGAGCCTCAGAAGGAAAATCTAGGACCTATATATATGTACACATATCCATATATGTATATATGCCATATATATGTATATATGCCAGAGAAACCCCCTGCAATGATGCATAGAGAGCAAAGAACTGAGATTGGATAAATCATTATTGTAATAATTTTCAAAAGATGTTAAATATTAACAAATTTTATTTGACCAGAAAAATTTCTGATGCTTTCTATTATCAACACTCATCAGTCGAATCTCTTAGGAGAATCATCTGCCCACCAACATATATTAATTATTCTTTCCTTACTTTATTCCCCCTCCCCCAACTCTGCTCTGGTTTGTAGCCATACCAACTCCTTTTACTGTTGCCTACATTACTTCTTTAAGACAATCCAAGCCCCTGTTGGTAGTACATCTGAGGAGTCCCTGTGCAAACACAGATTCTCATGGAAACCAAGCCCCAAGAGGAGAAAAGACGTCATAACCTATTTTTCTTTAAGGCAATATTGCCTGATCTTTGACAGTCACACTTTGAATTCTTTTAGCCCTTGGGCATGTCGGCATATTTTTATTTGTGTCATGGGAAGGCTGATTATATCATCAGAAAATCTATGATGAAGTCCTCTGGTGCTGTACATAAATTTTCTACTCCCCCTTTCCCCTCCTTTTTGAGTGCTTAAATGTGTGAAGGACAGTGGAATATCCCCACCTGCAGGTGAAGATGCTATATTACCTCCAATAAAAAGAATCAACCTAATTTCTTTAATTATTTCTTGCAGTCCTGTCTATTGGATATTGCATGGGGAAGGTGAGGGGTGGAGGGTGGCAAGAGAGGAGGAGGAAAAAGTACAATTCAAGGTCAGTTAGTTAATACTTGCTGTATCTCCTCCTTGGAGATCTGTTCTTATGAATGCTGATTACTTCTAAGTTTCTTTATCAAATCCAATTCTCTGTTACCTTAATACCTTTTAATGTAACTTTTAATTTATTTTACTTTTTAAAAAATTAATAAGCTTTATTTTCTTCTTCCCAACATCCCCATTCACTGAAGAAAAAGAAAGAAAATCCAAACTCCTATAACAAATATATAGAGGCAAACAACAACAAAAAATCCTCACATTGGCTATGTCCAAAAATGTGTCTCATTTCGTACCTTGAATCAATCATCCATTAGGAGGTTGACGGCATGCAGCATACGGTTCTCTTATATCATTCACCTTAGTATTTCTCATTTACTTTACTTTCTTCCACTCTCACTTATTAAAGGTACTCATTCTCCAAGGAACAGATCCTGTTCTATTTCTCACAAATCCTTTTCTGATTATTCTGTCTTTCCTCTCTCTCTGTCATATAATTCATTATTTTATTTTACTGATAAATTTTGTTTGATCCAGCGGGCATATACTAACAACTTACTCCCTTTCGCCTCATCTATTCCCTGAAAACAGTTAACAATAGCATTATTATTTGGTTAACACTGATAATATCTGTCTTTTTTCACTTTGTAATTTGCTGATTGATAACAGGAAGGAAGGATATTTGTGTGCTTTAATGTTGATAGTATGATAACAACATTGTGGCATTTGGTCTGAATTTTGTTGACTTTCAATATTGTCTTTGTTTACATTGTGGTCATACTGTTCTTTTAGCCCTGCTTTCTTCATTCTGCAGCACTTCAAGTTTCCTTTGTTTCTCTGAATTCTGTGTATTTGTTATTCTTTATGGTGCAATAATATTCCATTACATTCATGACATTAAAACCATAGTTTGTTCTGTCATTGCCCAAAATTGTTCGACATATATTTTGTTTCCAGATTTTAGGTTGGATTTGTGACTGTACCTCTGACTTCATTGGTATAAGGAACTCCCAGGTGAGGAAATTTCCTCAATTAATATAGGTCAACACCTCTGCAGCTTGACAGTCTTGGGGAGTTGCCTGGAGCAATGAGGGGGTAAATGAGTTTCCTATAGTCACATAGCCTGTACGTGTCAGAGATATGACTTGAACATAGATCTTCTTGCCTTTGAGGCTACCTTCCTATACACTTTCTATTCTTGTTGATTTGCAGATTTTTATCATGCATGATGATGTTATGAATGTTTTTGGTATATATGGCTCTTTCTTTCTTTGCTATCATCAAGTCCTTGGGATATAATTTCAAGGACTAGGGACTATAGGTCATAGGGTATGAACATTTTAGTAATTTTTCTTGACAAGTTTAAAATGTTTTTCGACAAACTCAGAACTCTACCAATGCCTATTATCTCCCTTATTCCCTCCAGCACTGAATTTTCTATTTTTTTCTTGTCTTTGACAATTTGACAGATGTGTATTTATAGCATCAAAAATTTAAAACTGGAAGAAATGTCATCTCATTTTATAGGTGAGAAAACTGAGGCCCAGAGAAGTAAAGACCAATCCAAGATTAGATTACATTGGTAGCAAGTGGCAGAGGTAGGATTTTAACTCAAGTCCTTTGATTCCGAACCCTCCATTCTTTCCACTGTACCATACTGCCTTCCCTGAGATGTCACCTAATGCTTGTTTTACTGCGCATGTCTCTGATTATTAGTGATTTGAACAGTTTTTTAAATTGCTATTGACTATTTGTACTTCTTTTGAAAACTTTGTTTTTATCCTTTGAACACTTTTCTAGTGGGGAATCCTTCTAAACTTCCTTATAGATCTGGACCTCTCTATCATGTCTTTCTTCCCCAGGAAGCTCATCGTTGGAAAGTCTCATTATCCTGCAAGATTGAATCTTCCTGGGTACTCATATGTCATTGGTAACCACTGCTCCTCTGATCAGACTCTCTGACAAGATCTTTGCTCCCACAAAACATGCAGTTGATTATTGCAGAGGCCTCTTTAATGGTCTCTCAACCTCAAATCTCTCTCCATTCCAGTCTATGCCCTAAACAGCTGCCTAAACGACTGTGCTTAGGCACAAATCTGATGACCATGTTGCCTCTGTAATCAACAAGGTATCAGTGATTTCCTGTTGCCTGTGGGTTAAAATAGGAAATCCTCTGTTTGGTTTTTAACATCTTTCATAATCTTGCCCCAACCTATCTTTTCAGTTTTATTGCACATTACTCCCTCTTACACTCTGTTAGCCTACCCAATTGGCCTCTCTGTTTCTCACAGGGCACTCCATTTCCCATCTCCATGCTTTTTCATTGGGCATCCCACATGTTTGGAATCCATTCCCCTTTCATCTATGCTTCATAGAATCCCTCTTTTCCTTCAAGATCCAGCTCAAACATTACCTTTTATTCAAAACTTTTCCTGATCCCCCAGCTGCTAGTTCCCTTCCTCCCTTGTACTTAACTATCTTATATTTATTTTACATTATTCTCTACATGTTTATACATAATTATATTGTATCTCTTGATAGAATATAAGCCTCTTGAGAACACAAATTCTTTCTTTTTTTTTTTTTGCATTTGTGTCCCCAGTGCATACGGTAGATGTTTAATGAATGATTGTTGATTTATTGAGAAAGGGATGGGTTTAATAGTGTCTGTGGAGGAAGAATCAACAAGACTTGGCAACTAGTTCTACCCTCTGATGCCAGGCAGAACAAGTCTGATCCCACTTTTTGTGAGAGGCCTTTGTGTATTTTGAGAGAGCTATCATGACTCCCCTCAACTTTCTGCTCTCTAGCTAAACAACCTTACTTCTTTTAACTGCTTCTGTTAACACATGGTTTCAAGTCTTCCCTTCCAACCTGGTCACCCTTTTGGGGACATGCTCCCTTTTGTTGGTGTCATTCAGACTTGGAACTGATCAAAATACTCCAAATGAAGTTTGACCTCAGCAGGGTAGAGTGAGGCAATTATTTTCCTTATTACAGGCACTACATTTTTATTATTGCTGTCTGTATTCACAGTGGGTATTTATAATTCCTTTAAAATTGCTTGAGCAAAACACTTAAGGGAAAACTTCATACAATAAGGGAGTTTATAAATATTAGGCAATCATGGAGATGATGATAACTAAGTGGAAAAGCAAAATACTTTAAGGAAAGGCAAAGCAGTAGAGTAATAGAATAATAGAGGTGAAAGGATCCTCAAGAGATCATTTGGTGCCTTGTAAGCACATTCAAGGTAGATAAATGGCAGATGGATGTATGATCATGTTTTTCTTCTTTTTCTTCTTCTCTTTCTCCTCTTCTTCCCCCTCCTCCTTTTTTGTTTAGCAAATTTATCCGAATCATAGCAAAACAGAAATTGGAGAAGATATATATATATATGATGCATATAGACATATATATGTGTATATAATATATATATATATATAAAAGATGCATATATATGTGTAGAATATATACCAGAGAATGTATACCAGACAATATAGATTGAAGAAGCTCTCCCATTGGAAACAAGATAACTTAGCTCAACTAATAGAGAAAAAGTCCTGGATTGTACCCAAAGAGAAACTCCTTGGAGTCTCAAGAGTAGGAAGCTGGATATGGAGACCTGATGTAGACTACTAGATCCTCTCATGTCTTCTCAGAGTCTTTTCGTAAAGCTTACTAGCAATAGCATCACTAACTGTCCTAATAGGCCACGTTAGTAGCTTATCGTTTTGATAGTCAAGAAATTTCTTGTGGAAAACCAATTGGGAAAACTGTATTTTTCTGTGTTTCTGGATGACTTCTGCCCTTGGTTGTACGTGGATCTCAGTGAAGGAGAAAACAGGTTTGAAGCATATACTGTAGCTGACTGGGAAGATGGCCCAAAGTGGTTGGAGGACTTGGTCTATGACAGTGTTTGGGAATAGACCAGCAAAAGAGGAATCATATTGGTGTGTGGGGGAGAGAAAAGAGAGAAAACCCTAAGATTTGTAAAGGTAGGGGAAGTGAATGTAAGAGCTAGAGTGGGAGGTGAGTGGCAGAGTTGTAGAATCATAGAATTTGAGAATTGGAAGGAAACTTTACTCCTAATCCTATTGGACTTCTAGTCCATCCCATACACAAAAGAATCCCCATTATAACATACTTGATAAATGGTCTAGGAGCAGTTATCCCATGCTTTGTTTAAGTGAGAAATAGAAAAGGTTGAAAAAGTTTTCCTGAAACTCATTTATGCAGGGAGTAAAGCTGACAGCTTAAATCTCACTGAAGTCAAATAAACATATTTTACTTATGCTCAGGTAGTTAAACTCAGTGGCAATTCTTGGTTGTTTTCAAACTGGACATGGATTAGGGCGTCATGAATACACACACACACACACATATATGAACAAAGTGAATGTCTATTGATTGGAGAATAGCTAGGCAAATTGCGGCACATGAATATAATGAAGTACTAGTGTGCTTTAAGAAATTATAAAAACAGAGACACATAGAACAACTTACATGAATTGAAGCAAGATAAAGGAAGCAGAGTCAGGAAAACAATATATACAACTACAACAATTTAAATGGAAACAACCAATACCATGAAATAACTGAAAAAGAATTATATGCAAAATTATAAAGAATAAGACTGGTCCCAAGGGAGAGATATAAGAAGACACCTCCCCCCAATTCTTTACACAGATAGGTGGCCCATGAGTGCATAATAATGTAAAAAATGTCAGATCCATTTATAGTTCTTTGCTATCACTTAAAGTGCTGGTATAAATATTTTAGTATGCAGGTATGTAGTATGTATTTTGCCCATGGAGGTTTTCTGTGTCCACCTGGGTCTGTCTAGATGTAGCTCATAAGGAGGCATGAATATATATACATATATATATATATGTATGTATGTATGTATGTACATGTGTATATGACTCCCATTCCACCAAATACCCATTCTACAATGAACACACATTGCTAGAAAAGGGAAGGTAATGAGCATTTATTATGTGCCTACTATGTGCCAGGCACTGTGTTAAGTGCTTTACAACTATCTCAAGAGAAGCCCTTCATCAGTTAGGCCTGACTTGTAAGCTTATTTTTCCCTCTTCGTGACTCTTTCCCTCTAAACTTTTATTTGAGCTGTGGTCTGAAATTCCTCTTAACTCCTCTCATACCCTTGGGTTGCTTGTTTGGATCTCTTTAATATCATGCTGGGGAGTACACTCAGAAAGCCACTAAGGAGCTAAGTGGAACTGGAGTGAAGAGATTCTTGTTAATCCTCCACAGTGCTCTTGGTTGCCATGCAAATAAACTTAGAAACAAGACTGAGAAGGGCCAGCTGGAGTTGTTAGAATTTTAGGGAGTTCCAACTTCTCACCAGCAACCAAAATTGATATACTTGTAAGGATAATCATCCATAGGGGGAGCCTGTGGACCTCCTTGCTCCTGGTCAGCCTGGTCTGGGTCTGAATCCAGAATTGGTTTGACCTTTGGAATATAGAATATTGAATAAGCGTTTAACTTCTTGCATTCTACAATTTATGATTGGTGACAAAGATGGCTAAGTTTAGAATAAAAAATAAATTAAGTTAGCTCAGGTTAATCTTATTTGGAAGAAGGAAAACTTTTGGGTGCTTTCTGCAATCTCCAAGCATCTTCTGGTGTATGCAGCAATGTAAAGGAGAGAGGATGAGTGGGATGATGATGTCATGGTGATGATGATGATGTCAGAACCAGAATGCCCTGGAGTTCCCTGAAGCATCTCTTACAACCACATCTCCTTCCCTGGAAGGCTGACAGTGCTCAGTCCTAATTTGTCACTTCTCTGAGCAATGTATATATTTTTTTCTGCATCATATCTTCACTTCATATTTCTTCTGCTTTCAAAAAATGTCCAAACTCAATAAACTGGCCTCATCACTATGACATTCCACTCAGGAAACAAGTCTGAGGATGGAAAGAGAACTTTTATTATTATATTATCTGCTTAGGTTCATATGTAGAACACTGAGAATGCTCTTTACTCTTAGGTACTTTAATCAATTCAACATATATTTATTGATTATCTAAAATGTGTTATTGTACTCAGCCTATAAAGAGATAAAGCTGCCACCAGGTGGCAGTAGTGTCTAGCTTGTGGCCAAATGATCTAAACAATATTTATGGTGTTGCTGTGGCTCATCTGTGAAGATAACAGAATCATAGAATTTAGTGAACCTTAGAGGTCAATATAGACTAATTTTTCAATTTTCCCGATGAGGAAGCTGAGGCTCAAAGAGATGAAGTTATTTGCCCAAGCTTACATAGCCAGAATGTGGCAAAGCCAGAATTCAAACTCTGATTCTAAATCCAGGTCATTTTCTACTATGTAGATATTCAAATGCTTTTTATTTAAAACAATTTCTAAAAAAAAGCCTTTGGGGCAGCTAGGTGGTGCAGTGGATGGAGCACTGGCCCTAGATCCAGGAGGACTTGAGTTCAAATCTGGCCTCAGACACATAACACTTACTAGCTGTGTGACCCTGGGCAAGTCACTTAACCCCATTGCCTAGTCAAAACAAAACAAAAAACCCCAACAATTTCTTTGTGAAAATAAATACACTTAAACATCAAACAGGAAAATTGATAATTTTATGGAGTAAGCATAGAAAAAAGAAAGATCAAATGCCAAGGTACATTTCACTACCTTTCTCCCTAAACTTGCTCTAATCCCTAAAATCATTCAGAGTCTTTGATTAGCATTACCATGGAAACTAACTTGATTTCTCCCAGTTTAGAATTAAAAAAATCTTTTAAGGGGTATGTGGTTGTTTCAGCTTCTGTCAATCCCCACCCCCCACTTTTTCTCCTGTAACCTTATCTTTTAAACTGCTCATCTCTTGCTCCTTCTGCTACATTAGGCAAAAACAACAACAACAAAAAAGGACTACAGTCACATAGGGACATATCCATACTGACAGCATGCACCACCATGAATGTTTTTTTCTTACCTGAAGAGCATGATTATATTGCAATATATTGCCAATGATAACTTGCGGAAAGAAGTGGTGCCAAAATATCATCCTATATATGAGCTGGTCATGTAACAATAGTGAAAGATAATTGATGGATAGCTTAGGGTGATCACAAAATGTTAAATTTGTCTACAAAATATTAAAATATCTGGAGGAAAGTTTCAAGTACATTGGGTGGATTGTCTATGGAGGATTTATGGGAGGGTATAGATAAGAAGACTTGGATAGATTAATTGCATGAGATAGTAGGACCATGGAAGTATCTTACGGGACAGACATGGAAGTATTTTACAAGACAGAGTCCTCCTAAACAGGAAATTTTCAGCTTCTAACTCTCTTCCAAGTATTACATGAAATTTAAAAGCAAGAGCAAGGTTTATACATTGTACACTTTGCAGATGGTCCCCTAGCTTAGTAAGTAGACTGCATTAGCAAAAGAGCTGTTTATAAATGATTTATTGAAGAACTTTTTTTTCACAGATCATTACATTTTGAACAACTTTTAAACCAAAACCACAACAAGGGTTTTAAAATGAACAATTTATATTGCTTCATCATACTGAAAAGAAAAACCAGTTGTAGCATGGTTGTTAAATTGGCTATTAAGTACATTGACCAAACACTATATTTTAATGCCACTTATTGAGCAATATGAAAACTTAACAGAAGGAGAGGCAATTTTGCTTAAAGCTGAAAATGTTCATTTCATTCCTTTTAGGCCGAAATGTGTATCATAGGTCTCTAATTTTGTATTAATATGCTTGTCTTCAATAAATTCACTAACATTTAATACTCAAATCTTTGAAATATGAGTGAGTCTCAACAAGGACAGAATCATTCAGTTCTTATTCATACCCCTTCGGTCTCCTACCATTCGCTTCAGTGCTAACTTTACCTCCTGGTTTCTCAGAGTATAGATCAGGGGATTAAGGAAAGGAGTGATAACTGTGGGGAACAGAGCAGCTGCTCCATCTAGGGGGCTATTGGCTTCTGGTCTCAAGTAGATAAAGGCGCAGGGTACATAGTAAATTGTGACCACAGTCACATGGGCTCCACAAGTGGAGAATGCACGACGTCTCCCATCAGCTGTGTGGATATTTAAGATAGCTCGGATTATATGTAAGTAGGAGAGCAGGATTAGAGAGAAGCAACTGGTAACTACTACTCCAATGTCCACAAAAGTCACCAGCTCATTAATGGTTGTGTCAGCACAGGCCAGCCTTAACACTGCAGGGATGTCGCAGAAAAAATAATGTACCTGGTTGGGACCACAGTATGGTAAATGGAAAGTGATTGTGGCCTGGATAGCACCATGGATAGAGCCAGCTACCCATGCTCCAGTTACCATCAAGGAACATATCTTCAAGGTCATTAGTACAGGGTAGTGCAGGGGTCGACATATGGCCAAGTATCTATCATAGGCCATCAGAGTGTAAAGAAAGCATTGGGTGCTGCCCAGGAAGTGGTAGAAATAGAGCTGAGCTACACACTCACCAAATGGGATAGGCTTAATCTCAGCAGTGAAGTTCAATATGAGCCGTGGAACAATGATGGAGGAGATTCCCATGTCAATGATGGAGAGGACACCAAGGAAGATATACATAGGGCGGGCATGGAGTTGGGGGTCGATACAGACTGTGAGGAAGATGAGTAGATTGCCCATTTGTGTCAGAATGTAGATGACAAAGAAGAATAAAAAGAGGAATGTCCTTAGCCTGGGTGGGTAAGGGATCCCTGTCAGGATGAACTCTGTCAATTGAGTGCTGTTAGTTCTCTCCATCCCCTGGAGTAGTCTCACCTGGAGAACAACCAAGACATATAGCAAAGCTGGAGATGAAGAGGAGTTAGAGAAAGATGGCAATAGATTGCAACATCAAATCACTGGTTTGGAGGCGAGGAGGAACTAGAAAAAGAAACCATAATATAAGGATGGGAACTTTAAGGGGAAAGTTTACGTCTTCTCTTAGGCAGAGAGATAATAAGCAGGAAGAAAACAATATTCTTTAGGGAGTATTTTTAGAATTACTTTGCCTAAGAGTAGGGTTTTTCCTTACTTCAATTCAATACTTCAAGAATTTGATTTTGTCATTACTTGCTCCATTTAAGCACACTACATGCCCCCTCCATTCCACAAGAGATTTTCACTGTGAGTTTCTGAGCTGAAAACATTCATCACTTGGTGGACAACTTTCTGATGATATGACTCTCTAAATTTAGTAAGGTTGGTTCCTCAGAGGACAGATAAGTGTTCTGTTACTGAAGGAATGGAATACACTTGAGACCCTTAGTCTTTGGTTTAATATGATACAAATGATTGATTGATAAAACTAAAATGTCAATTTATTCATTTGCAATGAGGCATATGACTTTCTGGTGACCAGAATATGTAGTGTAGTGGAAAGGTCAATGATCTTGGAGATTGAAAGATCAAGGTTCAAGTCCTAGTTCCAACCCTTACTGTGTGACTCTGGGCAACTGTCCTCAAACATTCTGAATCTCAGTTTTATTATCTGCAAAATGGGAATAACAATGCTAATATTAAGTGGCTCCCAAGGTTGTCAGGAAAGCACTATGTAAAACATCCAGTGCTTTGCTCAGTGCTTCACACATTTATTAGATGTTTAATAAATGTTTATTGACTTACTGACATTAAAGCCTATGTAAATGAGAGTTGGTGTTATTTTTCTTCCAAAAAATCCTATCCTAATATCTTATATTGTGGAGGAGAGACTGGATTCTTGAAGGTTTTATAAACAGAACATAAGTTCTGGCAAACTCTATGATGCTAGAAAGGATTTGTATATATTTCTGAATGATTGAGTCTGCTGTCCAAGGCCCAAACTGGCTAAATTTGGAGGTGCTTACCATTAGTAGGTTGAGCACTAAATGATGAATTATTTGGCAATGTCAACCCACTGAAAAAAATATCCCCCAATGCTTTGTGATCTCCCTTTTGCTTCCACAGTGATGGTGGTACAGCGATGATAAAAGGAGGCAGAAAGCATTTAGTAAATAGTAATTTAATTTTTGATATTTTATGTGTGAGTGAGATCTTTGTGCTCTGACAAAGAAAATGACAATGTCCAATAACCTACTATGAACATCAAAATTGCCATTCCCATGATAAATGAAACCAGAAGACAAATAGAAGTTTTGTAAAGAGAGCAAATTAAAGGGTGGTTCAGAGATTGGAAGTATAAACAAAGAAATTGGTTTAATTGTGTCCTTAAAAGCAGTAACAAAAATTGCTTCATGGGACAATCTTGTGCTTATGGTGAGTGTAAGCAAAAATAACACCTAATAACAATGATGATGATGATAGCTAGCATTACATAATGCTTTAAGATTTGCAAAGTGCTTTGCAAATGTTATCTCATATTAACTTCCCCACTATCCTGAGAGGTAGGTACTATTATGATCATCACTTTACAGATAAGGAAACTCAGGCAAACAGAGGTTAAATGACTTGCCCAGGATCACACAGCTATCTGGTAAATGTCAGAGGCTGTATTTGAACTCAGCTTTTCCTGACTGAAGGTCCAACACTGCGCCACTTAGTTGCAACTTAGATACCAAGATCTATTGTAGACAATGGAGCAGTAGAGAAAACCTTTGAAGAACTAGATATGACTTTTCCAATTACATAAAAAAAACTTTGATACTCAGTGACTTTAATGTGCAGGTGAGCACAGGGGAGAAAGAAAAAAAGTACATTGGAAAATATTGTTCAGGTTTGACAAATACAAAAGGACAAATGTTTATAGATTTATCAGAAGGCTCATGCTTAAATATCATGAATATTTTCTTTTAGAAGAGAATCAGAAATGCTAGACTTGGTGAACACCAAACAACCTCATAAATAAAAGAAATAAAATTGGCTATATCTTGGTTGACACAAGTTACAGTTGTAGGAGATATAGCAGGATTATTTGTTAAGGTAAGGTCAAATCATCAACTGGTTAGATCAAAGCTCAAAATCAACATCAAATTAGAAGAAAGAATAACAACAAAAAGAATACCCTGGATGTAACTTCAGCAAACACTCAATGTCCTTGCTAAGTGAAGAGATGTGGCAGCCAAGGACAACATTGGTTTATAACACAAATGTCCATACAAAGGATTATGGAAGATTACAAACAGTATGGGATTATAAAACATCAAACAGCATTGAGAGCAAAAACGGACTTATAGAAAACTTGGCATGTGACTCCGCTGAGCCACATCATCTCAATAATAATAATAGCTAATATTTTTATAGTGCCTACTATGTGCTAGGTACTGTGCTAACTGCTTTACAAATGTTATCCCAATTGATCCTCACAAAACACTGGGAGGCACATACTCTTATTATCTCCATTTTGCAGAAGAGCAAAGTGAGGCAAGCAGAAATTGAGTGATTTGCCTGGAGTCACAAAGTTGATAAGTATCTGAGGCTGGATTTGAACTGAAACCGTTCTGACTCTTCACCCCAAGTCCAACACTCCATCCACTGAACTACCAACTATCCTGGTGTTCTGAAGATGAAAATGGCAGAAGGAAAAGTAGATGGAAAATGGAACAGATTTAACCACATTTTTGTAATGATCTTTTATCATGAATGAGTGTGGAACCACTTCATTTGAGCCATTATCACCTAAAACTAGAAATGTTATCCTAGAATTTAAAATTGGGAAGTAGATCTGCGCTAGACCAAGTATAAACAGAGAAAATCCATGCAAAATCTTTTACATGACTTTTAGTAATCACCTGGAAGTGATAACAACTTTGAAAGCATTCAAGGATGGTTTTGTAAAATAGGTCAAGGAGAGGAAGACAACAGAAGGGCAAAAATGATATTATTATTCAACAAAGGCAATCCAAAAGACAGCTATAACTTTGTACCATTTACACTCTCACATCTTCATGCTGATGGTCTCTGTATTTACCAAGTGTGTTATTGATGAAAAAGGAAGTGGCAGGATTTTGCAAAGAATTTTCTATAGCAAGCTATATTTTCAATTATATAGTTGTCTGAAAGGCACAAAGAATACAAGATCTGGCTGTGTTTATTGCATGGTGATTCTCCAATCACATTTAGGTTGTAGAGCAAAATTCAGTTTAAAAGACATTCCCCTGATAAAAAAGTCTCTTGTGCATATGTTAAGATTGTTCTCTAAACTCTATTAAGGTCTCAGCTTATCTCCCCCTGATTGCATTTTTTTCAATATTTTAAAATTCACAAGTTTAAGCACTGGATTTCCCCAACTACAATTGAAGTTGGCTACCTCCTGATATCAGATAGAAAGACACCTTAATATTATCACGAAACCATCTCTAAGGAAAGGTTACTTCTGGGAAGATTTTCAGAGAGAGCTAATCCCATACCATCCATCATGGGCTGACTTCAGTCATAGGAGGTGGCATTTCTTGACTTTATTCTTTCTCAGATTGGGAGGGCCTGTAGTCCTCTACCCACTGACTGTGGTACTGATTTTATGTGCTAGTGGAAACTCAAATTGACAAGCATTTTAAAAGCGTCTACTATGTGTTAGGCATTGTACTATATGTTGGTGATACACAGACAAAAATGAAAACACTCTCTGGCCTTCACAAAGCTTATATTCTACTGCGATGGAAGGAACATGAACACAGATAAGTAAATACAAAAACTTTGTATTTATATACACATAATTTCAGTTTAGGGGAAGGGCATCAAGAAGGGCTATGGGAACACCAGCCCTGGAGTGAGGAGGACCCGAATTCAAATCCAGCCTCAGACCAAGCACTTGACATTTACTAGCTATGTGACCTTAGGCAAGTCACTTAACCCCAATTGCCTTACCAAGAAAAAAAAAAGAAAAAGAAAAAGAAAAGAAGGGCTATGGGTAAGAAGTGGCACTTGAGTTGTTTTGAAAGCACATTGAATTTGGAGTCAGAGGATGTGGATTGAATCCTATTTGCTGGCACTGTGACCTTGGGCAAAAACACTTCATTTCTCTGGGCCTCAATTGCCTCATTTTTAAAATAATGTGTTTGGATGATCTGATCTCTTAGGTTGTATATCTTAGTTAAAATGTTTACCAGTCACATGAGATTCTACTCTGTTTAAGCTTCTCTCTCTCTTTTTTTCTTTTCCCTTATTTAATTTCACCCTCCCCAATTAGTCATAAAGATTGACATGAACTTCTATGTACCTAAGGAGCTAGTTTTTGTGATAAAGGCACTTTATAAGCAGGATTGAGGACACCTAGCCGGAGTAATGTTGGGGATTCCTGGAGGGGACTCAGGCAAAGCAGTGGGGAAGTTAAATGTAAATGGTGGCACATTTAGCTGGTGAACTCTGTCTTCCAGCTTTATCTCCATTGTTGGTCAGGGATTCCATTTTTCTGTATGATAAGGGCTTTATAAAAGTGATGGCTTTTAAAAAAATCTGTTGAGAATCCCTCTTCATGGCAAAAGCGTATAGTATGAGGTAGATAAGGCATAGTGTATTAGCTCTTTCTTGCTCCCTGCCTCCCCAAATAGAAAGAACAAATAATTTGTTTATTGTTGTTCACTCATTTCCACCTCTTTGTGACCCTATTGAGTTTTTTTTCAAAGATACTAGAGTGGTTTGTTATTTCTTTCTCATTTTACAGATGAGGAAACTGAGGCAAACAGGGTTAAGTGACTTGCCCAGAGTCACACAGCTAGTAAATGTCTGAGACTGGATTTGAACTCATGAAGATGAATCTTCCTGACTTCAGGACCAGCACTCTATCCACTGTGCCACCTAACTGCCCAATAATTTGTTTACCACTCTCAAACACTTAATAATAAAAAACATACTACTATCTAGGTCTTTCCCTAGGAAGTTGGGAGCCCTAGGCCACTCTTATAGGAATGGGGGAAATAAGGACAAGATAAATTACACTGAACAATCCATGTCCTCAACATTTTTATATAGGTGGAATCACAGATATTAAATGAATACTAGGGCTGAGAGAAACCGGCTTAGAGAATATTTGTAAACAAGATTAGGAGGTGTAAGTCAGACTAATGCCCAACACCTTAATTTAAGAGATGGGGAAACTGAGGTCCAGAGAAGGGAAATATTTGTCCAAGGTCAAGCAGGTAGTTTGTGAAACAGCCAAGAGCTGATGCAAAATTCAGTATTCTTTTCACTAAGACAAGGGATTCAGGTTAAAATATCTATTTGGAGCCTTTAAGGGAGGAAAGAAATTATAGAAAGGCAATATATAGCCTAAGGAGTGTGTGTGTGTGTGTGTGTGTGTGTGTGTGTGTGTGTGTGTAAGGGAGTTAGGAATCTTGGCTCTAGCTCGGTGATAGGGTGTGGTTGGTGAGCTGATTGATGACAGCATCAGGTCCTTACTAGCACTGTGTGGCTTTTAGCTCTGAGAACTGGTCATGGTTGATCTAGACTGTTTGAGTGCCCTGCTTCCCTGATGCTTCTGCCTCCTTTAGTCCAGTGCCAGTAGCATGGAGCCCCTCAAAGCATAATGCCTTAGTTGATTGCCTCATTTTGTATTACCTATGAATGGTGCAGCTTATACCATAGTGAATAAATTCACAAAAGAAAAACACCAGTACGGATAATTAGCATTTAATATAAAAATGTGGTATGAAGGTTTGCAAAGAAACTTATAAGTATCATCTCATTTTATCCTATTTATGCTATTAATATCTCCATTTTATAGATGAGGAAACTGAGGCCGACAGAGGTTAAATGACTTTTCTAGGGTCACATGGTATCTGAGGCTGGAGTTATGTAGAAAATGTAGTACTACACCAAGTCATTGGTTTTCAAAGTGTGGTCTGGAGACCTCTGAGGGTCCATAAGACCCTTTCAGGGGATCCATGAGGTCAAAACAATTTTCATAATGCCAGTAAAACATTTTGATTTCTAATATGATAAATATTAATAGATAAAACCCACATAAACAAAATTCTTTGAAACCCTAAATAATTTTTTTAATCATGTAAAGGAATCTTGAGACCAAAACATTTGAGAATCACTCTTTTAAGTTAGAACTGTTTTAAGAACTGTTTTAAGTCACTGCTTTAAGTTAGAACCTTTGTTGCTCATTGGTAGGCTGGTCAGATTCCAAGAAGTAGAATAATGAGATAGAGGCAGTGTGGACCCAGAAGCAATGAATTTGAAATGAGAAGACCTGGATTCATCTGCCAGTTGGACATTTACTAGTCATCTGACTATAGGCCAGTCCATCAATGGAAACTAGCTCTTTTCTAGTTAACTATGGAGCAGAAATGTTGGAAGGTATAACCCACCACCATTGGAAGACACAGGCTTGGGCAATTCACTTGATCTTTCCGGGTCTCAGTTTCTAGATCTGCAGAATGGATATAATAACACTTACATAATGTGGGATAAGATAGGTATACTACTTATAAAAAGTAAAGTGCTCTTTATATGTGAGCAATGATGCGGAAGAGGATTAGAAAGAAATCTTTCAGTAAGTCTCTCACATTAGATATTAAAATAGCCCAAATCTATTTAATGAGTTTAGTCCAGGGTCCCTGTTTTAAAAATGGAAGAAAGGACCAGGAAGCAGATTTACCTAGGACAAAATGTTGAATGATCATTTATTGAATTTTACACATTTATGAAACACCTATCACGTTAGAATATAAGCTCTTTGTGTGTAAGGATTATTTTTCTTTCTTGGTATTTGAATCCTCAGTGCCTAAATGTTGTTGATTGATGCTTGTCAATTGATATGTGCAGGGTACTTTGCTAGGGGTTTGGAAGGCAAGAAAATCAGTCATTGTCTTGAATTTGAATGACTATAGAGCTCCCACTTGCTGGGTTTCCAGCCAGTGGTTAATGATAGAATCTTGCTGGACACCAAGCCTGAAGACACTATCACCAAGAAAAGATGAAACCAATGAAGAACATGGGGAAATATAGCCTGTTATTATTCTAGTCTAAGAAAATTTTGGTAACCTACACTAATGAACTAAGTACAATGTGGTTGAAAGACATTTTGCTGTGGGACTGGGAAAGTGATATCTAGAAATGGGGAAAATATAGAGGGAGATATTGAGTTATGGAAATGTAGACAATTATGAGGATGTTTGTGGACATTTGCCTATCTCCTGGAAACTTACTGTGTTGTTATCAGTGGCTGTGGTTGAATTCAAGGAGCTTTTCCTTTCTTCTCAGTCCCTCTTATTCATAAAGCAGCAAGTCCCTAATCAAAGTTCAATTCTGGTCATGGGACAGGATGATGGCAGGTACTTCAAGATTCTGAGGATGTCAACACAATGAGTTCACAGAAGGATCCCTGATATGTTGTGTTCCTGGAGGGATTTAACATTATTTTTGGATCCCATGGGGCCAGCGAAGACCCAATTAGTTAACTCTAGAGGGATCACAGTGCAGGAAGTAAAGGATCAAATCAATGAAGTTGGAGCCATTATTTACCAGTTCATTTGTAGGTACTACTTTCCAACATCTGTGCTCCACAGTAAACTGGGGAACAGCTATGGCTTCTGCTGATGGTATTGTTTAAGGTCTTTACCTTGTTCTGTCATTTGCCCCATTATCTAGAAGGCCAATTAGGAAGCTTCAAACCACCAGCTTTGGGATTTTGGTGACTGTCCCACCTGATTGGTTAGAAAATTGGAAGAAACTAAAGGAGTTTTCTAGAAAGTAGACTGTGGGGAATATTTATGTCCTATACCCAGGGTAGTAGGTGTCAGGGGCTTAACAAGGCTTGTTTATCTTTCATTTTGGTGGTTACTTTTCTTAAACACGATGGATTTGAAAAAGGAAGAGGGGAAAAATCTAATTTACCTGTTGTTACTCAGCAGGTATTTTTCATGCAGACTTTTCTCATTTCTTAAGGGGTTGAAATGACTTAATGCAAAGTCATGAGGACTGATTTTTCTCCTTTGGCTAGGGAATATTTGAAGTTAACCTGAATCTTGAAGGGGTCTCCAAGGGTGGTTCCAGGCAGTGGTGGGGCTCTCTAAGCATGGTCAAGTCTGCCTTTAACTGCTATGATGATTTTAGGAGTTACCTAAAGCCACTGTGATAAAGAAGTAAGTAGAGTAGGCCATCTTGTGAACACAATGTAGCTGCCAAGTGCCTTTCCTATGCTTCTGTTTTACTTCAGCACATAACCAACTGGACTAGAAATAGGAGAGTCTTCTACCACTCCATTCTGAGGGTGACTTGTTAGACTAAGTTCACTGAGAGCAGCAACAATTTTTGTCTTTCTTTGTGTCCCCAGCACTTAGTATTGTGCCAGGCATATAGTAGGCACTTAACAAATACTTGCTGACTTGACTTGATGTTATGCTAACCATTGATGAGCAGAGCCATCCTCTCTTCCTGGGTTATGGAGAATAAGAAGAAATCTGAACTGCACCTACAGCTGATTACAATTACAGTAACTATATTTTCTGAGGCCCAAATCAGCCTTATCGAAAGTGTATCTTTCTTGAACTTGAGATGGTCCTAGAATATTTGGGAATACCAATTAATCAACAAGAATTTTTTAGAAAAATTATTTATTTATTTTTAGTTTTCAACATTCACTTTTATAAGGTTTTGAGATCAAAACCTTCCTCCCCCCTCCCCAAGATGGCATGCAATCTGATATAGGCTATACATGTACAATCATGTTAAACATATTTCCACATTAGTCCTGTGGTGAAAGAAGAATCAGAACAAAAGGGAAAAACCACAAGAAAGAGAAAACAAACAAACAAAAAAGAAAATGGTATGCTTCAATCTGCATTCAGACTCCATGGTTTTTTCTCTGGGTACGGATAGCATTTTCCTTCATGAGTCTTTTGGAATTGGCGTAGATCATGGTATTGTTGAGAAGAGCCGGGTCTGTCAGAGTTGATCATCGCACCACATTACTGTTACTGTTACTGTGTACAATGGTCTCCTGGTTCTGGCTCACTTTACTCAGCATCACTTCATCTAAGTTTTTCCAGGTTTTTCTGAAATCTACCTGCTCGTCATTTTTTATAGAATAATAGTATTCCATTATATTCATATACCACAGCTCAATAGAATTTGTTAAGTGCTTGCTATGTGCCTGTGTCAGGCCCTGGTAAAACTAAAACAAAAACAAAAACAAAAACAAAGGAGTCCCTGCCTTTAAGAGGCTTATATTCTACAATGGGAGACATTGTTGTAGTACCTATTTTTTCTGGGCATTAATTTTTTCTGTGCAGTACCATTGAATGAGGAAAGAAAAGAAAGTGAGAAGGGAGTAAAGAAAGGGAGATGCTCAGAACCTGGCAAACAGAGGATATGTCTAGTCATTTAGCATTTTATGATGTCAGTGTATATACTACAATCTTGATATTCTGTGTATCATTTATGTTACCCTTATGTCAGAGGCTCTTATGTGACATAAAGAGACGGGATGCCCTTTGAAGGGGTGTGTTTCATCGTATTTCTTACTAATTCATCTCACCCATAAAATATGGAAATTTCACTATATTATACCCTTCATTGTTTTCACCAACTTCCCTTGCAAGCACAGTTCACAGAGCCCAAGGGAAAAAAAACACAGTTCAGAAAAAACAAATAGTGCTCTTAATAGAGCTCATGAAAAATATCAATATCTGTCAGGGAATAATCCTTCCACAAGACTTACATGGACATGTAGAGGACAGGCTTCCCAATAGGTGTTGCTTCTCTTGGTTCATTAGCATGTGGAATTTGCTTCAGTTCTCAGCCCTCAGTAGGTCTCTATTATTTTTCCACCTGCATCTCTCTGCAACCTTCAGCAAGTGGTGTCAGCCATTACTTCTACGACCAAATAGATGCCCTATTTTTCCTCTTGTTGTGTAGCTCCACACTCAGAACTCTGCAGTTCTGCACGGCTACCCAGTAGGTAGCATCACTGACCTTTCTTTCTTCCCCTTTCTAGGGGAAAAGCCTTCCTGCTCTATTGGTCCCCAACCATACATTGCAGTTTCATTGTCAAGATATGAAACAGAAGTATTCTCTGTATATAGTTCAAATGCAGCTTTTGATCAGGCTGTCTCTACTCTGAAGCCTCTCCCTCATGCTATGGTTCTGGTAAAACTTTGACCTTAAAAATGGTTGTTTAGAAACCAGGAACACAAAACCTGTTTCTTTCTTCTTCAAAGAGTTCTCAGGTTGGGTCAGGGTGTGTCTGTCTTGATCTCTCCTTTTTTTCTGGACATTGTGTTTCTCACTTAAGTGAGTCCTTCCAATGTATCTAAAAGCTTGATGAGATGCCTTAATTTCTCCTTCAAATCTCTCAAATCTTGAGCATTCTTCTGGGGCCATGTGACAGGGTTGTTATGTTAAATGGGATTCCTTCCCCAACCTCTCTGGTGGGTTGGGGTAACCAAGTCCTTATTGGGTCAAGACAGTGGATGGGGGGAAAATTTGAAATCCCCAATACATTTGATTCAGTACTTCAAGTATTCATAATTTCATTGTTATGGGTTAAACCCTTCATTGACATAGATAGCAGTAATAGCTAAAATTCATATAGCACTTTAAGGTTTACAAAATACTTATCATATGCAATAATAATGATGAGGTTAGTTATTAAATTAATTAATGAGTTAATATTAATGTATTATAATATTATATGTCAACTAATTTGATCCTTACCAAAACCTTTTGATAGAGGTACTATGTGAAAGACAGCATGGTATAGTAGATAGAGAATGGGACTGGAAGGCAGGAAGACCTGTGTTTAAATCCTGGATTTGACAAATATTAGCTATGTTACTATGGGCTTATCATTTAACCTGTCTGTGACCCAGTCAACTTTCTAAGGGTACCAGTTGCTGAGAAGGTACCGACCTGCATTGATAAGAGTTTCCTCATCTGGATGTTCCCTATATGAATGAAATTTTAGGTTAATATATCTTATAGGCATTATAAGTATTATTATTTTCACTCTACAGATGAGGAAACAGACTCAGGTTAAGCTATAGCTGTGATCACGTAGCTAGAAAGTGGCAGAATTAGGATATGAACACAGGTACATGTTAACTCCAAGTCCAGTACTTGTTTCATTGTAGTATCCTGCCTCCTAACACAACCCATGGATGTCTTTAGTAAATGGTATACATTAATTGTTTTAGCCAAAAGAAAAAAAACCCAAACCCATCATCACTTGGTGATTAGCCTTCCAGTGATGAGGAATTGTGAATTTAGCTTGGCTGGTCTTCAGACAATAGATATAGAGTCCATTACTGGCCTACACTCAAAGTCTTTTCAACTTGTTAGGACTTGCCAGAGCTTGTGCTTCACTGTTGTGACTTTGAGAATCCTGAATCATCTCTGAGGCATCAAAGTAGGATTACTGGAGGTTCTGTATATTATTTTACTTTATTTAACTTTTTTCCTTAAATTCCTCAAAGGAAGAAAAATGAGAGGTTATCCCACCAGGAGACTCAAGGTGGGGATTCTATTTCTTTTAGGGCTTGGTGAAAGCTGGTGGCAGGACCAATGAGAAAAAGAAACCCTTTATTAGCAAATAGCAATAAAAATTCAAATTTCTGTAGTTCTTCATGGTTTACAAGTGCTTTGCTTACAACAATCCTATGAGATAGGGAATAAAAGTATTACTATGCCCATTTAAAATAAGAGAAAACTGAGGCTTAGACAACTGAAGTGACATGTCTAAGGTCAAAGTTTGTAAATGTTGAAGTTAGGATGGGAACCCAGGGATAATTTTGTCTCCTTTCTGTCTTATGTTTATAACTTTAATCTTTTATTGAAATGGCAAGCAATTCTGTGACTGTCAAATAATAGAGAGGTGAGGGGGCATCCTTATTTTACTCCTGTTTGCAGTAGGAAAACTTTCTAGTATTTCTTCATTACAAATGTAGTAGTCCCTTCAGAATATTCCACCAGTTCGCACTTACTTTTTACATGTGATTAGGTTGTTCTGCTAGGCCCACGGAGGATAGGACACTGTGTCCATTTCCTCCCTCTAAGGTGATCCTCTGCTCTGGACCCATGCATGTATCCAAACTGAGTTAACTCCTGGGGGAGCCTGGAATCCAATAAGAGGATCATTCTGAGACTAGGCTCCTTTTTCTTAAATGTTTCAGCTAATTAAATCCCCACCTTGGTACCCTGGGGACCAATTATTTGAAGCTTAGGTTTTGGCTCATGTTTAGGTCTTCCAAAAATGGCAGTGTAGAAAAGTACTTGTTGTATAATATGAATTAGCAATGGGAAAGATATTTATTTATTTCCTCCATACAAAAGAAATGCTAATGGACACAAAAGACCCATAGTGCACATTTGCAATTTAAAACAGGATTCAATAACAACTTATAATTATAGTACTATTATACTCTTATGGGAGGCTGGTACTTAAACTACTTGCTTCTTTAGTGTTCAAACAATTCCACGTTGGCCTCATTCATCTTTGATGAAGAAACTCTTATAGCAACCAGTCAGCTACACCCTATGGACCTCTGGAACTCACAAGGTTGCTTCCAAGATGGATGTATCCATCTGGAGAATAATATCTTGTTATCTACTCAGAATAGGAAGTACAAATCAGAAAAAGCATTCAGGGGTCTAGGTGCAAGCTCTCCTAATTGACTTCATGATCTATGTTGGAGAAATGGTGAGGTAAGGGTGATAGTACAGCCTATTCACCCCCCACTCCTCTCTCCTCCTCCTAAACTCTTCATCATTTCAAAGGCCCACATTTTTCAGCCCTAAGAAACTACCACATGGCTGGAACAGTTAAGGAATTTATCACCTCCATCTCACTCAAGGTCTGAGACAACACAGGATGTCAGTTAGAACCAGGAAGGGCAACTCAGTACAAGTTCCATGGAATAACCTCTGTTACACACATATTGTTATCATCATCATTATGTTTAACAACTTATCTTGAACCTATTGATTACTTTGTTTCTCTTTTCCTCTGTCCTGTACCCTCACTAATTATCATTGTCATTCTGGGTTACATTTATTCAATTATCCTGTCTTTTGAAGGACTATGTCTTTTTTTTTGTCTTTGATCCCTTCCCCTAGCATCTAGCACAGTGCTTGACATGTAGTAAGCGTTTAATAAATGTTTGTTGATTGATTCAACAGTTATTAAGCACCTACTACGTGCAGAGTAATGTGCTTTGCATTGGGGAAGATATAAAGATTAAACAAGATATATGTTCTTGTCTTCATGGGACGTACAGTCCATGAGGGTGATGGACCACATATAAAAATACCTATAATTTTCCCCTTCTCTCCCTAATATATTAAACATGCACAAGAGTAATGAAATAAAGTGTCATGAAGTTGGAAGTGGAAATCATGGAAATCAAGGAAAGCTCCATGGAAGGAGTGGAATTTGAGTTGAGATTTTAAGTGTGAATGGTATGCCGACATGTGGAAGGAGAGTGTGAGCAAAGGCATAGAAGTACTAAAACGCAGTGTCAATACTACTATATACAATACTACTGTATGCAAAGGCAATGTGTTAAGCACTGGTGATAAAAAAAGACAAGAGAAAATCCCTGTCTTCAAAGAGCTTACAATCTCACGGGAGAGACAACAAGCAAACAAATGTGCATAAGCATACTACATACAGAATATATAGGAAATAATTAAAGAAGGAAAACACTAGAATTAGGAGGGGCTCGGAGAGGCAGGACAATGCAGGGGACATTGAATAGTCCAGTGTGACTTGAGCAAACAATATATTTCAGAGTATGCTTTTTGTATTAACATTTATCTGCTTTGCAGTTGCCAGTTGGTCTTATCATTTGAAACTGGAATTCTGTCAGACTTTCGGTCTCAATGACATATTAACTAAAATTAGACCTGTATACATATTGAACATACATACAACATTTTGCAGTCTCAATTTTAAATGAGGTATTCTATCCTATTGTCCCTATGAACTACTAAACTCTTCCAGAAATTCCAACATTTTGGCAAAGAGAAATTGAATGACTGAAGTATTATAATATATTATATTATGTTATCAAGCATTATAATGAAAATATACAGGATTCATAAAGCCACAGTAATAGCACCTATCTCCCAGAGTTGTTGCGAGGATCAAAAGAGATAACATCTGTAAAGTGCTTTGCAAACATAAAAGCATTATATAAATGCTAGCTACTATTATCATCTTAGCCTCCCCCCCCCAAATCCTACTTGTCCTTTTTCCCCTTTTGAATAGTATTTTATTTTTTTTCCAATTACATGTAAAGACAATTTTTACCATTCATTTTTTACCTGTTCTGGTAATTACCAACTGGGATAGAAAGCTTTAGGGAAGACCTCATGAAGGAAAGGACACTTGAGTTAGGCCTTGCCTTGAGGGCGTGATGGGATTTCATTAGGTAGAGATAAAAGAGGTTGTGCTAGAGATGGAGAATATATGTTTGGCACAGAGAAACGTTTGAGCAGTGTCAAATAGTTCAGTTTATCTCAAACAGTTCACTTTGTCTCAAACTTATAGTACCCAGGAGGGAATAGTTTCAGCATTTGGTAGGCTTCTCAGTATATTTTCTCATACTCATCATCAATTCTGATGCTTATCCTCCACCAATAAAGAGGGTAATTTTGCTTGCCTGTTTCTCCCCACTCCCTTGAAAATTCATAAAGCACCTTAAACCTATTCATAAGATCAGAGAATCTCAGATTTGGCAAGGCCTTCACAAATCATCTTGTCCAACCCATATTTCAATTGAACCCCCTGAGAGGTGGCCCTCTAGCCTCTGCTTGAAGACCTCCAATGAAGAAAAAGCCACTGCTTTCTGAGGTAGCCTGTTCAACTTTTGACAATTCTAATTTTTAGGAAGTTTTTCCTTATATCAAGCCTAAATTTGCCTTTCTGTTACTTTCATTCATTGTTTTATATTCTTCCTCCTGGGACCAGGAAGAGCAAGTCTGATTATTTCTTCCCCCTTCTCCTCTCCCCCCCCCCCGCCCCTTCATGACCACCCTCTAGCCCTTTAAGTACTTGAAGAATGTACATTTTTTTTTTACATTTTACATTTTCTCTTCTCCAAGCAAACTATCCCCAGGTCCTTCAATTGATCCTTCCATAACATATCTTGAGTATCCAGGAACTGAAGTCTTATCCTTCACTCTAATACCCTAAAACTAAGTATAATGAACTTGGAATCAGAACATCAGAGCTTCATTTTAGCTCTGACACTTACTAGGTGTATGCCTGTGGGTAAATAATTTATTTATCTGAATCTTGTTTTTTTTATCCTTAAAATGGATATACTAATTATTTGCATAAATTATTTCACAGAGGTATAGTAGTAGTTTAAAAAAAACTCTCACAAAATAGTATTTTAAAGTGTGCAAAATACTTTCCTTTTAATAACCCTAAGAAATTGGATGGTAAATAGTGCTCCACCTCCCCCAACTACTGAAAAAATATTTTAGTATGGTAAAAGACTTAGGTAAACTTTTAAGTTCAGTGTGAGTTAACCATATGATGTCTCAGTTAAAAAAAAGCTAACAATTCCAAAAGACTTATGATGGAAAATGCTATTCACAACCAGAGAAAGAACTGATAGAGTCTGAATGCAGATCAAAGCATACTGTTTTCACTTTCTTTATTTTTTCATGTTTTTTCCTTTTGGTCTGTTTCTTCTTTTACAACATGACTCATGTGTAAATATGTTTTACATGATACATATACCTGTGTTAAATTGCTTACTGTCTGAGGGAAAAGAGAGGAGAGGGAGGGAAAAAATTTGGAACTCAAAATTTTATAAGAAAATGAATGTTAAAATTGTCTTTACATGTAATTGGAAAAAACAAAATACTATTTAAAAGAAAAAAGGACAAGTAGGGTTTGAAAAAAAGGCTAAGATAATAGTAGCTAGCATTTATATAATGCTTTAATGTTTACAAAGCATTTTATAGGTGTTATCTCTTTTGATCCTCACAACAACCCTGGAAGATAGGTGCTATTATTACTACCATTCTACAGGTGAGCAAACTGAGGCAGAGTGGGCAATTGAGCTGTCCAGGGTCAAAGAGATAGTAAATATCTGAGGTAGGAATTGAAGTTCCTTCAGCGGGATGGAACTACTTCAGGAGTTCCTGAATTCAAGTCTAGCATGTTATCCAAGGTACTAGCTGGCCTTCCAAAATGATCTTAAGCTATCTTAACAGAAGTACAGCCTCCAGAACTGGTGTTTGGTACTGAGCTTCCTTGTATTTCAATAGAGACATTAAAAAGCTACAGTATAACCAGAGAAGGGCAAACAGGATGAGAAAGCAACTAGAAACTATGCCATGCAAGGATCAATAATGCATGCAAGGAATTCAATACGTTTTGAGTAAAGAACAGAGGGCTTTGGTATGGGTAGGGGTAGGCGTGATACCTGTCTTCAGGCAACTGAAAGGCTGTCATGGGAATGAGGGATTAGCAATGTTCTACTTGATCCCCTGGGGCAGAATGTAGGTGAATACGTGCAAACTATAGAGAAACAGATTTAAACTCAATAAAAAGAAAAAATGTCTTGACAATTAGAGCTCTTATGAAATTGAATGGATTTCTTGGTGAGGCAATGACATATTTGTTACTCAAAATACTCAAGCTAAGGCTGGATGACTACTTGTGACAGATACTTCAGATTAGGGTTGGACTTTATCAGTCTGTCAACAGGCATTTATTAAGTGCATACTGTGTGCTAGGTATTTGGGATATAAAGAAAGGGAGGGGGCAGCTAGGTGGCACAGTGGATAGAGCACCGGCCCTGAAGTCAAGAGGACCTGAGTTCAAATCTGGCCTCAGACCAAACACTTGACACATACTAGCTGTGTGACCTTGGGCAAGTCACTTAACCCCAATTGCCTCACAAAAAAAAAAGAAAAGAAAGGGAAACACATAGTCCATGCCCTCAAGGAGTTTATATTTTAGTAGAAGAGATAACATGCTATGTTCATACAAGTTAATTATAATGTAAATGGGAACTCTAAAGATTGAGATTCTGTGAGAAAACAACTAACCCACAGTTCAAAAACTTCTCATGAATAAAAAAGCTAGAGAATTGTATGGATAGGATAGTTATCTGTTCTATTTAGTGGCCCCTCCACCCCCTGCTAGCTTTCTCAGGGCTGACTTCACTTCTTTGTTCCTCAGTGTGTAAATTAGGGGGTTCAACAATGGAGTGACAACTGTGTAAAACACAGCCACTGCACCGTCCAGGGGGCTTTTGGAGCCAGGTCGGAGGTAGATGAATATGCAAGGAACATAATACACAGTAACCACGGTCAGGTGTGAGCCACAGGTGGAGAAGGTCTTGCGCCTCCCATCTGCTGTATGGATCTGTAGGATGGCATAGACAATGTTCGCATAGGAGAGCAGGATCAGCAGGAAGCAGCTGGCAGCCACCACTCCAATGTCTACAAAGGTCACTAGCTCATTGATAGTGGTGTCAGCACAAGCCAACCTCAGTACTGCAGGGATGTCACAGAAAAAGTAATCTACCTGATTGGGACCACAGTATGGTAACCGGAAAGTCAAGGTAGCTTGGATAGTACCATGGATAGAGCCAGCCCCCCATGCTCCAGCCACAAGCACTGTGCACAGGCGTCCATTCATTAGTACAGGGTAATGCAGAGGTCGGCATATTGCCAGGTATCTGTCATATGCCATCAAGGTATAGAGGAAACACTGAGTGCTTCCCAAGAAGTGAAAAGAATAGAGCTGGGCCACGCATCCTCCAAACTGAATAGCTTTGCTGGTGGGAGTGAAGCTCAGGATGATCCGTGGAACAATGACTGTAGAGAGCCACATGTCTAGGAAGGAGAGGACACCCAGAAGTATATACATGGGGCGAACATGGAGCTGTGGGTCAGCCCAGACTGTGAGTAGGATGAGCATGTTCCCCAATTGTGTCAAGATGTAAATGACTAAGAAGACTAGGAAGAGGAAGGTCCTTAGATTTGGTGGGTGAGATAATCCCAAGAGAATGAAGTCGGTCACTTTGGTTTCCATTGAGTTATTTTTGGCCTTTTCCATTTTCTGTATTCTCCTGAGGAGGAATAGCATGATAATTCACAGGTAGTACAGCACAACGAAGTGGGGAGATCATCTTGGGGGAGGAGGAATGATGATGAGGTAGAAGCTGTTGTAGAAGGCATGTGATAGAGAGACCCATGTTCTCTTCTAAATCGGTGTGACAAAATAATAGAATATTTGAATTGGAAAGTACCAGAGACTATCTAGTTCAGTTCTTTTTTTTTTTTTTTTTTTTTTTTTTGCAGTTGAGGAAACAGATTCAGGGAGTTCAAATGGCTTTACCCTCCTCCTTATCATCACAGACTTAGGGTTGGAAGGGACTATAGAGGTCATTCATCTAGTTAAGTCTCCTCATTCAAAAGATGAGGAAATTGAAGTCTAAAGAGGTTTCTGTGACTTGCCCAAGGACACATAAATATGAAATGACTGAGCCAGGATGAAAACGCAGGTTTTCTGATTCCTAGTTCCGATTCCTAGTTTATTATTTCCTTTCCTCCCCCACACTACATCACACTGAACCTTTGTGTTAGTCATCATACAACAAGGGCAATTTTGCAGGATATACCCTTCAGAGGATGGTTAGTTCTAGTAGGTACAAGTGAACTAAATATCCTTAGCAATGGAAGCTATGTAACAGGAGAGGAGGGGTGGAGATCATGGAATAAGAACACACCTGAATGATAGAGTAAGAAACAATGAATCAGAGGGTAAAAGGGAAACCAGTAGAGGTAGTTGTGTTGATATCTATCAGGGGGAGAATACTTTCATTCCGATCTTAGTTGTAATCTTATGACTGCCATCTATATTTTGTAAACATGAAGTCAGAGCTGGACGGAGGACATTGTATGAATAAATATGACAAAGGGCTAACCTTATCCTTAATTACAAGTTGGAAAGTCAAGTTTTATAACAAAATTGAAGATATGTTTCCAATTATTTTATTACTAGAATTTAACTTCACTTAGTATAGCTTAAACTAAAAAAAATCATTGACTCAGGCCTGGAAATCTTAATGCCCAGGATTTTGATTATAATGGTTTTTGTAATAGAACTTAGCCTTTTGTATATTTTATGTAAAAATAATCTGCTTCTCTGAGAACATGTTTTTAAACATTTGAACATGGAGATTTCCAGGTTCAATTCTGGATGAATCAAAATTTCGATTTTATCAACTTAAATTTCAATCTACTTAACCAGTTTCATAGTTAAGTCTTGTAATGTCAAGAGTCTTATGACAAAGTCCTACTAAACTGATATCTGCTTTATCCCTGTAGATCTTCATATACCTTTCCCGTTTATGGCAGGGCACATCTGCATTTGCTTTGTCAGAAGTTATGCTAGGAGAAGGTTTCTTTTTACTACTCTGGCCTGTAAGTGCTTCTTGAGGTGGGAAACAAGTGGGGTTATAGTAGTGAATAGAGGGTAAGTACTTTGTTGTTGTTGTTGTTGTTTTTTTTTTTTTTTTGTGAGGCAGTTGGGGTTAAGTGACTTGCCCAGAGTCACACAGCTGGTGAATGTTATGTTTCTGAGTCCAGATTTGAACTCAGGTCCTCCTGACTCCAGCGCAATATCCACTGCACCACTTAGCTGCCCAGCAAAGCACTTATACTAAGTGCTTTGGCAGAAGCACTTAGAAGGAGTGATTTGGAGGTTGGGGTAGTATGTGTGTGGGGAACTGGATGTCTCTGAAGGAAGACTGTTAAGGCTAGTGCACAAAAAGACAGAAGGACTTCAGATAGTACAGTACCAATGGGATAGGGATTATAATTACAGGAATGTAGTAGATTTCAAGAGAAAGAATTTAAAGAGAATGCTTAGATACAGCTCAAAAGAAACCAAGAAAAATTTACTCCTATTCTTATTTTGGCTGTTGAACTTCCAGGCTTTTTGAGGTGAGAAAGGAAAACTCAAAGTAGGTTCATAAGCATAAAAATAATTTTAAACAGGGCTACCTAGGATAATTATAGGGATGGGGCATAGGGACTAGGCCTGTGATTTCATTGGTACAAGAAATGCCTGGGTGAAGAAAATTTGTCTACCAGTGCAGGTTGATAGCTTATTTGCAAATTATAGCTTTAGAGGGTTACCTAGAACACTGAGAGGTCAAGAGACTTGTGCAGTCACATAGTTAGCCTGTATGAGAGGCAAGACTTGAACCTAGATCTTTCTGTTTTCAAGGCCAGCTCTCTATTTTACTATACAGAATTTTCACTAGCTTGGAATTACATTGAGTTTTGCTCAGATCAACTTGTGAATGGGATAGAATTAAACATATAATTAAAACTGGGAAGAAATGGAAAATTCAGAAATATTACTAAAGACTACCAGCATTTAAATGAAAACCAGTAGTATTTGTTCCGGATGCCATTGTAAGTGACTTCATAGGGATCAGAATTTAGAAAATGAGATGATGTTGAAAGGGCAAGGAAAGTCAAGATAAGGATTGCTTAACAAGGTTGAACAGAACTATGTAATACATTGTTTCCTCTAGGCACAAGAGGCAAGTGCAAATTTAGCTCAACCCTGCATTGAGTGGTCCATGTTTGCCAGGTTTTGTTTCTGAAGGGAATATGCTCTCACCTGCAATTCTGACATAAATAAGGGAACTCAGGTCTACTCTAGTTTTTGGGCTGTCGGGAAGTAGTTCTGAATTCTTGGTAGGAATGCCAGGGTTGGGTCAGATGAACTAGATTACTATAGAATCCTTGGTCAGGACTGATGCATGTTATGATATAACCTTATCAGAGAGGTTCAAGGTCAGGCAGAGTGGTCCAAGGTGAATCGTCATTCACTTCCATCTGTCAGTCTTCAGGTTCGTAAGAGAGTAGAGAAAGGGAGACAGAGTGATCAGTGTGGGTGGGACACACTACTATACTTGTTCTAATAAAAATGGTGTCCTATGCCTCCCATACAAATGGTAGGTTAGGAAATGACATTTGGTAAGGATAATGCTTCCAACCTAACAATGAAGTAATAGAATTATGGAACGAGTCCTGGACTTTTAAACAAATCTGACTTCATCTAAGCTTTGCCACTTACCAGCTCTATGATCTTGTACAAGTCATTTAAACTTCTGGAGACTCAGTTTCTTTATCTGTAGGAGAGGGACAATATAGCATTATCGTGAGGGTCAATTGCCCTACAGATTAAAAATTTTTTTTAAATATGGTGCCCATCACTAAAGAAAGGATCTTAGTGGCCTTTAGCATTTTGGAGTTTATTTAATTTTTAGTGTACTTTCTTCATTAAATAAAAATGACATACTAGTAATCTATCTATTGTTTGATATTTCAGCCTTTTTTCACTTCCCCCAGCCAAAGTCACAGTAAGTACTTTTCTTTATTAAGCTTTTTTTATTCTTCTCATCAGTACAAAGAAAAAAAAGTTTAAATTTTGAAGTTTTTTTTTGAGTTAAAAACAGTGACAAATTCAGCAGAGACAGAGACAGAAGAATACAAATTGACTGACTAAATGGACAATTACACACATCATTAAAAAAAAACTTGATTTCTGTAACTTAACTTTAATCTCTTTTTATGAATGTAACTGATTCTGGGAACACTTTTTAATCCCCTCAGACTCACACAGAAATTGCAGTAGAATTCTCAGAGAGGCTGACCTGATTTCCAGACAAATGGCCCAACAACAGACAGAGCTGTTCTTCAGGGAATCATTTTGGGCAGTGGTGGCAAAATCCAGGTCTAGGCTTTTTAAAAGTAATTAGTTGATGGACTGAGTTCCTGGAAATGTCCTAAGATGATTATAAACCTATTAGAATATATCCCTATGACATGATTTTTGAGCCAGCTGGAAGAAAGTATCTTCAGCTTTTGGATGGTGTAGCTGAGCTTCACTTGCTCATGTCAAGCCCTCTAAATACAGATCCTTCTATACTTGTTGACTCATGGTTTACATAGATTTACAAAGCTTTGCCTTGACATGATTAGCTAGCTTCTTTTGCTCTTATTTTTCTAATACTGTCAAGGGACTTGCTGTAGATACCTAGGGGGATTCTTAGTTGATCTTGAAATCTTTATCTCTTGAGATTTATATTCCCTAAGTTCTCATTACTTTGTTTGGAAAGAGAGGAGGGAACCTTTCTAGTAGAACTCTGAAAAAGTGGGCTACAGGGAATAATTCAGGTTGAACAATGGCTTACTTGGGGTGACATCTAATTTCTATGAATTCTATCCTTAGACCACTTTGAGTAAGGCAAAAGAAGTGAAAATTGCATTCCCTTCAATGTCTCTGATATCTATCTCACAACAGTCTCCTTGCCAATAAAGAGACATAGAAGCCAAGAACAGCATCTATTTAGAAAATACACTCATGTGCAAAATGCCAAAGAGGATTATGGCAGATGATTATGACCAGTATTGCCTTTATTGGGATAGGGAGTAAGTACACTTGTGATTTCACTAGTAAAGGAAAATACCTTATGAACAAACTCCATCTACTAATACAGGTCAAGATCTTTTCTACATTTAGTTTTGGAGAGGTGCCTAGAGCTCTGAAAAGTTAAGTGACTTGACTGGAGTCACATAGCCCATATGAGTCAAAAGCAGGGTTTGAACTTGATCCTGGATCTAAGGCCAGCTTTCAACCACATCATACTGTTTCTCTTATCACTGTCATAAAACAGTAAAAAGTAGGAGAAGCAAAAGCAAATCTATGGAAAGTTTGGTGGGATATCCAGCTCAGCAGCATCATATCCTAAAAGTATTCAGAGATGAAATTGACAGGAAGACAACAAATAGATGGAAAATGGAACAGATCATTTATATAATCAATATTTATTATCAATGACAATGAAATCATTATATTTGCACATTCATACCTTAATCCCCATGTATATACTGCAAAGTAGAAATGTATCATAAGAAGGTACAAATTGGTACAAGGAGTTGGGCCAGACCATGTACACACAAAATAAATCATTGCTGGAGGTAACACAATCTTGAAAACATTGACAGAACATCTTTCACAGAGGGGAAGTTATTTAAAAAAGGGAGAACATTACAGATGACATAATTATTAGCAATGAGCAATTGAAAAGACATCAATAACCATCTACTTTTTAATTTAGATACCTTTCACATCCTTATAAAATCTTTATGATAATGTTTAATGTATGTATCAAGATACCCTTCATAAAAATATGGAAAAGGAATAGACTTTCACAAATTGTTCTGTGAGACATATCATGTCCTTACAGTCATACAATTGGCTGAAAGATGCAGAGATTTCAACACTCTGCAGTGCTGGATATAAAAAAAGTATTGGACTTGGTAGAGCAAATGCAACCTTCAAAGCTCTCCTTTGACCAGGTATTTCTCATATATATGTTAAGGGGATACATAATTTCTTGATTTAGACTTCCAGGGTGCTACTGGTCATTAGCCTGAACCTATTTAGCAATAAGAACAAGGCCCTAAGCAACCAATCCTATCTCTCACACAGGTAATTATGCATTGTACTCAATGCCAGGAGATGCTCAGAGGAAACACTAAACTGTTTGTGGTTCTAAGGGACTGTTTACATCTGTCTCCTGGTCTTTTTGTGCAAGTCAGTGCTTATTACCTTAATTTAGGACAAGGATTCTTAACCTGGGTCCCTTGACCCTTAAAAGGTCTGTGCAGGGGTATGCTGGAGTCAGCTCAATCAATTGTTAAATTTTCAGTGTGAGCATTTATACCTTGGAAATCAGCAAATGCCACAGATCAGGACTTGATTTATTGTTTTGTCGACTGTTTAGAATTAAGGCAGTGATGGAGAAAATGCTAATAATGCAGATTAAACTTCAAAGAGTGGGACATGCTTTTTTAAATTTTCAGAGAGCTGGTTATTAAACATTTACCAATATACCATTGGGTTTGTGGATAGCTTTCAGGTTGATGAACTTGGATGGGAAACCATTTCATCTTTATTTTTGTCAACCATTTATTTAATTTATAATCCAATGCCTTTTATTTTATGCACTTAAAATTTTATTCTGAGCAGAGCTTCACAGGTATCAGACTGCCAAAGAGGTCCATGACACAAAAAGTTTGAGAACTCTTGGGTCTAGGGGTAAACTTTTTGCTTAAGTCTCCTCTCACTGGGAAATCTCTGCCTTTGCTTCTTCCTATATTTCAGATAATCCAAATCAAGTGAGTTGGCGAAATGGAGTCAATCACACAAGCATGGCTTGACTGTATATAGTTTCTTTACTCATGAACAAAGAAGTAAAAGAAAAGGGATAAAAATCAATATACTTTAAAACAAACATTTGAGCTATATGCTCCTGTTTCCTCTAAGAGTTAGGCATCCCTTATGAGTCTTTAGGTATACATAATAATAATAATAATACAATAAATAGCATTTATATAGTACCTTAAGGTTTGCAAAGTGCTTCATAAATATATCTCATCCTTACAATGATCTTGGGGGGGGGTACGTACTATAATTCTTCCAATTTTACAAAAGAGGAAACTAAGACAGAGGTTAAATGACTTCCCTGTGGTCACAAAGATAGTAAGTATCTGAGATTGGATTTGAATTTAGGTCTTCCTGACTCTAGGCCCACTGTTTTATTCCAGCTACCTCTAGCCAGTTCTTAATGACTGATTCCAAAACTAGACTCTTTAGGTATAGTTAAGGTGACTAGTTTTAACCTCTCCTTATGTTACAAAATACATAGAAGAGAGTGAAGAGGGTCCAGAAGAGGGTGACTAAATTGGTAGGATCAGCTGGGTAATTTTAGCCAGAGAGTCAAGTCAAGTCTCTAAACATTTAAGAAAGACAGTCCTTGCTTTCAAGGAGCTTACATCCTAATGAGGGAAGACAACACATAATAGAAAGCTGAAAAATATCAGAAAGTGTGTGGTGTCCTTGTCCTGGCATGGTGAAGAAACCTAGAAAGACAAGAGCAGTGTGAGGAGGGAAATGAAGGAATGATGTGACTGGCTTGAATGCTTTCTTAAAATTCAAGTTCCAGGAGAAACTTGCCAACTGGAGAAGAGGGACATGAGGGTGAACAGATCTTTCAAGGTGAGAAGGTGACTGAAGAGTGGTGGAGAAGTCTGGAGAGCCAGTAACAGAACTGGTAGATAAGACTTAAAACTGAGGGACATGATAGCAATCTTCAAGTGTTTGAAAGTTTGTCTCATAGAAGAAAGGTTAAACTTTCTCTTTTTGACCCCAGAAGAAAGAACTTAGAGTAGTAGGTGGAAGTTACAGAAAGAAAGACTTCCATTTGATGTATGAAAAAATTTCCTAGCCATTTGAACTGTTCAAAAGTCAAATGGGTTTCTCTTCATTGGACATCTTCAAGCAAAGGCTGAATGATGATTTATTTGATAGGTTACAGAGTATTCTCATTCAGGTATGAGTTGGACTAGATGGACCCTGATTTCTCCTCTAAACCTTAAATTATGATTCTGTTTTATATATATATATTTTGTATATACATTATATATACATATATATAATATTATATATATATTCTATATGTTCTCTTTATATTTTATATATATATATTCTGTTTTATATATATCCATAAAACAAAATCATAAGGTAAGGTTTAGAAGAGAAATATATATATATACACACACACACACACACACACACATATATATATACATATATATACATATATATATATATATATATAATGTGTGTGTGTATGTTTGTGTGTGTCTGTATATGTAGGTTTAGAGACCCTCTCTGAAATATCTCCCCTTCTTACATAAACAACTCACATTCATACTTTAAGATTAGGTCCCCTAGACTCCAGCAACTATCCCCAGGTTCAAGGTACTCTGTTGATCCACCCTCCTAACACTATATCTCTTGAGTTCTCACCAATGTGCTTACATTTAGTAGTTAGCCAGTAGACACAATTAAATCAAAGCAAAAGTATTTACTAAGATGGCATAGTAAGAACAGTAGCTACAAAGCATTTCCCTCATCAACATCAAGTCCACTTTCCCACAACTATATAATCATCAGTGGGAAGAATAGGCACCAAATTAGAGTAAACTGTTTGTCAGACATGCTTGTAGGGAATACAGGTAGTGGCCAAGGTAAATCATACTTCTGGTATTGTCCTTTCTCCTCTTGTGGTATGCTTGTGTTGTTTTCCCCTGGGGCAGATAGTCTTGGCTTGGAGATTTCCTCAGATGGCCTCCATGAATTTGCTCCTCTCCATACTCACCTCCAAACTACTGGGCTAATTCTCCTTTGAATTCATAGTTGACTCTTCTCTACTGCCAAAAGTCCTACTCTTTGGAGTCCCATTGACTGATTGTCACTCCCTAGTGGATGTAGTATTTCCTACTAGTGAGTAGCTCCACTGCAAGAATGGTGGGGTAGAGGTGGGATGAGGAGAGAGAAATCTTCTCTTATTTTTCTCTGGTAGAACTTCAAGAGGAAAGACAAAGAAATCTCTTAAGAGCTAGATTCTTCATAGCTGACTCTCCTTTAGACTGCCAGTGGTCATACTACACAGAACCCTCTTTCTATATCACAAACTCTTAGATAGAATGATTACTTCCCTGATGACCTCCCCTTAAGGTTCCCATCACTTTTCATCTCAGCAACCATTCCTTCTTGTTAGTGAGAATCAGTTCCAGTATAGAATTTCCCCTTGTTTTTCCCCAACTTTTTTGAAGGATGAAATTATCACTGTAGTAGGTGTGAGGTAGCATAGCACAATGGATAGGGAGAGTTGGCCTTGGAATCAAGAAGACCCGACTTTATATACTTCTTCCACCAAATATTATGTGTGACACTGGGTAAATCACTTAACTTCACAGTGCCTTAGACACTTCTCTAAGACTTTAAGCTCCACAGAGGGTACTTTTCTGCATTAGTAAAAGAGTTCTTCACTAGGAGTTCTCTGTATTAATGAAATCACAGGTCTTGTTAAAAACAGTGTAGGTATGTGGATTGATTGAATTTCTTATTGTGATTCTATTTATTCTTATGAAATAATTTTAATTATAAATGATAGCAACCCATACACATGTTTTCAAATATGTAAACAAAACAAAAATTTTCATGAAATTAAAAATTTGCATCATTTAAAGGTTAATAAAACATAAAAATCAACTTTAATAAAAAAAAATCAAAGTCACTACAAGCCTTACTCATGGCAGAGGCTGTCAATATTTGTTGAACTGAGTTTTTTTTTCCTCTACATTTTCCAAATTTTCCCCAATTTTCTGTATATTTTTCAGATTTCATTAAAGTTATATTATTATTTATATAGTTGCAATAAATTTATATATTGTAATTTTGTTCGTACTTTCTTTACTCTGAATCACTTCAGAGAAATTATATTTTTTATATTTGCAAATTCTTTTACTGCTAGAACAATCTAGCAACATAGTAATGTTCTATAATAATGTTCATGTGCTGTAGTTTGTTCAACCATTCCTTGATTGTTGGAGTTTTCTATTAAAAATAAATTCACTAAAATTATTATTATTTTTACAATCAGATCCTTTTCCTTAGGAATGAATGCATGAAAAAAGCATTTATTAAGCACCTACTGAATTCCAGGCTCTGTGCTAGCACTAGGGATGCAAGCAAGATGATACTTATCTTCAAGGAGTTTACATTCTAAAATGGAAAGACTATGCACATGGTGGAGTAATGGCCAGAGAGGAATGTTTTGGTCAGGGAAGTTACAGGGATGATGAATGGACTCATAGAGTAATTGATGAACAAAAAATAAATCCTTTTCAGGAATGGTCATACTTATTTGATTATTATTTTTGGAGCAAGAAGTGGAAAGAGGATTGTGTGTGAGTGAGAGCAATGGAAAAAGACCATCCTGGGTCTGGTTAAGAATTGTGAAGTCTTTCTAATTAGAAGTTCACAGACCCAGGGTAGGATCTAGAATTTGAGCTTAAAGGTGGGGCTAGAGTGTAAGATATGACATAAAGCAATGGCAATCAAAAAAAAAAAGATGGCAACAATTCACAACTCTATCAGCAATTAAAAATCTTACCAGTCTTTCTCAAAGCTACATAAACTTTGAGTTTTATAATTTTAAATTATTTTAAATTATTCTATGGCTGTTAAGGAGATATTTAAGAACTTTGTTTTGGTGGTAATTTTCTCTTTTTAAACCTACCTGTTTGTACGTATAATTTTACCATTTATAAATTGGGGGATGGATTTAACTCATCAATCAGTTCCTTAAAGATTTTATAATTAAACTTTTATCAGATGTGTTTATTGCAAAGTTTTTTTCTCAGTTTCTTTTCATTCTGGATGTTACTACTTTATTTTTTTTTTGTATAAAAGCTCTTATTGTGTTCTGCTATTTTTATTTGTTTGTAAAATGGGTTTCAAGCCTTGTTATGTATTCATGACTGGATTGGTGGAGAGAATACTGAGTGTGACTTGATCTAAAAAGAGTGGAGTTGGTATGAGAGCTTTGGAGGAGAGGAGACATTCTTCTTTTAGAAAAGACATTCGTAATTTCTGACTCTTTTTGAGACCAACTCCAAACCTGAGAAAAGAAAGAGACAGCATTTAGGGGAAGCCAGATTCTCAACATACCCTTGATTTCTGGTCTGCCTGTCTAGATAATTTAGGGAATTTCTCCTTGGGTGAAATTGGGTCCTCTCTTCTAGTTGAGCTGAGATTTCATCCCAATCTGACCTAAAGAACTCATTCAATCACATACTTCCTGACATATTATAATCTATAGAACTTCTTTGATTTCTGTTTGCTGTTCACTTGGGTAAATGGGTTTGCTTACTATTCACTATTTGTGATGGTCTTTTGTATAACATGTTGGTGGGAAGGGGCCAAACTGGTGGGTATCAGATTGGGATAATTTTACCTTTAAGTTAAAGCAGCCAGGAAAGTGGCTTTGTTTTCAAACTATGTACTCATAAACCAGCAATATTTAGTGGAGATAGAGATAGATATGATTCTAGTCTAGTACTTCTTTTTCAGAGACTGAAGAAGAATCCCAAGTGCCCAGCTTCATGGTGCTCCACAGTTTGCTTCATAATAGAATATTTATATAGGACTATGTGCCAGGAACTGCGCTCATTTCTTTACTAATATTACCTCGTTTGATCCTCACAACAACTTTGGGAGGTAGGTGCTGTTATTTTCCTTATCTTACAGTTGAAGAAACTGAGCAAGCAGAGGTTAAGTGACTTGCCTGTGGACATACAGCTAGTTAGTGTCTGAGGCCAGATTTAAACTCACATCTTCTGGACTCTACACCAAGCCCTCTATCCACTGTGTCATCTAGCTGACTCCAGATAACTGGGGCTTGCTTGCCCCCAGTTATTTTGCTGGTTGTCCTCTTTATTTAGGGATTGTCCAGATCCTAAAGCTTCTTTCTGGTAAGCTACATTTAGACAAATCTGTGGGCATATATATCTTATATGAGACCCACATATCTTACATGTTGAATAACTAAGAGTACCCTCTCAACAATTATTATAGATAATATTCCATTATTTTTAAATTTTTTTAAAGATTAAAAACTGTGTTGAGATCAATGTTCTATTTGAAACTTATTTTAGCGTATGGTATGAAATGTGACTCTAATTGCATATTTGCCCTACCACTTCGTAATTTTCTAAACAGTTTTTATTAAGTAATAAATGGCTTGACCTCTGACAATTCATTCTACAAGCAGCACTATTTTAAAAGTACTCAGGGACCAATTTTCAAGATATGTCTAAAGAAAGGATAATTATAAAAGTATTAGAAAGATTTGTTCAAACATGCCCAATTCTTTGTGAACTCTGTATGGCGCTTTCTTGGCAAATATACTGGGGTGGTTTGCCATTTCCTTCTCCAGTGGATTAGACAAATAGAGGTTAAGTGATTGACCCAGGGTCACACACCCCTCATCTGTCTTACAGTCAGAAGAGAAAGGACAACTGTCTGAAGAGACCAAGCTATCTCCATAGGGACACAGGCCAACTTAAATTTTAAAATAAAATGTACAGATAATGTAAACAAGGTCAGACCAAGTAACATTTATTAAATGCCTATTATGTGACAGGTACTGTGCTCAGACAGTGTCTGAGGTTGGATTTGAACTCAGGTTTTCCTGACTCCAGGCTCAGTGCTCTATCCACTGAGTCATCTCACTGCCTTTAGAAATATTAGGGAAAACATTATTACCAAAAAAAGTGACCAAAGAGGTATTAGTAATTGCTGATAAACATATTTACTTTCTCATCTCTTTAAAATCTTAGCAAGAATGATTTATATGAATGTCAATGATATACTTGATTAAAAAAATTAATTCAATTTTATTTTTAGTTACAAATTCTCTCCTTTCCCCTTCTCCTCCCACTGGGAAGGCAGGAAAAATAAAATCCATTATGTGTATATATGTGTGTGTAATATATACACATATTTTACACACACAGATGTAGATATATGTATATACATACATATATACATACATATATGTATGTGTGTGTGTTTGTGTATGTGTATATCTATATCTATATCTTTATATTTACATTAGCCATATACCCCAAAAAAGCAAGATAAAGAAAGAAATAAAAGAAAATATGCTTCAATCTATACTCTGAGTCTATCAGTTCTTGTTCTGGAAGTGGATGGCATGTTTCATCCTGAATCCTTTGAAATTGTAATTGGTCATTGTGTTGATCAGAATTACTAAGTCTTTCAAAATCGATTATTTTGATAATATTTCTGTTACTGTATAAATTGATTTCCTGATCCTTCTAACTTGACTTTGCATCAGTTCATACTAATCTTCCCAGGTCTTTCTGGAACCATCCCCTCACACCATCATTCCTTACAGCATAATAGTATTCCGTCACTTTCATATTCCATAACTTGTTTAACCATTCCCCAATTGACAAGCATCTTCTGTTTCCAATTCTTTGCTACCACGGATGGGGCCCTCTACTCTTTCTTTGATCTCTTTGTGAGCATGTGGTATAGACCTAGTAGTAGTATCACTGGGTCAAAGAGTATATACAGTTTCAGAGGCAGCTAGGTGGTGCAGTGGATAGAGCACTGGCCCTGGAGTCAGGAGGATCTGAGTTCAAATCTGGCCTCAGACACATGACACTTACTAGCTGTGTGACTTTGGGCAAGTCGCTTAACCCCAGTTGCCTCACCAAAAAAATGAGCATATACGATTTAATAGTTTTTTGGACATAGTTCCAAATTGATTTCCAGAATGACTGGGCCAGTTTGCAGCTCCACCAATAGTGCATAAATGTACATTTCATTAAGATTGTCAGTTTTATTGGCATATAGTTAGGCAAAATAGCTCCTAATAATTACTTTTATTTCATCTTTTTTGGGTGTGAATTCACCTTCTTCATTTTTGATACTGAGTGTACATGTGACTTGAATGAATGAAGAACCCTCTCTTTCCTGGTAGCGAGAAAGGAAAGAACTGCAAGATGACTCAAAGTGGAGAGACAGGCAATAGGTGCTACTTCTCACTGCCTCATCTTCCTACCTGGAATGACATGTTTTTCTGTCCTTGTTGTGTCTGTTCTTTCCTGATCTTAGGTGAATGAGTGTCAGAGACAGACAGAATGGGCAAGATTACAACCCTGTGATCTTCAGAAGTTCAAAAGAGCCACCAGAGGGCCAGCAACTGGACTCCATAACAAAATCTGCTGGTAGCTGTGGCAGTTGAACCTGATGAAGATCTAGCCCTGAAGAGTTAATTCATCAACCTGTATCCAGCAGTGAATGAACCTGGCAGCCAAGATATTGTGTCCTGCAAGTAAGGGAGTGCCTCATCCACTGGCTGTGCCAAATGCAGAGGTGAACTTGAGGGGCAGAGGGGAATGTTTTGTACCGATCTCTTTAACTTTAGGGCTGCTATTCCCAGGGAGTGAATGGATACAAGGTTTGCAAATCACTTTACATATGTCAATTGATCCTCCCAACAATCCTGTGAGTTAGGTGCTATTATTATCCCAGTTTTAAAAATGAGAAAACTGAGACAGAGAGACTAAGTAACTGGCCTAGAATCACATGGATGAGAAGTATCTGAGGTAATGGTTGAATTCTAGTCTTTTGGACTATAAGTTGAGCACTGTATATACTATTCAAGTTGTAGAGGGGAGATGGTACCCTGGTTTGGGTAGATGTTTTTGTACTTTTGTTCTTGCTATATTTGCTATACTTTCTCAGGAAACATCTTTTTGTAAGAGTTGATTGATATTAATTGACTAATTTATATTGGGACCATATATATTATCATATCAACCTATATTATTTATATCTATATATCTCATTGCTAGCTAGATGATTTTGAGATATTAATTGGTTGATAGATATTAGGGTAGTAATCATTGAATAGATGACATTGTAGAGATTAACTGGTGATGATATTGGAAGAAAACATCAGATGGGGGATTGTGAGCTCTAGTATGAAAGACAGTCCTACCTCTAAACCCCTCAGGGATATCCCTGTTATCCCTAGAACTCTGAGGTGAGCTATGGGCTTGCTCTAGGGACCTGACCTGTTAATACTGGTTGGAATAGTGAGCCCACAACATATATGTGCTACATACATAATTAAAGATGAGAAAATAATCTAGTACAAGATGGGAAGGTATGACTAGACTAGCAGAACATTTTAAAAAATCTGGGTTTTTTGGTGTATTAAAGGTCATTTTGAGTCAACAATGTGCTATGGCAGCCAAAAATGCCTATGTGACCTTAGGTTGCATTGAGAGGTATAGTATTTAGAACTGGAGATGTGATCTTTCCACTATTATTTACTCTGATCATACCACATCTTGAGTTAATACTGTCTAGTTCTGGGTACCACATTTGGGAGGAAATTGATAAGTTGGAGAAGTACTGAGGAGGGTGACTAGGAATGTAAAGGGTCTTGAGATCATGCCATGTGAGAATTTTTGAAGTAAATGAGATCAATTAAGAGAAATGAAGATGTACGGGGAACATGACAAGTATTTTAAGGGCTCTTATATAGATGAGGAATGAGACTTGTCATGCTTTCCCCTGGACATTAAAAATAGGAGCAGTGATGGGGAGGGGGGAAGTTACAGAGAGCTAGATTTAATTTTGAGTGAGAAAAACTTCTTAACAATTAGAGCTAACCACGGAATGGGCTACTTCTTAAGGTGGTTGGCTCCTCTTTGCTTGAGGGCTCCAGGTAAAAGTTTGATGACCACCTGTTGGTATATGATAGAGGCGATTTTTTTTAGGCAAGGCTTGGACTAGAAGGGCTTTGGACTTTAAGGGCCCTTCCAGCTCTGAGATTCTGTGAAGTAGATAGGTAAAGAGAATAAAACTGGATATAGTCTGATGTATGTCCTAGATTTTGGCAACACAAATTTCCTAGAGGCCAGATACAGAATGGATAGGATCCCATGGCCCCAAATTCTACAAATGAAGTTAGCTTAAAAAGGAATGAGTATTCTTAAGCACACAATTCTGTTGTCACTAATAAAAATTATTACAGTCAGAAGAGAAAGGACAACTGTCTGAAGAGACCAAGCTATCTCCATAGGGACACAGGCCAACTTAAATTTTAAAATAAAATGTACAGATAATGTAAACAAGGTCAGACCAAGTAACATTTATTAAATGCCTATTATGTGACAGGTACTGTGCTAAGCATTGGGGATACAGAGAAAGATAAAAACAGTCTCTATTCTAAAAAAACTCACAATCTAATGAGGGAGGCAACAAGCAAAAAAAAGTATGTACATGTAAGATATATGCAGAATAAATTGGAGATAACCTCAGAGGTAAGGTACTATCCTTACATGAGAGTTGGAAAAGCTTTTTGCAGAAGGTAGGATTTTAACTGAAACACGAAGGAAGCCTGGGAAGTCAGGAAGCAAAAGTGAGGAGGGAGGCAATTCTAGATATAAGGGACAGTCAATGAAAATGCATGGCATCAGGAAATGGAGTGGCTTGTTTGAGGAATAGCAAGGAGTCCAAAATCATTAAATTAGAGAGAATGTGGAGAGAAGTAAGGTATAAGAAGACAGGAAAGGTCATAAGGAGTCAAATTACGAAGTGTTTTAAAAGCCTAACAGAGGGTCCTGTATTTGATCCTTGAGGCAATAGGGAGATACTGGAGTTATTGAGGTAGCTAGGTGGTGTAGTAGATAGAATGTTAGACTTGGTGTCAGGGGGATCCGAGGTTGAATTTTACCTCAGACACTTATTAACTGTGTGAACTTTGTCAGTAGCTTCATTTCTCTCAGCTTCAGTTTTCTCACCTATCTCATAGGACTGTTGTGAGGATCAAATGAGATAATACATGTTCAGTGCTTTGCAAGCCTTAAAACACTATATAAATGTTGACTATCTACAATAATAATGTTATTACAGTTATATAACAGCGACAACAACAATAATTGTTGAACAGGGGAGTGATACGGTCACATCTGTACTTTAGGAAGATCATTTTGATTCCTGAGTGTAGTATGGACTAATGTGTGTGTGTGTGTGTGTGGGGGCGCCCTTGAGGCAAGGACACCAACCAGTAAGCTATCATAATAGTTCAGGTATGAGGTGATGAGAATCTGTAATAAGGTGGTAGCAGTGTCAGGGAAGAGAAGGAACATACATAAGAGACATAAAGTCAAAACCAATAGACTTGAATCAATGGACAATAGATTGTCCATGAAAGGTGAGAGGCAGTGAAGAATTCAGGATAATATCTAGTTTGCAAGCCTAAGGGACTGGGAAGGTGGTAGTGAATTCAACAGAAATAGGAAAATTAGGGAGAGGAAAGAGTTTTTGAGGAAAGATTTGAGTTCAGTTTTGGACATCTTAAATTTAAGATGCCTATAGGACAACTAGTTCAAGATGTCAAATAGGCAGTAATTGAGCATGATGAATATAAAAATCTTTCAAAAGTAGGGTCAAGAATGCTAAAGTTCAGAATGAGATAAGGACTACAAGCTAGGAAAAAAAGAGGAGGTTCTTTAAAGATATAGTGGGGGTAAGAAGATCAAAGAAGGAGTAGTGCCAATGATTAGGGAAGATGAGAGGATAATGGATTTTGAAGAGCAAATTTTGAAGAGCAAAATCACTTAACTCATTATTGTTTTTGCATTCTCTACCAAACAAAATAATCTGTAGATGGAGAAGTGCAGAGATAAGTGAGAAGAGAGCTCCTCTTTGTCTTTAGTGACTGCAAACCATTAGGTTCAAATGCACAATTTCCTAGGATGCTTAAAGAACTTTCAGATGCAATTTATGACTTGTTATCAGTAATCTTTGAAATACTATAGTCAGTGGCAAGAGTAGAGCCATGTAAATGCTGTGCTGGTTTTGAAAAAGGGTATTAAGGTGGATTCTTAAGATTGTAAACTAAAAAAAGAAAGACTATAAACTCAGCAGTTGGATTTTTGTTGCTGGCAAAATTCTAGTAGATAAATAATTACTTTGGACTAGCATGAGTTTATTTATTTTTTTTCCTTTTTAAAAATGTATTCACTTATTTTTAGTTTTCAACATCCACTTCCATAAAATTTTGTTTTAAGTTTTCTCTCCCCCTTTCCTTCCCCCTTCCCCAAGATGGTGTGCAATTTGATATAGGCTCTACGTATATATTCACATCAAACATATTTTCACATTAGTCATGTTGTGAAGAAGAATTAGAACCAATGGGAAGAACTATGAGAAAGAAGAAACAAAACAAAACAACAAAAAAAGAGAGCAAATAGTATGCTTTGATTTGCATTCAGACTACATAGTTCTTTCTCTGGATGTGGGCAGCATTTTCCATCATGAGTCTTTTGGAATTGTTTTAGATCCTTGCAAGCGTGAGTTTATTTAGAAAAGGATGTGCCAGACTAACTTCATTTCCTTTTTCAACAAGGTTTTTTGGGGAAATTCCATCAAAGTAACATACTTCAATTTCAGCAAAACATTTGACAATTTCACACAAAATCTTTTTGGACAATATGGAGAAATTTGGGCTGAATGATAGTATATTTAGGTAGATTTTGAACTTGTTGAATAACTGAAACCAAAGAGTATAATTATTAAATCCATATAAATTGGGAAGATCTCCAGTGGATGTCCCACGTGTCTTTGCCTTAGCCATATTCTATTTAATATTTTACTCAATTATTTATATGACATTATAGATGGTACCATGGCTAAGGCACTGAAAGCTTCTCTGGTCCTTACCTGACCCAAATTGACTCCAGATATCTGCCACTCATTGTAATGTAAACCTCATCCTGGTCAGTTTGACAATGCTACACTGGCATTGAATGTGGTATTAATCTAGTCTAAATATCTATGCTTTCTTGTACCATGCAAGGGTAGAGCCTCAGAAGGTCACCTCTGATAGGTATCCTCAGCTGTGTTCTTCTGTCAACAAGTCTATTGCTAAAATCGGATCCAATGCAATAATTCAATGCATTTGTTAAATACATGCTATGTGAAAAAGATGTCAAACTACACACTGGGAATATAAAGACAAAAACTAAAAGTGATACTTTCCCCTAGAGCTTACATTTTTCCTCTAATGTCTTACTACTGTCATAATATCTAGGTCTTTCAGAGCCATTTTGAAAATCTCTTCCTCAAATAGAAATAGGACAGGTTCAGGAATCCATGATTTAAATACATTATTTTAAAGAGAAACTGATCCTACAGCTTATTTTTTTTAATCACTGATTTTTCTCTGCTGATATTGCAATAGGAACTATGTAGGTAAAACTAATTTTTCATGCTATGTTCCAATAACCAGCCTACAATCTCCAGCACTCCACTTATCTTGGCAAATACTGCCTTACTAACTTTTGAATATTACTGAGTCTATCAACCAGAATCCCTCCTTCCCTACTCCTTGGGCACTACTACTAGGCTGATATGTCAACTCCCTTATTAGACCAAAACCATCCTGAGGCTACTTCCCAATCCTCCTATGTTAGACCCAGGGAACTGCACACATCTGCCTCTCTGTAGTATCTGTGGCATGAGTGAATCTATCTTCTTTCCTTTCAGCCCCACAGGATCCCAAGGTGCTGATACTTAAGATGAAATCTGAGAAAAGGGGAATAAAGACCAAGATAAAATGTTAAATCCAGATACTATGGAGAAAAGTAGAGATCACATAGAAAGAAGAACCATAGTAGAGAAGTATTCAGTGGTTCTTTGGAAAAAATAACAAAGGAGGGCAGACAAGAATGTTTGTGGTCTTGGGTATCTGTGTACCATTAGAGTATGAGCAACAAAGTAAATTTGAAATTTTAATGCAGAATATAAAAATAACCTTGTAATTAGGTATAACATATACCCATTAAGTATAATGGGATGGAATGCTTGGCTGGAATAAGATAATAGAAAATATTTCTTGTCGAAAAGAAACATTAGTTGTAAGTGAGCAAGAGTAGTGCTTTATACCAAGAAAGCAGTTTGGATGGTAACTCTATAATTTCTTTACCTCCCCTATAGAGGAAGTTGGTGGCAATTGTGAGAATATTTTTGTTACTTTCAAAACCAAGCTTTTTAAAGCATTTTCAGTGAGTTCACTCAAATGTCAATAACTAATACAGGAGCAGAGAGCTTGTACAAATAGGATAGCTGAAATTGTAGTTGCAGTAGTTGGTGATCAAAGGGGGAAAAGGGAATTACTTCTTTTCATTGGTAGCTCCTCGGCCTCCTCTTAACCTATTTAGGGCTGCTTTTACTTCTTTGTTTCTAAGAGTATAGATCAGGGGGTTCAATAATGGGGTGACAACTGTATAAAACACAGCCACTGCACCATCCAGGGGGCTCTTGGAACCAGCTCGGAGGTAAATGAAAATGCAGGGGACATAATATACAGTAACCACAGTCAGGTGTGAGCCACAGGTGGAGAAGGCCTTGTGCCTTCCATCTGCTGTATGGATCTGTAGGATGGCATAGACAATGTTCGCATAGGAGAGCAGGATCAGCAGGAAGCAGCTGGCAGCCACCACTCCAATGTCTACAAAGGTCACTAGCTCATTGATAGTGGTGTCAGCACAAGCCAACCTCAGTACTGCAGGGATGTCACAAATAAAGTAATCTACCTGATTGGGACCACAGTATGGTAACCGGAAAGTCAAGGTAGCTTGGATAGTACCATGGATAGAGCCAGCCCCCCATGCTCCAGCCACAAGCACTGTGCACAGGCGTCTGTTCATTAGCACAGGGTAGTGCAGAGGTCGGCATATTGCCAGGTATCTGTCATATGCCATCAAAGTATAGAGGAAGCACTGAGTGCTTCCTAAGAAGTGAAAAAAGTAGAGTTGAGCCACACACCCTCCAAATGGGATAGCCTTGCTGGCAGGAGTGAAGCTCAGGATGACCCGTGGAACAATGACTGTAGAGAGCCACATGTCTAGGAAGGAGAGGACACCCAGAAGTATATACATGGGACGTGCATTTAGCTGTGGGTCAGCCCAAACCATGAGCAGGATGAACGTGTTTCCAAGCTGTGTCAAAGTGTAGATAACAAAGAAGACCAGGAAGAGGAAGGTCCTCAATTTTGGTGGGTGAGATAATCCCAAAAGAATGAAGTCTGTCACTGTGGTCTCCAGTGAATTGTTTTTGGCTTTTTCCATGTCCTTACCGTTTTCTCCTGAGGAAGAATGGTGCAATACAGTTAGAGGGAACATCACACAGTAAAGAGATTAAGATGAATGGGGAGGCAGTGTGGTACAATGGAAAGAACACAGTAGATTTGGAGTCAGATGACTTGGGTTCAAATTCTAGCTTCGTCACTACTCCCTGTATGAACTTGGGAAAAACACTTAAACTCTTTGGGCCTCAGTTTCCTCATTTGTAAAATGATATGTTTGGAATGCAACATATCTAATGTCTCTTCCAGCTCTGAGTCTATGATTCTTATGAAATGTTTAAGAATAATGATTGAGGAGAATCAGGCTTTCTCAGACTTCTCCTTCTTCCTTTACCCACCTCTGTATCCCCTTAATCTCAAAACTATTTCCTCTAGTACCTCTGCCAGAAAAGAGCCTTCTCCTCCCAACTACCAGTAGAGTCCAAACAACTTCCCCTATGTGCCTTCTACTTTGGAAGGTACCCAGAAATAAGAGGAGGAGAAGTAGGAAGTCTGTCTTCAGCATGGTATCTTACAAAGCAATTGCAAGTGAACCTCGATTTAAGTAAAGTCACCATTATAAATCTTGTTTCAGGAGGTAAGAGGTAGAAGGAACTCTATTCTTTCCTAAGTGAATGTCATAGGATAATAAGAGTATATAGGCACCAGGGATCTTCTCTTTCAGCTCCCATTTACTTGACAAAGAAGATGAAAGCCATAGAATTACAGTCATTCACCCAGTTTCTTAACTAGTAAGTGGTAGAGCTAGAACTAAAACCCAGATCTTTTGATTCTTAGTTCAGTACTCTTTCCATTATATTAGATTTTGGTGCTATGTTAGCAACCATGTGTGCCCTTGAGAGACTAGTTTGTTCCAACAGTTATGAATGGATTAAACCTCACTGTTTCCTACTGCTCTACATATCATACCTCATTGTAACAAAGCCCAAAAGATCATCCGAGTTCTCTGCTGGTCTTGGACTTTAGTTCCATCAATGATTGTCTAAATAACTTCGTTAATTTGGTCTCAGAAATCATCATATTGCTCAGGGAATATAATTTTATCATTTTTGTATCTCCAGATCATAGCACAGTGCTTTGTACCTCTTAGGGACTTAATTAATGGTTTCTGTTGAATTAAACGATCTAAGCGTATTTAGATAAGTTAAGGGTATTTAGAGGATTTCTGTTTTTGATGGGAAGATTAGCAGTTTCAAATCCTAGGTAAGTCAGAATTATAATACTGTGAAGTTGAATTTCATTCTAGCTAATTATCTCCCCTTTTATAAGGTCATCAATCCCAAAGTAAAGCAAAACAAGGACAAAGCAAACACAACCACCTAACGTCTGTCTTTCCTAACTGGATTTATACAGGGTGGCTTCACTGGAATTGGTGTACACTTGCAATTGCTCTGTCAGATGTCATGCTGAGGGAAGACTTCCTCCTTTTCCTCTCATTTCTGGGTACCTTCCTAAGTAAAAGGCACATAGGGGAAGCTATACTGTTGCGTGGGAGGAGAAGCCTCTTTTCTGGCAGAGGTAGTAGGGGAAATAGTTTTGTGTTTCAGGAGATTCAGAGGTGGGCAGGGAGAAGAGGAAGATTCAGAAGAAGGTTAAATGTAGTTCCATGTAGTAGAAAATCTGTGGAAGAGGGACAGGTACTGCCAGAGGTGTAGGTTACATTAAGGAGAGAATTTAGAAAGGATACTCAGAGATCACTTCAAAAGAAACCAAGAGGTTATCTCTCTCTCTCTCTCTTTTTTGCTATTAAGTTTACAGTTCTTTGTGGTAAAGACAGGCACAAAATATACTCATAAACTTAAAGTGATTCTAAGCAGGGCTGCCTACTCCCTAATTTATACTGAATTCCCCCTTGTTTGAAATGAATTATATTGGACTTTGCTGAGACCATCATGTGAATGGGTTAGAACTGGACATATAAAACCTATGTAGGAGAAACAAGGGGAACTCATAAATACTACTAAATAAAGTAAACATTTCTTAAAGCAGTTAATTAAAACCAGGATGATTTAGGCTGGATATTCTTGTGAATAATTTTTTCGAGTGAGGAGTTAAAGCACAAGAGTTGCACTAAGAGGGCAAGGAAAGGGAGAAGAGAGGATTTCTTGAAAAGATATAGAATAGAACCATGTAATTGGCTATTTCTTCTGCTTTCTCACCAATCACAAAAGGCCAGTCCTGGGTCAGCCTCACTCTGGGTGTGGATGGTCCATGTGTAACTATAGTGGCTCTGAGGTGAGCTGCACTGTATTCCCTGTGGTCTGGGCCATCAGGAATTACATATGAATTCTTAGAGGTTGAGGTTGGGGTTACACATCCTGTGTTACTGCAAAACACTGTGGTTTTGCTTGATCTATATCAGAGAGTGGATAACAGTGGTATAAAAGGAAGGGCTATTCTTTTCCTTCCATTCAACTCTGTGTCAGGCTTTCAGGTGCATGAGAGAACGGAAAAGGAAAGATGGGCAAAGGTTAATATGTGGATAGGACATGTACCAATTACTCCAGTTGCTTGTAGGAAAAAATGATCCCTCTCCTGCTACTGTAGATAGCAAGAAATTAGGTCCAGGAAGGATAGTTAGTAATGAAATCTTAGAGGTACTCGGGTATAAATGAAAGAGAGTTGAAATTATAACTGGAAGAGAGGTGCACTTACTCTACCACTTCCAAGCTGTGTGACCTTATACAAGTCACTAAAACTCCCTGAGCCTTAGTTAAATGGAGATAATAATATACTGCTTACTTTACCAGGTTTTCACGGGGATCAAGTAAAATAATGTATGAAAAGTGCTTTGTAATCGTTAAGTGCCGTAGAAATGTAAGATATTATGTTGCTCTTTTCTGAATGAATAAAAGGTTAGAGGTTTGACCTTACTTTGTATTGGTATAATTTTCTAGAGCATCTTATTCATTAAATAAATATTACATACCAATATGAACTAGGTTTTTATTTTTATTTTATTGTATTCATTGCATGTATTATCTTCCTGAGTTTTTGCTTCTTAACTCTAGCTAGTCAAAAACAAAAAGGTAAACTGAGGCATACTTCTTTGAGCAAGGTATCATTTTATTACTAGGGGTATGCTACATGCCAATAAAAGGATCAATGGCTGCCTCAGTTTCTAGCCAAAAACCCTTGGCAAAAGGACAACTTTCTTTTTATAGGTTGTGGGGAATACAGAACAAAGGAACAGGTTAAGTAACATTAGGGGGTTGAGGGCAACATGATTGGTTATATAGCTGAGGTGTGGGAACAATATCATTGGTTGGAAGTTGGAAATGAGGGGCTAGCAACAGCTCCCTCCTTCCTTTCTGTGACTAAGAAAAGTTCAAGTCTGCCTGCAAGGCCAAAGAAAATGGCCTAGACTTCTTTGGATGGCAAACCAGACATCCTTGAAGCATAACTTGGTGGTGTAAAGATACAAGACCTGACTCCCTTGTGTTCACCCACATTTCTCAAGGATAGCAGAATTCCTTGAGGCAAGAATAGAACAGTGATTAGCGAGAGAACTGGATTTCTAAACTTATCCATCACAGGCTAGCTGATTCTGAACTAAGTTCATGACTTAAGCAGTTACAGGACAAAATCAATTAACTATAAATAGGATCAATAAGAAAATGATACAGTATTAATTTTAATCTTCTAATCTCATAAGAAAAACATAGTCACACAACCAAAAATACCAAGAGAATGAATAATAATTAACACATATGGCTTTAAGCTTTAAGAAGTATTTTACATACTTTATCTCATTTGATTCTCTTAACAGTCTAATAAAGAAAGTACCTTAGGCATTAAAATGCCAATTTCACAGATGAAGAAATTGATGTCTCAGAGTGGTTAAATGATTTGACTATGATTATGCAGCTAATAAATGTTCACAGCAGATGTGTACTGAGGTCTCTCTGGATTCCCAAGTCCAGGGATCTTTTTACTTACATGTGTTACTTTTTGTGATTTCTGTCACTTTTTACCTTTACCTAAAAAGTTTCAAATTTAGAATCTTTTTATTTGTAGTAAGGAAAAAATTTGTTGAGAGAGAGAAAGAAAGAGAGAGAGAGATTGTCCATTGGATACAAAACCAGAAAATCTTAACGTCCCTTAATGTCTACAACTTAATTTTGTGACCTGGTTTTGTAAAGTTAACTGATTTCAGGATCATTTTCTCATTCCCTCAGACTCACATAGCAGCAGAACCCAAAGAGAAGCTGACCTGTTTTCCAGTCAAATGGACCAGTAGGTAGAAAGAGAGCTGTTCTTCAGAGAATCATTCTGGCTTATTATGGCAAAATGTCCTTTCTGAACTTTGGAAAGGAATTAGTTGATAGGCTGAGGTCCTGTAAAATTTTTAAAAGGCTTAGGGACCTTTAAGACAATATCCATGTGATAAACTCCTTGAGTCAATTGGAGATGAGGGAAAATATCTTTTTGTATGGGAGGGGGAGGCTTACACTTCCTCATCTCCAGCTCTTTGAATGGGGTGACTTCTATATTTCTTGACTTCGTTTACATTTATTGAAAAAGTGTTCCTTTGGTAACATTATTATTAAACTCAACTTTCATTTTTCCAAAACTGCTGAGGGATCTGATGAAAATTACTCACCTCAAGGGAGTCTAGCTTTACTCTGAAGTCTTTCCCTCATGAGATTTATACTCCCTAACTCCTCATTACTCTGTTTTGACAGAGAGAAAGAGACCTTTCTAGTAGATCTTCAAGAAAGTGGTCTATGAGGAATAACCAAAGTTGGCTAGTGACTTGTTTGGGGTGAACTCTTATTTCTTTGGTCATACAAAAATATGCAAGAGAGATGAGAAGTTGAATTCCCCTTACCACTTCTGAGGCATGATGGTATATAGGAGGTAGTGTGTTATAGTGGCTGGAGGGGCTGGCATTGGAGCCAGGAAGTCTGACGTTCAAGTCCTGTTTTTGATATATATATCTGTGTGACCATGACAAGAGGTAACAATTTCCTGGTACCCCAGGTGACTGTAAGACTAAACTACAGTTACAAATCTGCATTTATGGAGGGACTTTCCATACTAATAGTTCTCCATAACTGTGAAATCACAGCTGTATCCCTCAACCAGCTGAAAATAATGTCTCTCTCCCTTCATCTGTCACACCACTTTTGTTTATATTTTTCCTTTGTGTCAAATAAAACTCAAATGTATCTGATCTCATCCACTCAAAAGTCCCCTCCATTGATGCAGATTGCAACCGATCCATGACTGCCCACTCTGAGTGACTCTTGTCCATGCCCTCCCATATTTTCCATAGGAGATCTACCCATCAGGCTGGAAACCTTCCTTACTTTCTCTTGACAATACGAGGATACCAGTGGAACACTCTGGATGTTTGCCTGTCATTTTTCACATGTGACCAGCACATCTACTTTTTCAATCAGTGTTGTTCAGTTGTTTTTCAATCATGTCTGACTCTTTGTGACCCCATTTTGGGTTTTCTTGGCAAAGATACTGGAGTGGTTTGCCATTTCCTTCTCCAGTTCATTTTACATATGAGGAAACTGAAGCAAACAGGGTTAAGTGACTTGCTCAAGGTCACACACCTAGTAAGTGTCTGAGGCTAGATTTGAACTCAAGATGAGTCTTCCTGACTCCAGACCCAACACTATCTACTGTCCTGCCCAGCTACCTTCCTGATTTTCAATCATATATTTCCCTGATGACATTTTGAAATGATGATCCTCAAATTAATTTGTAATCTTATACATTTCAAAGTTCCCTCCAGTGATGAATACTGCAACCCAAACTGGAAGAAGGAGAGAGGTGGCAATTGAATTTGTAATCAAGGCTGACTGAAGCATCTAACAAATATTTAATTTCATAATTATGTATTAAAACATCTAATATGTTCAAAGCGTTATGATTTCAAAGATGGAATTACCATAATCTCTACCTTCAAGAAGTCTTTAATATATTAAATGAAACACATACACAAATCAGTGCAATATTATTTAGATTATTCAATGTATTTTACACAATTTTCTCATTTTTTCTTGCTCTCTTTTTTTTTCTGATTCTGATCTTACTTTATACCACTTCTAATGTTTATTATCAGAAGGTTATTGAATAAATTTGTTTCTGTTGTATGTTTCAAGTAATTTTGAATGATTTTGATGTATGGGTGGAAGACATCTTGTTGAAAAAGACCTGTAAGGGATGCTTCCAGAAAAAAAAAAACCACCTGGAAAGACTTACATGAACTGATGCAAAGTGAAATGAGCAGAACCAGAAAAGCATTGTACACAGTAACAGCAATATTGTAAGATGATTAATTGTGAATGATTTAGCTGTTCTCAGCAATACAGTGATCCAAGAGAATTCCAAAGGACTTATGATGAAAAATACTATCCATCTACAGAGAAAGAATTGATAGATTCTGAATACAGAGCAAAGCATACTTTTTCTTTGCTTTCTTTATCTTTCTTCTTGTTGTTGTTATTGTTGTTTTGGTTTGTGTTTTCTTTCACAACATGACTAACATGGAAATATGTAGAGTCATTGTATGTTTCATAAGACTGTACATGTATAACCTCTATCAAATTTCTTGACTTCTCAGTGAGGGGAAGGAAAGAATTTAGAACTGAAAATGACAAAAAATGTTAATGATTGTTTTTGCATGTAATTGGGGAAAAATAAAATACTAAATCATTAAAAAAGAACAAAGCTTGTAAGGAAGGGTTTTGCTCAACTGAATCAAATGCTTTTCATAACCAACAAGCAATATAGAGGGATCTTATATTCTCTACATCAAGGGTGTCAAACTCAAACAGAAATAGAGACCACCAATCTGTACATAAGTATCCTTACAAGTCACATATTGACTTAGTTTTGAAATGTAACATCATTTATGTTTTATTGTATTTTGATTTTGTTAACTATTTCCCAATTACATTCTAATCTGGTTTGGGCCACCCTCAGGAGTGTTGTGGGTTGTATGTGACCATGTGTTTGACACCTTGCTCTACATTTCCAATTAATTGTTAAATAATAAAGATATAGTTTGTTGTTGAATATAGCTTTTGAAAGCATTCTTGTTCCCTGATACTGAGAATGCCCTCAATTTATGAGTATATTGCTCTCATAAAGATTTTGTACTGATGGAAAAGCAGTTAGGTCAGTAATTATTGATGTTAATCATTTTATTATTAATTAAGTCAGAGATTTTATGTCCTTCATATATAATATATAAACATATATATATATATATCAAACATTCAATGCCTTCACAATTGTATTGACTATTAGCGTGGATTTCCTCTATAAACATTTTATCAAATCTTGCAACTTTCTTCTCTTTAGTGCCATTTTTATATATGTTATGGTCTGAGCATGGTGGTTGTATTGTCTCTCCCTCCCCCTCATTTTATTTTATTTTTTTATTCTGAAGTTTGTTGTTGTTCAGTCGCTTTTCCAGTTTTGTCCAACTTTTCATGACTCTATCTAGGATTTCTTTTTTTTAGGCAATTGGGGTTAAGTGACTTGCCCAAGGTCACACAGCTAGTAAGTGTCAAGTGTTTGGTCTGAGGCCGGATTTGAACTCAGGTTCTCCTGACTTCAGGGCTGGTGCTCTATCCACTGTGCCACCTAGCTGCCCCTATCTGGGATTTTCTTGGCAAAGATACTGGAGTGATTTGCCATTTCCTTCTCCATCTCATTATACAGATGAGGAGCTAAGGCAAACAGGGTTAAGTGACTTGCCCAGGATCACACAGCTAGAAAGTGTCTGAGGCCAGATTTGAACCCAGGAAGATGAAGCTTCCTGATTCCAGGTGCAATACTCTATCTGTTTTGCCCATTCTGAAGTTAGTAAAAACCAAATTAAATGAATTTTCCATATGTATAGTAGACTAGAAAAAGAGGTTTGTACATAAAACTGCAATTCTCTATCATGTATAGCTATTGTTCTTTTAAAAGCATATAATAAATTTAACATATAACTTTCAAAGCTATCCTACTTGTCTGTGACTCCTTCTAGTCTTCCTATTATTCCCTTCTTGACATTTAAAAATGCTTCCATTTTCTTTTTCTTTTTCTTTACTTTTTTGGATCAACTCTGTTTATACTTGCCTATGCTCCACCTTCCTCCTCTAACAGAAACAAAAGAGAAAAACAAAACCCTTGTAAAAAACATGTATAGTCAGCAAAATAAATTCTCACATTAGCCATGTTCAGGAATTCTCACATTAGCTATGTCATTGTTCTGTTTCTTGAGTCCATTACCTCTCTTTCGAGTGATGGGTGGCATGCCACATCAAAGTTTCCCTGAAATCATAGTTCATTTCATTAATTATAGCTCTTAAGTCTTTTGAAGTTACTTTTCTTTACACTGTTTTTATTGTAGAAATTGTTCTTTTGATTCTGCTCCCTTCACTGTGCAGTTCATACAAATCTTGTGAAGTTTCTCTGAAACTGCTCCTTCACCATTTCTTACAGCATAATTATATTCCATTTTATTCATATATCAGAATTTGTTTGACCATTCACCAATTGAGCAATACTTTTTATTTGTTTTTTTGTTTGTTTGTTTGTTTGTTTTTTTTTGACTAGGCAATGGGGTTAAGTGACTTGCCCAGGTTCACACAACTAGTGAGTGTTATGTGGCTAAAGCTAGATTTGAACTCAGGTCCTCCTGACTTCGGGGCTGGTGCTCTATCCACTGTGCTACCTAGCTGCTCCGGCAGTACTTTTTAGATTCTCATTTTTTGCTATAGCAAATGGTTATAGTAATTTTTGTTATAATAATTTTTACTAATCTTTTCAATTTTTTCTCATTGTTGTCCTTTCATTTTCATTCACAAATGCCCTTTGTTTATTTTAGCTTTTGCTTCTGTAGATTTGTTGTCAACCTTTCTTTATCCTGGTTTTGTTCTACATTACTTCTCTCTGATTTATGAGATGATATTTCTCATTATTGTCCATCTCACTATTCTTCATAAGATTTCACAAAGGAGTTTCTGTTCTAACTTGGTGGTACCTTTGACATCCATCTCTTTCTATTTTGCAAATAAGATGTTGGTTTACTAAGGTGCTATCTGGGCTTTTTTGATTTTATTGTGGCAATTATTTTACATTGGTTAAATATCTGTATACAATTATTAAAATCAGGGTAAATGTCTTTTCTGTTGTCCATTTACCATTTTTGGCTATTAATATTTCTTATTTAAATGGCTCTGGATCCCATAAAGCCTTATTGTGGCATGGAGGTATTCCTGAGTAAGACTTTGAATGAAAAGCATAAGCTCTGGCAAGTCCTAACATTCTAGAAAGGCTCCGGTATGAATCTCCCCATAGGCTGTTTTCCTAGAACCAGCTAGGTAGGTTCAGTGAATTATGTGACTGATTCTAACTTTTGATATCTCTCCCTTTACTAAAGGATGTGTTAGAATCAGGGGTGAGGGACCATGTCAGAAATAGTTATTTTGTGTGTGTTATTAGTATTAGAGACAGTATGGCATATTGGCAACAACGCAGGTCTAGAAGACAGGAGACCTGAATTCTAGAGCTGCCTCTGTTTCTAGCTGTTTGGGTGACCTTAAGGCAACTAAACTGATGCCTTTGGACATCAATTCCTGAATTTACACTAGGGGATCCCTCTCCAGCACTATGAGCTCTTTTTCTGTTATCCCTTGACACTGGGACAAGAACATGAGTAGGTATGCTTCTTGCTCCTCACTCTCACTTGCAGATTGTCTCTTTGCTGCCACCACTTAGTGATTTTTCTTTCTTTGAGTGTCATTCTATCCATCTTTATCACCCAGTCCAACTCCTCCTTGAAATCACCTATTGACATCCTTCCTCCTTGCTCAAGGAGTTCAGTAGCTGGCTCTCAGTCTTCCTTTCCCCCCCAACTCTTATATTTGGGGGTATAAATGTCAATAAACATCAAATATGTTGGCTTCCCAAGTCATCAAACTCCAAGACTTCCATGACCTCCATATTTATTTCACTTCAGCCATACACAACCATGGTCATACCCTGGATCTGCCCATAACCCATGATTACTGTTTCCATTATTCAGAACTCTGAAATTCCTCTTTCTGAATATAATCACTTATCTTTCAATCTCTCCTTATGTTTGGACACTCCTAAACCTATTCATTATCTTCACTTTTTGATTGAATTTCTCTATCCATTCTCACTTTTCCTAGTCCATCATCACTCTTCTAGACTCCCTTCTCTCCCTTCAACATCTTGAATCTATGATTTAACAGTTCAACCACACATTTTCAGTTACCATTGAATCTCTTGCCCACTAGTTTATTTCCATCATCCATCTTCTCTGTTTCCATTCATCTAAAAATTTCTAGAGCAAGTCATGCAATCATGCTGATTAGGCTCATGACAAATTTATATTATTTAATCACAACTGGACCCTCAGCAATACTGATTGACATTCAGTAAATATCAATTGTTTTATACTTTCCCAATTATCTCTCTGTCATACTTTGCACAATGACTATTTCAAACTTCTTTCTCATCTTTTACACCACTTCTTCCCCCTTGAATCTCAGTAGAAGAACTTGCCTCCTATTTTTGTGAATCCTTTCTTCGTCCTCTTCATACATCAGCCCCGCACCTTCCTCTTTTGCTCCAGTCCCTGAGGAACAAATATCTCTGTCATTCATTCTCCTCCCTACACTCTCACAACCTCTGACCTAATTCAAGTAAATCATAATAGCCTTTTAATTGGTCTTTCTACCTCTAGTCTTTTTTCTCTTCAGTCCTCTCTCCATGAGCTGCCAATATATTTTCCTAAAACATAGCTCTGACCATATCATCCTACCCCAACTCAGAAACTGTCAGTAGCTATAAAATACAAAATCTCTAACTTGTCATTAAATCCCTCCACAACTGGTCTCTCTTATCCTTTAACTCTTACTTTATATTACTTCACTTTATACACCTTCTGTTTTAGTCAAACTGGCCAGTTGCTAGCTGGTCCCTATACATAAAATTCCATCTTCTGCCTCTATGCTTTATGCAAGTGATCTTTAATTTTTGGAAGGCATCTGCTGCTCACCTCTGCCTTGTAGAATCCCTGGATCCCTTCAAAGCATAGTTTATATGTTCATTCCTTTATGAGGCCTTTCCTGATCATCCACCAAGTTTAAACATTTACTCACTCTTAAAATTACTTTGTAAAAATCTTATATTTTCTTGTTTCTGTTCATGTTGTACCTCCCCAACAGAATATGAACTCTTTGAGGGTAAAGACTATTTCATTTTTGTCTCACTTTCCCCAGTGCAGACATAATGACTTGAACATAGTAGTCATGTAATAAATGTTTGTGGAATTGAATGAAGTAGAATATGTATAGAGTTTAATTTAATGATGTCACAGAGGTCAATGAGCATTCTATGAAACCCACAAATCGGATGACTTCTTGACATCGTTTGTGTCTTTAATGGTAGCCTTCAGTAGTAGAACAAACCCTGGATTTATGTTAAGAAAATTTGAAGTTAAATCCTAGCTATGCTAGTTACTGTGTGACTATGGCTAAATTATTCAGCATCTCTGAGCTTTAGTCTCCTTATCTGGAGATAATAATACACTATCCATAGGAGTGTTTGGAAAAAGTGCTTCATAAGCTTTATAGGATTATATATTTATATATTTGCATATGTACCTATATGCAAATTATTATACCTTTGATTTTAGGAAATGACAAAAAATGAAAGCATAATGAAATGATTTTAAGTATGTAATTTAACTTCTTAAGGCCTCATTTATTTCATTTATAAAATGAAGGGTGTGTGGTAGATGATCCATAAAGTGTCTTTTAGTTCTACCTTTGTCTATGAAACTATGTTTTCAAAAAGAAAATGTTTGAATTCTTTAAAGATGCAGTACTAGACATGGCCCCAAGGTGTCAGTATCACATAGGTTAAAGTCATATTCTCCTGTGTGTGATTAAAGTCATTGAACTATTTTTTAGAGGGCTAATAAAGGATGTGTGCTGTGTTATTACTAAATACTATTTGTGTCAATTCTATAACCTGTAAAATAAGCAGCAAACATAAAAGAGAATTCTCTTTAGGTTCTTCTGAGGAAATAGTGTAAAAATGCTTCTTTTGAAGTACATTTCTATATCTAATCATTCCATAATGGAACCCAATTTGCTTTAGGAGTAGGGCTTTGAGGATAAAATAGAAATAGATAAGAAAAATTCCCTGGCCACTTTCTTAGAACTCTCTTGTACAGATGAATACAGTGACATAGCCTTACAGACACTTCTACATCTACTTCATTGTTTCTGAAAGGAAAAAAAAGGAAATCTGATGAGGGAAAAAAATTAAAAAAAAAATCTTTCCTATTCCCCCCCTCCCACTTGTCTTCCCTTCTCACTTAATTCACTTCTGTGTTCTTCAATATATTATGGTGCTATATTGTTAATAAGGATATAAGGGTTTGAGACCTAGATCCAACACTTTTAAGTTGTATGACCCTTGGTAAGTCATTGTCCCTTTTTGAATCCCACTTTCCTCATCTATAAAATGAGGAAAAATAATACTTGCACAGCCTGTTCCACAGTATTGTTATGAAGGAAGTACTCTGTAAGCTTGAAAGTATTACATAAGTCCAGATAATTATTTGGAGGGGTTTGGGGGAGAGCTCAAGCTAGTCACTGCTTTTACTCTGCCATCTTGACTCTGCCATCTTGGCTCCACCCCCTGTCCAACCCAAATAATTATTATTGGCTTAATGTTCACTGATGTCCCTTGGAATAAAACTTTGGATTTGTCAATAGGAAAATCTTTAGGGTAAGACTTTCACGTAAAGCAGGGGTTCTTAACTTGAGATCCACAGATTCTTCCATTTCCTCTTGATCTGTAGATTAACTTCAGAGGGTAGTAGTTTGTGAACTTGGGGGGCAAAAATCACATCATTATTTTTACTATCTTACTGAAATTTAGCATTTTCCCCAATTATTTAAAAATGTTATTCTGCCAAAGCGGTCTTTGACACATAAGAAGATAAAGGACCCTAGGAGATGCTTAGCCAATGGTAGAGAGCCATCATTTAAGGTTTGGCATAGAGCTCCTCCCCTTTCCATTTCTTATGGGTTTTATATATTCATTAATCTTTACTTCATTCACATGGAAGAAGAATTGCTGATCCCAGTGGCCCAGAATCCTACAATGAGGTATCAGGCTCAAGGAGTCCTGGAACAGATCTGGATTTTCTTCATTCTTTCTGGTAAGTCTGACCCTGATAATGAACTCAACTGGGAATGCTCCAAGCCTGTAGATTCAGAACTGGAAATGTGTAGGACACAGATTCCTTCCCAGATACATACCACCACTGTGTCTCATGCAGTGACTATCACAGCTTCTTATGCAAATTGTTTGGAAACCCAAAGACCAGAAAGATGTAGTTGCAGAATTTTAAAGAAATGGTGATGAATATCCACAGGTGCTATCAGGAAAATGGAATTTGATGCTTGAGTTGGAAGGGACCTTTAAGGTTATCTGATCAAACCCCTTTATCTTATGGTTGAAGAATTTGAGGTACAGAGAGGCAAAATGCTTTGCCTATTGTCACCTATTTAACTGATATCATAGCGAAGGCTAAAAGCCAATTGTCTTTATGGTGCCAACATTCATAGGATCCATATCATAGGCACCTTGAAAGCTATTCAGTTCAACCACTTTTTGCTTCAACCATCCTCCTATTGGCTTTCTTTGGAATTTCCTTTTCACATAATTATTACTTCTGCCCCCATGGAATTAAGTTGCTCAGTGAGGTCTGAGAATTCCCTAGAAACTTGGCTTCTAGATGTGTTTTTCCTGGTATAACTATGTGATTTTTTTCTAGGCGTTGTTGGCAAGAATATTGAGCAGCCAGCTCTGTTGATGGTCACAGAAGGAACATCTATTAAAATCAATTGCACATACCGAACAGATGGGTTTAATGGGCTGTACTGGTACTGACAACATGAGGGTGGAGCTCCCACGTATGCTTACTACAGGGTTCTGGATGGTTTGGAAGATCACGGAGGGTTTGTTTCATTCCTTAGTCAAGCTAACACATGCAGTTAACTCCTTCTAAATCACTCCCAGATGGTGAATTCTGCCTCTTACCTGTGTGCTGTGATAGACACTGTGACTCAGACAGCTCCTGCAGCTGTGCTATAATTCATGCTTCAATAATGGTGGTGCTCCAATGGACCAATGACCTCACTGGTGTGGTTCTTCCTTCCACCAATGGAATTGCAATCCACCCTTCTCTTCACTTCCTATATGACTTTTGTCTATGTTTTCCCATCAGTCTTGCACAGAGAATCTAGCCAATATACTGAGTTAAGCCTTCTTCTATGTCTTTTTTTTTTCATTTCTTGGGAACCAGCATGACACTCAGGCCACTCACATGTTATACCCTGCTCTTGCTTTCCCTTGTTTTGACACAACAGACTCTTCTTGACAAACACTCAAAACAAGCTACTTTACAAAGTATAATCCTTGGAAAAGTTTGGTAATTTGTTGTTAAATCATTAACTGAAAGGAAGGACTAGTCCTTTAGCTTTGACATCACGACATTAACATGGACAGTTGTAATTGACCAGAGTTTTGAGGCCACTCTATGTTGACTTTATTTACCCTGTTGTTATCAATTTTTGTCATTTTACATTTTATTCTTTTAGCTCTGCATTCTTCATTCTGCATCATTTTTAAGGAGTTTTCTCAGATTTCTTTGAATGCTCTATATTCATACTTCCTTTTTGTTCACTAATATTCCATTGCATGCACATACCATAATTTGTCCAGACATTCATTACCCAATCATTAGACATATATTTTGTTTTTAATTTTTTTACCAGAAATCATGCAACTATGAATATTTTTGCACAAATGAATCTTTTCTTTAAAAAAAAAACTTGTCAGTTATTTCCCTGCAATATAATTCCATTAGGAGAATCTCTGGGTGAGTCAATATGAATGAATAGTTTAGTAACATTTATAATTCCAAATTATTTTCCAGAGTAATTGAACATTGGTTCAACAGCAGCACCAGCAGTGAATTAGCATGCATATATTTCCACAGCCTCTCCAACAATGAATTTTCTCATCTTTTACCAAATTTGCTACTTGATGAATGTGAGGTGATACATAAGAATTATTTTAATTTGCATTTCTTGATTTTGAACATTTTTTCAGATTGAATTGATAGTTTATATTTTTCCTTAGAAAATTGTTTATTCATATCCTTTAACTACCTGTTTATTAGGGGATGGCTTACAGATTTGTATTACTTATCTGTAGATTTTATGTATCAGTGGAATGGACTTTTGAAAACAAAGCTAGTTCAGTTCTTGAAACAGAAGGTATTGAGGACCATTCTTTTGTTTTTCTTGAAACATGTCAAATCAAAGGAAGTAGAAATTTTGAAATGTAGTTTTTCCTCTGTGTGTATATGTGTGTGCTTTGTTATGGTTTAAAGTCAATTGAAACAAAGAGATAAATAGGATATTTCTTGCTGGATTTGTAGTCAGAGGACCTCAGTTCAAATATAAATAAGCTCTGCCACTATGTGACCTTGGGCAAGTCACATAGCACCTCTAAGCCTCAGTTTCCTCCTCTGTAAAATGAGGGGGTTGAATTAGATGACTTAAAAAGTACCTTTCATCTCTAAATCTATAATCCTACAATCTATCATGCCAAAACATAATTTGTTTTTAATTTTTAAAGTGAAGATAAAATCTGAAAATAGGTTTGCTATTGTTTATTTCCCCCTACCAATTTAAGTAGCCATCTTGATTTGGCTTATAAATTACCAAGCTTCTGGTAGGTGGCTTACTGAATCAAAAAAGTTATATAGCATGTGCTTCAATCAATCAAGCAACAAGCATTTATTAAGCATCTACTGTGTGCTAGGGATTGGACTAGTTACTAGGGATAAAAAGAAAAGAATGTAAGTTCCTGATATATTTATACACACACACACGATATGAGGTATTTTTAAAGAAAGATGCTACTAGCAGGTAGTCAGCTAAGTGGCACAGTAGATAAAGCACTGGCCCTGGAGTTAGGAAGACCTGAGTTCAAATGTGTCCTTAAACATTACTAGCAGGGTGACCCTGGACAAGTCACTTAACTTCTTTTTGCCTCAATTTCCTCAACTACAAAGTTGAAACCTAGTCCAGGTTCAGGTACTCTCAGGTCTAATTAGTGAACCCCCACCAACCTATCTAATTTCACTATTTAGCCGGGAAACCTAATTAATACAAAGCAAGTAAGTTTGATGAAATGGCATAGTAAGGAGTCTAGGAAATGAACATTTCTTCCATAAACCTGGGATACTTTTCTCATCAATATATACATCATTAGCAGGGAGAGTAAACATGTCCAGGAAGCAACTATGGGGGTGATAATCTATGCCTAATATTCACTGATGAGTTGTGCTGTTAACATTGCACTTTCCCATTAAGCCAGCTCCCAACTTGTCCTGCATGGTGTCTAGTCTCTGCCTAGCATGCAGTGTTTTTTTAATTAATTAATTAATTAATTTTTAGTTTTCAACATTCATTTCCATAGGCTTTTGAGTTTTAAATTTTCTCCCCTCCCTCCTTAAGATGGCATGCAATCTGATATAGGCTCTACATATATGTTCCTATTAAACATAATTTCACATTAGTCATGTTGTAAAGAGTTAGAACCGATAGGAGGAACCACAAAAAAGGAGAAACAAAACAGAAGAAAAAAATAGCAAATAGTATGCTTCAATCTACATTCCAACTCCATAGTTCTTTCTCTGAATGTGGGTAACATCTTCCATCATAAGACTTTTGGAGATGTTTTAGATCCTTAGCATGTAGCTTTTGCTAGGCAGTGATCTTCTATTCCTATCTTTGATGCTAGGCAGCTCTTTCCTGGTCTTTTGATCATTGCTAGGGATTGCTCTGTTGGGCACATGGTCCCTGAGCTTCTTTCTGCTGGAAGCATTTGGCATTAGCTGGAGTCCTCAAATGAAGTGCTAACTTTTTTCCGTAAGTGGAGGAGCATGCTCTGCCGTGTTTCTCTTAGCTTACATGCCAGAGGCTCAAGCTGTAACTCTTTTAAGTGAGGAAGATAGGACCTTCACAAGACAGTCATTCAGACTCAGAGGAATATCCCTCAGCTGATCCCTCATCCCTTAGGAAAACCTGAGTTCATAATCTTTGTTGTGTGACCCTGGGTAAGTTATTTAATCTCTGCCTCAGTTTCTTCAACTGTGAAATGGAGATAATAGTAGCACCTATCTCCCAGGATTGTTGTAGGGATCCAATGAGATAATATTTGTAAAGCACTTAGCACAGTGCCTGGCACATAGTAGGCACTTAATAAATGCTTGTTTCATTTCTTCTTGAAGGAGAATTTTGCCTCCAGGAGCTAAGCATTTTTGGAACACAGACCAACCATCAAACTAAGTAGAGCCTTTATGTATTTAATTTATTTTTGATCCTACTTTTCTGCTCCCTGGGAGCATTTCTGACCCAAGCAGTTAGAATCGTTTTTAAATCGTCATTTCCTGATTTTCAACTTACACCCCTTTAAAATCATTTTTATGAACTACCTTTCAACAAATTGCCAAGGGTTGCATAGGTTTGAGACTCTATGGTTTTCCTTAAACCATTAAGATTCTTTGGTTCCCCATGCAAAGGAAAGAGAAGTGCAAGAAGAGCAACAAACCAGGTGGAGTTACAGATGGGCATAGCCCCCTACTCAACCTTGTGTTCCGAATTCTTCACTTTATAATGCATGTGTAAACAGCAACGAGTCTCCCAGGCTTCAAGCTGTCTTACATTTACTTCTGTAGATATACAGAGCAAACATAGCAATAGTTTCCAATTCATCCACAAACCTTCTTCCCCTCCAGAGGGGATACTTCTCCACATTGCACCAATCCTGTATTTTAAAATTATAGTAACATAAATCATAGGTTTAGAGCTGGAAGGCATTTCAAAGACCATGTAATCCAATCCCCTCATTTTATATATGAGAAACAGAGACCCAGGGAGTTTGTGACATTTTCAAACTCAACATACGCTTTTAAAAAGGAGATCTGTAGTGATTTCTTGATATCCTTCTTTTTCCACTGCCTGAGTCTGGATAACCATATACTTGATGAGAAATTTCTAATGGTAAGATTATCTCATTTTGCGAGAACAGAATAATTTTCTTGATTACCAATATTTCTTCTACCCCAGATTGATTATTATTTCAGGTTCTAGGGAATAGGAAATACGCTGAAAACTTGTACTTTTGTATTAAGTTGTAAGTGGCCCGTTTTCTAAACTCAAAGTTCATTTAAAAAATATATTAATATTTTGAGATAGTTGATATTTGAAGTGTTTGAGAAGGTTTTTTGGTTTTGGAAGTTCACGTTGGGAGATAAAGTAACTTTTGCTTGAATTGGACAACTAGGTGGCTCAGTGGATAGAGTGCTGGGCCTGGAGCCTAATATTAATATTTCAAGTTCTCCTCTTCTTTATGGTGGTAGATGGTAAGCCTTCTGTAATCCTTATTGGGGCTCCTTGGTATATGAATGCCTTTATTCTGAATGCTTGTAGTATTTTTTCTTAAACAAGATTTGGTCTATGATGTTTTTGGGAGTTTTGTTTTGGAGTTTCTTTTAGGAGGGACCTGTGCTTAGATCAAGATCTGCAGCTGAATGGTAGGGTAGGGCTGACTTGCCCTGGTGAATAATGGGCCGGAGTAGGCACTTTCTGTAAGGACTCTATCTAGGGTTGCTGTGATGCAGGCTTTTGCTTAGAGGCTTCCTCTTTTCACTGGGCTTTGGGACCTTTATCTGCCCTAAGCTCTGCCTGGGGCCTTCCCCCCCCCACCCCACCCTGTTGCTGGGCTGGGGAGAAGGGAAGGTTACTCCCATGTTGCTATACTGCCATGTGCTTCAAGGCCTGATTAGGTTAAATTTTGCTCAGAGGATTTTTCCCACAACTTGTTTAGAGCCATTGGTGTCCTACTGGATCTTGCCTCAAATGCCATGAGGCCATGCTTTCTGGCAGACTAGGGATGAATTTAGGTGCTGTTGGCACTGGACTATTAGAGTATCTTACTAATTACTTTCCCCAGTCTTTTCCCTCTCCAGTCCACTCAATATACAACTGCCAAGGTGACTTTCCTAAAGTGGAGGTCATAACATTTTATCTCCTTTCTCAATAAACCCCACTATGGCTTCCTACTGCCTCTAGGATAAAATATAAACTCCTCTGTTTGGCATCTAAATCCCTTCACAACCTGACCCTAACTTATCTTTTCAACCTTATTACATATCACTCCTCATTTCTCTTCTGGCCTTATTGTTCCTTATACCTTACATCCACTTTCCATATTGGTGCCTAGAATGTATTTCCTCCTCACCTGTTTCTGTTATGGTCTCCTTTCCTTTAATATTTATTTCAAGTACCATCTTCAAGAAGTTTTTCCTTATCCCCTCAGTTCCCAGCGCCCTCCCTTCCCCAGTTACCTTGTATTTACTTTTTTGCTGCACTTAGTTATTTAAGTGCACATGCACATAATTGTTTATGTACCAACACCCTCCTCTGATAGGTAAGAGTTGCTTTGTTTTTGTCCTCCTATTCTCAGTGCCTAACACAATGCCTGGCACATGGAAGGTGCTTAAGAAATATTTACTGATTCATAAAAAGCCTCACCAAAGATAGTCATGGAGTATATCTTATGTAGAATTCAAATGGAAGAATGAAAATCCAATTAGCAAAGATTTGGAGCATTTTTTAATATTTTGAAGACTTTTATAAACTGATGAAAAATGAGTTAAGCAGAACTAGAAAAATTTATACAATAACAAACTTGTAAAGACGTGACAATTTAGAAAGCTTTAAGAACTATGATGAATACAATGGCTATATTGTATTTTCCAGTGGATCAATGATAAAACATACGAACTGCCTCCTGGCCAAGAGGAGAGACATTTAGGGTGCAAAATAAGACATATACAATTTTTTTATAGCCAATGAGGGAATTTGTTTTGCATGACTGTGCATTTGTGTTATGAGGAATTTGTTTTTCTTTTCTTTTTTTCCCCCAATGGGACAGGAGGGAGAGAAAATAGATTTCTGATAATTAAAAAAAGGAACTCTGTAGAGATGAGGGTTGTTGCAAGTATGGAATGTTACATGCACCCTCAAATGAAATCACTACATTATTAGTTTTACTGAATTGTTTTGCTTTTTTACAAGAGATCTGTCATGGAGTGGGAGTTATCTGTAAAAGTTTATAATGCAAAACAAAAATATAGCATTAAAACTTTTAAAAAAGAATGATATCCTTTAGATAGGTCCATCAGATACTCCAGTTTGCAGATGATTTTCCATTGGCTTGTGATAATACAGAGTTTTCTAAAATGATAAACCACTTAACAAAATTCAGACCAGTAATTCAAACAGGAAAAATCAAGTGAATGAAGACTATTTTCCATACTATGATATGCACCTGACAGGACATCTCATTTAGCTGATTCATCATACATACACCTTGGATGTATACTGTACATAGACAGTGAGACTGACTTGAAATCAAAATTGATTATATTTGAGAAGTTCCGCAGCACTTTTGTTGATTGTAAGCTTCTTTTTGAAAAGAAAAATCTATCTTTTAAAATACCAATATTTTTCTGTTATGTTATAAGAGTGTAAATCCCGGAATACCTTGATATCTGAATAATAAAAAGGAGAGATCATCCAAATAAGGTGGATATAAATAGACTGCAGCACATTACCAATGATTACTTATACACAATAAGAAATTAAAATAGATCTTTCAGGAGATGTATGTTTAGAAAATTTTATGGGACAGTTGTTTTGCAAGAGCAAGGGATAACAGATAGATAGCCTAAATATTATTCTGGTTGTTCAGTGTAGGTTGAAAGATGTGTATGAAGACTTTCAACATGTTCATTGAACCTCCTATGGAGGATTTGTGGGAGGTTGTGGACAAGAGTTAGCCAGGATAAGAAGTAATGGATGGGTTGTGATTTGTACCACTGGAAGAAGTAACGACTAAAGAAGAAGTTTGGAAGGTTTCTTGAATGGGTAACTTTTCTGACAAGTCAGCAACTCTGCCATGAAAATAAAAAAAAAACCAAAAAACAAACCAACCAATATACTATGCTAAATTTTATACATCAGTAATGGCTTTTGTTCTGTGCTTTGTTAAGGAAATCATTGCACTTCTGTTAGAAGCAAGTCTGTCAGCCAAATTTATTAGAATTGTTGGGGTGCAGTTGGCCAACTCTTGGTTTCAAGGAATAATGGAGGGATACAAGTATTGATGGGCAATTTGGACACTTTCTATTGAGGGGCATGTTGGTTTAGGCCTGTAAGGATTTTGGTTCGGGCATGCTGCTGATCCTAATGGTATAATTGCTAACCACTTGTATGTAAATCTTTGAAGAAAGCATTAGTCAGAGCATAGAACTTATAGCTCTTCTCTACATAATAGAAATAGTTCTTGCTTCCTATTGTGGACTTTGATATTTCTATTTTTATTTATTTATTTTTTGGAGGCCATGGGGTTAAGTGACTTGACCAGGGTCACACAGCTAGTACATGTTTGAGGCCAGATTTGAACTCAGGTCCTCCTGACTCCAGGGTTGGTACTCTATCCACTATGCCACTTAGCTGCCCCCTTTGGTGTTTTTTAAATAAAATGTTCACCACTTATAAAATCTATATCTTGTGGGATCCAGGGAGTCATAAATGAGCTCCCTAAGAAAAAAAATCTCCATGACCAGATGGATTCACAAGTGAATTCCACCAAACATTAAAAGAATAATTAATTCCAATACTATATAAACTATTTGGATAATTTTGATTACATCAAATTAAAAAGGTTTTGCACAAACGAAACCAGTGAAGTCAAGATTAGAAGGGAAACAGGAAACTGGGAAACAATTTTTAAAGTAAGTTTTTCTGATTAAGGCTTCATTATATAAAGAAATGAGCCAAATTTATAAGAAGATGAGTCATTCCTCAATTGATAAATGGTCAAAGGATTTGAAACAGGTAGTTTTATTAAGAAGAAATCAGGGGGCAGCTAGGTGGCACAGTGGATAGAGCTCTGACCTTGGAGTCAAGAGGAGCAGAGTTCAAATCCAGCCTGAGACACATAACACTCACTAGCTGTGTGACCCTGGGCAAGTCACTTAACCCCATTGCCTCATCAAAAAAAAAAAGAAAAGAAAAAGAAGAAATCAAAGCTATCTATAGTAATATGAAAAATGCTCTAGATCACTATTGATTAGAGAAATGCGTATTAAAACAACTTTGAGGTACACTTCACACCTATCAGATTGGCTGATATTTTAGAAAAGGAAAATGACAAATGTTGGAAGGCATATGGAAAAATATGGACACTAATGCACTGTTGGTGGGATTGTAAACTGATTCAACCATTATGTAGAACAATTTGGAACTAGGTCCAAAGGGCTATAGAACTATGTATTCCCTTTGACCCAGCAATACCACTACTAGGTCTGTATACCAAAGAGATTAAAGAAAAAAAAGGAAAAGAATCGATATGTAAAAAAAATATTTATAGCAGCTCTTTTTGTTGTGGCAAAGAATTGTAAATTAAGGGGATGCCCATCAATTAGGGAATGGATGAACAAGTTGTGGTATATGATTGTAATGGAAAGCTATTGTGCTATAAGAAATGACTAGCAGGATACTTTCATAAAATCCTGGGAAGACTTACATGAACTGCTGTCCAGTGAAATGAGCAGAACCAGAAGAATGTTGTACACAGTGACAGCAATATTATACTATGATCAACTGTAAATGAGTTAGCTATTGTCAGCAATACAATGATCCTAGATAATTCCAAAGGACTCATAGCGAAAAATGCTATCCACCTCCAGAGAAAGAGCTGATGGAATCTGAATGCAGATTGAAGCATACTTTTTTACTTCCTTTTTTTTTTTTTGGTTTGAATTTTCTTTTGCAATAGGGTAATATGGAAATGTTTTGCATGACTGTACATGTATAATCTACATCAAATTGCTTGCCTGCTCAAGAAACAGGGAGGAGAGGGAAGAAGGAAGGGAGAGAATTTGGAACTCAAAATTTAAAAAATGAATGTTAATAATTTGTAATTGAGAAACAATGAATGACCTTCTCTTTCTCCCCTTCTCTGTCTCTCTTCCCAAGCCTTAGGAATGCAAGGTAAAATGATGAACAAGAAACCACCGAGAGTTTAACAAAACAGGAGCACAAAGAAATCTGTGTATGTGTAGATATGTCCCCTTTTTCTAATACAAATGGTTTCCTGGCTAAAATTATAGTGAAATGTGCATGCATGTAAGGTCAATATAAGGAATTAATTGCTACATTGCTTAGTAGGTAATCTATTTATTTGCTTTTAATGATTGCTAATAAAGTAAGTCTAGACATGAGGAGCTGAAAGACTTGGTTCTAATAGAAATGTGCAGATCTCCTTAACAAAGAACAGAACAAACACCATTACTGATTTATAAAATTTAGCATAGTGAATATATATTTTTTTATTTGTTAATAAGTATCCCTATTTGGTTCTTAATTGAGAAAAAACAATCTTCAAATTTCCAAGTAAATGGTTTCTTATCTATGGAGTGACAGGGCTTGATGAGCTTCTCCTTCAAATAAATAATTATCTTAGGAGGAAGAAAAAAGAAAGCAACTAAGAATTTACTATATGAATGAGGAAAAAAAGACTTGGAAATATTTGCTCATTTGCCCAAACATCTCAAACATTAGCTTAATGGCAGGGAACAATACATGGAAATAAATATTTCTGCAACATGTGCTTTTTGCTGCTGCTTTTAAGAAAAAAGGTGATTACAATGGAGATATTTCCTTTATCTACAGCTACCTACAGAGCTATGGGGTTGAGTGGTTCTGGATTTTGATAGTGGAGATTTTAAGAGAAGGTGAAAAATCTATAGCCGAAAGCTGGAAAAATGTCAAAAGCTCAGAGAAACAGAGGGAAACTTAAAAAAATTATTATTGTTATTCCTCTGACTCTAGCTTGTGACATTGACTGTAGCCTTTATTTTTTTTTCTACAGAGCTGAAAGCTTGAAATCATATAGAGCAGTTTACACAGTGCTTGATTTAATGTTTCGTATATTAGGGCTATCTTTCATCTATGAGATGGGTCAGAAGGCAGGTATAAAAAGCTGAATAAGTCTATCAGCTTAAACTTCTTGATGAGGTCACAAACCAAAATGGGATTGGGGATGTTGCTTCTGCATATCACTCATCAGGGGATGGACGCCTATGTGACAACATTGGAGTCAGTTTAAACTGAGAGGCAATGTGAGAAATAGCTAGTTTTCATTTCCACAAAAATGCAATCTAGGGGCTAGGTAGAAGTTGAACAAAGGAAGCCATGAAGTGGAATTGGTGGGTGAATAGACTAACCAGTGAAAACCAGTTCTGAGGTTAGTTATAGATGAACATCAAAACAGGTGTTCTCAAATAAGAGCCTGAGTCCCCAAATTATGGGGAATGGGAGATATAATTAGGGGTGGAGACTCACGTGGGGAAATTAGGCGCTTCGGCTAGGCTGTAACCTCTGTAGCACCCAGCCAATGGGGAAATGGGAGGGAAATTTGAATCCAGAATAGAGAACTAAAAAGGTGTGTACCTGTTGGACACGTGTGCTCTCACATATGGAATGCCTGACCTTCCCAGGCCATTAATAACACTTCTTCCTGGTTCAACAATGGCTTTGTGAACTTCGTGGTAAAGCTAACATATATGACAACTGGTTTCTAACAAATGCTTTTCTTTCCCAACTATTTTTTGAGGGCTGCATTGTCATCGTCTACACATCACGTCCAACTGGGATGGGAGGTAGAGGAGAGAGAAAGAGGACAAAGAGGCAGTGAGAGATAGAGAGACAGACCTAGAGGAAGAGGAGGAAGAGGAAGAGGAGGAAAAAGAGAAAGAAGAGGAGAAGAAGAAAATTGCATTTTAAATTGATTTGGTTTTCACTGTCCCTTGAAATTTTAATTATCCTTGCAGCTAAGTGGCACGGTGATTAGAGCATTGGACTTAAGATTCAGGAAGATTTGAATCTGAATCCAGCCTGAGACACTTAACTAGTTGTGCGACCATAGACAAGTTATTTAACTGTGCCTTAGTTTTTCTCACCTATAAAATGAGGAAAATAATAACACCTTCTTCACAGGGTTGTTGTGAGGATCAAAAGAGATAATATATTTAAAACACTTTGTAAGCCTTAAAGCACTGTACAAATGTTAGCTATTAGCTGTTTGTTATTCCTGTCAGAGACTTTCAGCAACAGGTACTTAAACTCATAAATATTTTTCCTAATTAATAATCTTATATGTCCTACATTAGATTTTTTAAAAATAGTTTTATTTCATTGCTCTGTATACCTTTTTATTTTTTATTATTATTATTTTTTTTAGGAAATTGGAGTTAAGTGACTTGCCCAGGGTCACACAGCTAGTAAGTGTCAAGTGTTTGATCTGAAGTCGGATTTGAACTCAGGTTCTCCTGACTTCAGGGCAGGTGCTCTATCCACTGCGCCACCTAGCTGCCCCCTGTACACCTTTTTAAAAGTAACATTAGATTTGTGGTCTAGTTTTCACTTAGTCACGATGGTATGGATAGTGTAACAATAAAAATAGGCAAGACATTTGAGGTCCATATGGTAGCAATGACTTCCTACTTGCCTAATCCAATAATAGATAAATTCCATCTTCTACAAGAAGCCTTTTCCAATCCCTCTTAATGCCTTCCCTCTGTTGCTTTTTTCCCAATTTATCCTGTATGAAGCTTGTTTATAAACACACATGCATTTGTTATTTATGTAGTTCTATATGTTGTCTCCTTCACTAGCCATTAGATCGTGAACACCTTGAGGGCAGGGACTACGTTTTACTTTTCTTCATGTCTCTAGAGCTTAGCACAGTGCCTGGGTAGGTGCTTAATAAATGTTTATGAAATGTTTTATCCTAATCCTACAGACCAGTCCCAGAGGCTCAGAGAGATTATACAACACACATAATGTGTGACAATATATATAAAAGGTGGGATTTAAACTCAAGTCTCTTCTGAATCCAAATTCACTACACTAAAAATCCACTACAACACGTTGGCTCGTTCCACCATGACTATCTGAAGTATAACGAGGATATTCTCTACTTTTAAGTGATAGCTGGGCTATCCTATAGCCTAAGTAGTTTATGCACATTAGGGAGGTATAAAGTCTCATTGTTTCAGTGCCCAAGTGAGTTCTGGGTTGCCAATTTGACACCTATGAGGTGCTATTCATATCAATTCTTTGAATAGAATTGTATGAGACCTCACTCATAAATGTACTTGGAGACTCTGGTGTGAGAGGTGCTATGAGATGAGGTGGTGCTGTGAAGGCACACGGTGATGCCACGACAATCATGGCACCCAAGATTCTTGGACCTTTTCCATAGAACTTCTTGATTACAAGTTGCTCTCCTGTGATTGAGCAGTTGAGTAGGTGATTGCTGTAGATTGTGAGTTGGAATAATGCTTGAAAAGGAAACCTTTAATAATCCCCCCAGGGATTCAAAAATAGCCAGTTCAATTATAGAGGTGTAACTATTGTTTCAAATGCTGTATATTATGCAGATAAAAATCCCAAAGTTTCTAAGCTTACAATTTACCTGTAGGAAGACTGGTGTCATAGAAGTTATGCATATTATAACTTAGGCTTCTGGAATAATTGAAAAAAAAAGGAAGAATTTCCATCATCAGAGGGGCTGTGGGGCTAGATGGTAAGTATCTGATGTTAGAACAGCAATTATTTTAATCAGAGAAGATAAATATTTCTTGCCCCTCAAACCAAATACTCAATTAAGGAATAAAGATTTTTTTTTTAAAGATAACCATGGCTTAGTAGAGCTGCTACATTGATTGGTTTGGTGACACCGGGCACCTTTGCTACTTTATTTTGCCTCCTCTAACTTTAAAATCAGATAATGATTATTGTCATTCACTTCTGGTGGGTAGTGAAGGGGAAGAAAGTAATCAGTTTTGCAAAGGCTGTTTGGCTCCTCTGAAGGAAGCATTCAAGGCGCTGTTCTTCCCAGAATCTCAAAGTTGGCTTCATCTTTGCCTTCTTGTATTGGTACAGGTAAAATAGGCAAAGGAATAGGATTATTTCTTCTTCTCCAAAGAAGGAAAGTTGAGCTAAGCAAATTGCCTCCAGTCACTTGAAGATTTAAAGGGGTTTTATGCTTTAGGTAGGAAAGGATAAACTTTAAGGTCCCTCCTGATGCCAAATTTCTGTGAGATTTGAAAGTATTTATAGGGAGAGGAGTTAGAAGAACTTAATCTCTAGTTAGAGGCCTGGTAGATCACAGAACAGGCTTTCATTGCCCAGGTAGTATCGGCAGCTCCGAATGCCTGCCAATGTTTGCAGGAGAAAGTGCTTCTTTGGCTGTGATATCAAGTCTCAGCTCTCCCATGTAGTCTCTATAGAACTTCAGACAAGGTATTTGACCTTTCTGGTTTTTTGTTTTTGTTTTTGTTTTTTTCATTTTTGGCTAGGCAATGGGGTTAAGTGACTTGCCCAGGGTCACACAGCTAGTACGTGTTTATGTGTCTGAGGTCAGATTTGAACTCAGGTCCTCCTGAATTCAGGGCCGGTGCTCTCTCCACTGCGTCACCTCGCTGCCCCTTTATTTGACCTTTCTATTTTTTTCTTTTTTAATTTTTTTTTTTATTCTTTTTTTATTTTTGGCTGGGCAATGGGGTTAAGTGACTTGCCCAGGGTCACACAACTAGTAGGTGTGATGTGTCTGAGGCCAGATTTGAACTCAAGTCCTCCTGACTCTGGGGCTGGTGCTCTCTCTACTGCACCCCCCGGCTGCCCCTTTATTTGACCTTTCTGAAAGGAGGAGGGGCTCCTCTTACAAGAAAGGAGCATTTGGGAGTTTGAGGGAACTTCCAGATGAGGAGACCTTCTTCACCTGTGTCTGCTCCTTCCCCTCGCTCTGCAACTCAGATTGTTAGAGAGTCACCTGGAGCACAGAGAGCTTGAGTGACCAGCCTCGAGTCACACAGTCTTCATGTGTCAGAGGGAGGTCTTCCTGGTTCCAAGGCCAACTCTCTAGCCATCATGCCACACTGCCTATCAATTATTCGAGCAACAATAGTTTCAAATTACATTTTGGTGGGCTCCTACTCCTTTCAAAGTTTACTTATTTCTGCTCTCTAGAAATCCATCTTCTTGCCAATTGATGTTATGTGATGCAGCTCCAAACCCTGTATACATAGTAGTTCTCTTTTAAGGGAACAGCATAAGGAACGGATTAAGTATCTTTAAGTGGCCTGGAAGAAGAAGATGATAATAATAATAATAATAATAATAATAATAATAATGATAATAGCTAACACATGTAATGCCTACTATGTGCCAGGAATTGTGCTAAGTTCTTTACAAATTTATTTTATTTGATCTTAACAACAACCCTATTATTATGCCCATTTTACAGAAGAGGAAACTGAAGCAAACAGAGGTAAGTGACTTGCCCAGGGTCACAGCAAATCCGTGTCTGAGACTAGATCTGAACTCAAGTCTTTCTGACTGCAGGCTCAGCAATCTATCCACTGCCCTACATAGCTGCTCCAGAGCATAATAATAATAATAATAATAATAATAGTAACATTAACAACAACAATAGTAATAACTAATATTTACATAATACTTACTAAGTTTCAGACACTGTGGTAAGTGCTTTACAATTATTATTGCATTTGATCCTCAAAATAATTCTTGGAGGTAGGTGCTATTATAATCCTCACTTTACAGTGGTCAACTGACTCACCCACAATCACATTGCTAATAAGTGTCTTAGATCATATTTGAACTCTGGTTTTTCTGGCTCTAGGCCCAGTAGTTTATCCAGTGCATTACCAAGCTGCTGTAGAGGATAACATATGTTTAGAAAAGAGGGTGAGGTAGTTTTAGGGTTTGAACATTTGAATAGCAATCTAGGCATAGAGATCTAACAGATTTTGTAAACTTTTACATTCAAGTTTTCTCTTTTGTTTCCCTTTGCATTGCTAGGAGAAATTTGGAGAATGTGAGTAGAAAGTCATTATAGCATTTGACTACAAATATCCCTAAATTCATTAACCACATGTAAATTCCTTGAATTCTTTCTGTGTTTTATAAACAGGTCGATATGTATACATATGTGTACATCACCATAATGTAGGGGCCAGGCCTGGGTTCAAGTGCTGCCTTTGTCACTCGCTTAGCTGGGTGAAGTTGGGCAATTTATTAGGATTTTTTTTCTGAATCTTTCCAGTGACTGGGTTTACTATCCCTTGAGGAAGCCCATCCTTGTTATATTCTAAATTTCAGCACACACCAAGGCCAGCTCTGGGATATTCTATATAACCGAGAGTTAGAGCAGGATCTATATGGCTCCTCACTCTATCTGCTCTGGGTCACTCCTCTAAACTGGGCAATCCCATCCAAGACACATGGAGGAGTAGGCAATGAGTGCTTTCTCTGTGCCGAGGGAAGGATATGTGATTTAATAATAGCTAACATTTATATAGTGCTTCAAAGTTTGCAAGGCACTTTACATGTGTTACTACTGAGTTTGTGGATGTGAGGTAGTCATTGTTTTGAGATGAGGAAAGGGCCCATATTTTGCCCCATGATGTGGCCATCTTTTGACCCCCCTCATTGAATGAATGCAGTGTACCATAAAAAGTTCTTCCTTTGGAGCCAAAAGACCTGAATTTGAATCCTGGCTCAGATACATTGAATGAATGCAGTGTACCATAAAAAATTCTTCCTTTGGAGCCAAAAGACCTGAATTTGAATCCTGGCTCAGATACTTAATAACTGTGAGACCCTGGACAAATCACTTACGTGCTTTGTTCCTCAGATTCCTCATATATATAAAATAGAAAAAATAATTCTTGCTTAACTTATCTCATAGGATTGCTGTGAGAAATGTACTTTGGAAGCCATAAAATATTTTCTGAATATTTCTTATTATTACTATTATTTTTTTAAGCCACAATTGACAATCCAGGCTGCTATATAGCTCACAATTACTGTGATGACTCCAATTATTTTATTTAAGCCCATTTTCTTACAGAAAGAAAACTTTGAGGAATCACAGTGAATTTACGTGGATTTTTGCTTTAGCCCTTCACTGTGTAAACACCTTGTTTCCTCTGGACAGTCATATGACACAGAGAGAAAATCCCCCAAATTGTAGGGTTTGTGGAAGGTTGCTGAAGCTCGTGGTTTAACGGACAATCTTTAGTTTTTCTAATTTCCTCCCAGCCTTGGGGCTCAGCTCTGTTGGAATCTTAGGTTCCTCTTGTCCAAGGAAGATTCCTCTAATTCTGGCCAGTGCCGAGCTCCTTTAGAAAGTCTGGAGGCCAAGAGAGGACGAGGAGGAGCACCTTCCCTCCCAGAGCCGTTGTGAAAATAAAAATAAGGAACTTTCTAAGTCAGAAAACCCTAGAGAAATGTAGGCTAGGAATAGAGATAGGGACTGGATTTGTAATTTCATCGGCATAGTACATTAAGTGAATATTCAGTAAACACAATTGATTGAATGCCTTCTGGGACTAGGTGGGGTTTCTGAGCCTGAAAGTTTTGAGGTGGGGATGAGGATATTAACACTGATCTAATTATATTTCCCTCCGGTGCACAAAGCTACGGGTCTCTGACATCCTAGCTATTCCTTGGCTCTAAGACTACATTTGTAAGCCTCGTTTCTCTCCCATCCCCCAGTATTCTGATGGGTACCCTAAGTCATTAATTCTATTTCCCCTCTTTTCCAAAACTACTGTCCAAATGTCATTTTATCCCACAGAGTTGCTTCCCCAAAATAATTTTGCATGGGTTGATCCAATATATTGTAAGCACAATGTTGTTCTGCTCTTGGAATCATGTATTTTAACAAGTGGGAGAGACTTCAGAAGTCATCTACTCCAACTTCCTATCTGATGAATGAATTCTCTTTAATAACAAAAAAAAAATAGCAATAACAGTTCACATTTACATAGCTCTTTAAGGTTTATAAGGCACTTTTCTCACAGCCCCCAAGTATTAGATAGTGTAAGTAATATTATTTCCATTTTACAGCTGAGGAAGCTGAGGCCTTGAGATGTTTTTATGTTGCTAGTAGGTATTGGATTCAGGACTGGATCCAGGTCTTCTGACTCTGCATCCAGGATGCACAAGTGGTCATCAGACTCATTCTTAAAAGTTTCCAATGAAAAAGAATTCAAAGAAGATTAATTGTTAAGACAGTCTTCCTTATACTGCATTGAAGTTGCCCTTCTATTATTTTAAATGTAACCTTTTAAATTAACCTTTAAAAATATAATTTTCTTCTCAATATTTAAATAAATAAACTAAATAGTTATTTTTGTTGATCATTACTTTGAGAATAAAAATGATTTTACATGAAATTATAATCTAGATTATTTGCAGTCTGTCAAACCATGTTTATGTTAACTTAATAAGATAGTAACAAAAAATTCTGTGTTGATTGCCCACTTTTGTACCTTTTTTCAGCTTTTTTCTCCAAAAGTCTATTGGACTTGCCCTTCTGCCAAGAATGATTCTATCTCAAGTCTTTCAAGAAACATTGTTATAGTAAGAAAGAAGCACAGCAATGATGACAACACCGATATACTCACTGTGACCCTAAGGTATGGGGGCACAAGGTTTGATGGAATATTAGGGGGCAATTGGGATGAAATCGAGGGTGTGCTAGAATAGCTCTAACTAGCTTGCAATAGCAATTGCTACAAGTCATTTCTTGATTTATTGCTTTGTTGATTGTCTAGACTTGAGAAAGCCCTAGTAAGGCATATTAAACTTAAAAGTGTGTATATAATTTTTTTTCTAGGACCCCAGTCATTAATACCCCTTTATTGAGTTATAAACATTACTTGAACTTAGCAGGAATGGAGGAGAAGATTCAGGGAATGAAGTCATCACTAGACTGGAGGCCTGGTGACTGGAAGCTAATAATAATGGTAATAATAGTAATAATTGACAATAACAATAATAATAGTAATAACTGACACTCGCATATGGCTTTATGGTTTGCAAAGTACTTTACATCCATTATCTCATTTGTGTCACCTGGAGTAAGAGGACTTGGATTCATATCTTTCTCCTGGAATACCCCTGGAAAAAATTTGGGTGCTTCCTCCTCCACAGAGTCACTGATAGTAGGAATAAGAGTTGAGAGAACAGTAATTGACAAAGAAAAAGGTCTCCCATCCTCTTTGACTTTCCCTAGAGTTGCGTGGATGAGGACCCAGCAAGAAGAGGAGTATATATTACACAAACTATCCTGGTCTCTGGTCACTCTGATTACTCTAACAACCTCTTTGTTGCTCATTATAATAGATGTTGGCCCATTCATTATGTAGATTGACCCATCCTCAAACAGGCAGATAGTACCTGCTCATGTGCAGGGGAAAGCTTGTGTTAAAAATATAAGTAAAAAAATGCTTTGATGAATTGGAAAATAGTAAGAAAACAGTAATAATGAATTTGTGTAGTGTGCTTTAGGAGAAAGAAATGGCAAACCACTCCAGTATCTTTTGCCGAGAAAACCCCATGGACAGTATTGGCTTGCTATGGTCGATGAAGTCACACAGAGTTGGACACAACTGAACAACTGAAAGGCAAGAAAGTGTGCTTGAAGGTTGCAAGAGCCTTCCTCACAATAACCATATGAGGTTAGATGATTCTTATATTACAAAGGAGGAAAATGAAGCTCACCAAGGTTGAGTGAATTGACCATGGTGACACAGCTAGCTAAAGCCATGACTTAACTTGGGTTTCCTAACTGTAAGTCAAGTACTTAAGAATTCAAAAACAAATTAATAAGGATATTGTACTGTCTTTATAATCTGAGCACTATTTCATTAATTGTATTAGGAAAAAATACTTTAACTCATATAGCACATTATTAAATTTGCCAGATTACTTTACAATGAGTATTTTCTTACTAATTCCATTACTTTGCAAATGAGAACTGTTGTTCTCTTAACTTGGGTTGGCCCATATATGTGTTGGCCAATGGGATCTTACACTTGGGAATGGATCATTGATCTGGAGCCAGAAGGGAGTTCGGGGGTTATCTAGTCCAACTACCTTATTTTGTAAGTAAGGAAACTGAGGCCCAGAGAGGTTAAGGGATTTCACTAAGATCATATGGGTAATAAACACCAGGAGAAAGATATGAATCCAAGTCCTCTTACTCCAGAGCCATTATTCTTTCCTCTGTACCATGCCAACTCTAAATGGATTGGTTTCTGTAAGTGAATTGTAACATATGGATGGCTGATGGTTTCGCTTAGCTACCAACATGTAATATGTCTCCATGGGAATTAGAGACTAAGATGAGAACAAAATCTGTAATGTTTCCCACAAAACCTTGACCTTGACCCTTAACCTTCTCCCCAACTTCCTCCAAGTCATCCACTACTTTAACTATGATGGGAAAGGGAAAGAAGAAAATGGGGGAAAACTATGTGAGAGGAAGATGAGTTTGGAAGGGAAGGCAAGAGGAGGGTACCAGAGTGGTTTATAACCTGGTCAGAAGTTAAGGGCAGAGCTAAGATATTTAAACAAAGAATCTCCCCCTCCCTCTCTCAAACACCCTTGTCGATAAGTTTCTATTATGTACATTTTCCTCAATTTTGTTCATAGGTTTGTGCTTCCAGTGTGATGTGATAGAAACAGTACTAGTAGCTGTTTTGAAATTTTGACACTTAATAGCTGTGTAACTATGGTCAGGTCATATCATTTAAACTCTCTGAGCCTCAGTTTCTTAATCTGTAAAATGGAGATTATTATAATACTGAGAGACAGCCACATAGTGGATAGAGAGCCAGCCTTGGAGTCAGGAGTACTAAGGCTCAAGTCCTTACCTTCGATACATACTGGTTTTGTGACTGTTGGCAGATCCCTTAACCTCTTGGTGCCTCAGGCCACCCTCTAAAGAATATAAATTGTAGAACATTTTGCTGATCTTTATTGGTGGAGGTAGTTAATAAAATCATGTCTGTTTTCCCCCAAAGTAACTTGTATTATTTAACCCACAACACTGTTTTGAGGCAAGTGCTTTGTAACTCTCAAAGTCCTTGATCAACCTCAGTAAGAATATATGATTTTCCAGGGCTAGTGTTGCCTGTCATTTTATGATAGCTTCTCATGATGCTTTGTAGATAGCTCTGCACACAGTGGCCACTTAGGAAATATTATCAGACAAACTTAATCTTTATCTTTCCATTACCTCTTCACATGGCTTTGGTTTTATTCTCCCCAAAAGTCATTTTCCTTCTTTTGGACTGGTGCCCATTCTTCTTTTGAACTGTTACCTATTCTTTCTTGGGGTATCTAGGTGGCATAGAGGACAGAGCACTGGGCTTGGAATGAGGAAGACTCATCTTCTTGAGTTCAAATCCGGCCTCTGGTACTTACTAGCTGTGTGACCCTGGGCAAGTCACTTAACCTGGTTGGCTTAAGTTTCCTCATCTGTAAAATGAGCTGGAGAAGGAAATGGCAGATTACTACAGTATCTTTGCCAAGAAAACCTCAAAAGGGCTCACAATGAGTTGGACACAACTGAAAAAAAATGATTAAACAACAACTATTCTTTTTTTTTCATTCAATTAACTTTGTTGTTTTATTGATAGAGAAATTGGGGCAATGGAATTGTGTAATTATACCAGGTAGAACCTGGTGTTTTATACCGTGTTATAGCTAAAATTAGAACATATGATATAGGGAGCCATGCATTTACTTATTATAATATTGATGCAAAATATCATTCATTCATAACAATGGATTGGGATAGAATATGGTCCATTTTCTGAATGTGGTTATTTTCTTTTTGTTTTTGTTTGTTTTCCAATTTTTAAAACATTTTTATTTAAAGTTTTGAGTTCCAAATTCTATTCCCAGGTAAACAATCAGATATAGGTTACACATGTACAATTATGTAAAATGTGTCCATATTAGTTATTTTGTATAAGAAGACTTGAATAAAAGGAAAAAAAATAAAAGAAAGTGAAAAATAACAGGCTTCAGTTTGTATTCAACCAATATCAGTTCTTTCTCTGGAGGCAGATAGTATGCTTCACCATTAGTCCTTTGGGATTGTCTTGGATTATTGTATTGCTGAGAATAGCTAAGTCATTTACAATTGATCATCATACAATATTGCTATTACTGTATACAATATTCTCCTGGTTCTGTTCACTTCACTATAAATCAGTTCATGTAAGTCTTTCCAGGTTTTTCTGAAATCATCTTTCTTGTCATTTTTTTGAGCTTCTTTTAATTTCTTATAGCACAACAATATTCCATTGCAATTGTATACCACAGCTTGTCCAATCATTCCCCAATTGATGGATATCTCTTTGATTTCCAATTCTTAGCCACCAAAAAAGAGAGCTGCTATTAAATATTTTTGTACAAATAGGTCTTGGTTGGATAAGTTCACAACTCCACCAACAAGGCATTAGTGTCTCAGTTTTCCCACATCCCCTTCAACATTCAACATTCTCCTTTTTTGTCATTAACCACTCTGAGAGGTATGAGGTGGTACAACAGAATTGTTTTGATTTGTATTTTTCTAATCAATAGTGATTTAGAGAATTTTTTTCATATGACTATACATAGCTTTGATTTCTTTGTCTGAAAACTACCTGTTCATATCCTTTGATCATTTATCTATTGGGGAATGACTTATATTTTTATGAATTTGACTCAGTTCTCTATATATTTGAGAAATGAGGCCTTTATCAGAGATACTTGTTACAAAAATTTTCCCCTAGTTTTCTGCTTTCTTTGTAATTTTGGTTGCATTGATGTTGTTTGTGCAAACACTTAATGTAATCAAAATGATCTAATTTATATTTTGTAGTGCTGCTTATATCTTCTTTGGTCCTAAAATCTTCCCTTATCTGTAAATCTGACAGATAAACCATTCCATGCTCTCTTAATTTGCTTATGGTATTACCCTTTATGTGTAAATCATGTACCCATTTTGACCTTTTCTTAGTGTATGGTGTGAGATGTTGGTCTATACCTAGTTTCTGCCATACAATTTTCCAGTTTCCTCAGCAGATTTCATTAAATGATGAGTTTTTCTTCCAAAAGCTTGTATCTTTGGGTTTATCATATACTAGATTACTGTGATTATTTACTATAATGTAACTTGTACCTAATCTATTCTGCTGATCCACCACTCTATTTCTTATCCAGTACCAGATTTTTTTGATAATCATCACTTTGTAATACAGTTTGAGATCTGTTATGGTTAGATCACCTTCTTTTGTATTTTTTTCATTGATTCCCTTGATATTCATGAGCTTTTGTTCTTCCAGATGAATTTTGTTATTATTTTTTCTAGTTCTATGAAATGATTTTTTGATAGTTTGATTGGTATGGCACTGAATAAATAGATTAATTTAGGTAGAACTGTCCTTTTTGTTATATTGGCTTATCCTACCCATGAGCAGTTAATATCTTCCCAGTTGTTTAGATCTGATTTTATTTGTGTGAGAAGTGTTTCATAATTGTGTTCATATAATTCCTGGGTTTGTCTTGGCAGGTAGACTCCTAAATATTTTTTACTGTCTACATTTATCTTAAATGGAATTTCTCTTTCTATCCCTTGCTGCTGGGTTTTGTTGGCAATATACAGAAATACTAGTGATTTATGTGGGTTTATATTGTATCCTGTAACTTTGCTAAAATTGTTAATAATTTCAAGAAGTCTTTAGTTGATTCTCTAGGATTTTCTAAGTATAAGATCATATCATCTGCAAAGAGTGATAGTTTTATTTCCTCATTGCCCATTCTAATTCCTTTAATTTCTTTCCCCCCTCTTGTTTCTATAGCTAACATTTCTAGTACAATATTAAATAACAGAAGTGATAATGGGCAGCCTTGCAACACCCCTGATTGTATTGGAAGACTTCTAGCTTGTCCCCATTACAGATAATTCTTGCTGATGGTTTTAAATAAATAGTACTTATTTTAAGGTAAGCTTGATTTATTCCTATACTCTCTAGTTTTTTTTTTTAATAGGAATGGGTGCTGTATTTTGCATCTATGGAGATAATGATATGATTTCTGTTGGTTTTGTTATTGATATGGTCAATTATACTGATAGTTGTCCTAATATTGAACCAGCCCTGCATTCCTGGTATAAATTCCATCTGGTCATAGTGTATGATCCTTGTGATATATAGTTGTAATCTCTTTACTAGTATTTTATTTAAAATTTTTGTGCATCAATATTCATTAGGGAAATTGGTCTATAAGTTTCTTTCTCTGTTTTGGCTCCTCCTGGTTTGGGCATTAGCACTATATTTGCATCATGAAAGGAATTTAGGAGGATTCCTTCTTCACCTACTTTTTCAAATAGTTTATATAGTATTGATATTAATTGTTCTTTTAATGTTTGGTAGAGTTTATTTGTGAATTAATCTGATCCTGGGGATTTTTTCTTAGGAAGTTCATTGATGGCTTGTTCAATTTCTTTTTCCAAGATTGGGTTATTTAAATGTTTTATTTCTTCTTCTGTTAATCTGGGTAATTTATATTTTTGTAGATATTCATCCAATTCATTTAGATTGTCTAATTTATTGGCATATAATTTGGCAAAATAGCTCCTAACAATTGTCTTAATTTCCTCTTCATTGGTGGTGAATTCACCCCTTTCATTTTTGGCATTAGTAATTTGCTTTTCTTCTTTCCTTTAAAAAAATTAAATAAACCAATAGTTTATCTATTTTATTGTTTTTTTCCCATAAAACCAGCTTCTAGTTTTATTTATTAGTTCAATAGTTTTCTTGCTTTCAGTTTTATTAATCATTCCTTTGATTTTCAGGATTTCTAATTTGGTGTTTAATTGGGGGTTTTTAATTTACTCTTTTTCTAGTTTTTTTTTTTTAGTTACATGCCTGATTCATTGATCTGCTTTTTTTTTTAAAATTTTATTGATGGAAGCAACTAGAGATATAAATTTCCCCCTAAGTACCACTTGGGCTGCATCTCACAAATTTTAATATGTTATCTCAAGATTGTAATTTTCTTTATTGAAATTATTAATTGTTTCTATGCTTTGTTCTTTCACCCACTAGTTTTTTAGGATTAGATTATTTAATTTCCAATTCATTTTAAATCTCTCTTTCCATTGTCTATTGTTGAATGCAATTTTTATTGCATTATCATATGAAAAGGATGCATTTACTATTTTTGGTTTTCTGCATTTGGTTGTGAAATTTTTATATTCTAATACATGGTCAATTTTTGTGTAGGTGCCATGTACTGCTGACAAAAAGGTAGTTTCCTTTCTATTCACATTCTGTTTTCTCTAGAGATCTATTATATCTAAGTATTCCAGAATTTTATTTACCTCCTTAACTTCTTTCTTGTTTATTTTTGGTTAGATTTATCTAGTTTTGAGAGGGGAAAGTTGAGGTCCCCCACTAGTATAGTTTTATCTATTTCTGCCTATAATTCATTGAACTTCTTCAAAAATTTTGATGCTATAACATTTGATGCATATATGTTTAGTATTGATATGACTTCATTGTCTATGGTAACTTTCAGCAAGATATAATTTTCTTCATTATGTATTTTAACTAGATCTATTTTTGCTTTTGCTTGGTCTGAGAGCATGATTGCTACCTCTGCTTTCGTTGCTTAAGCTGAAGCATAATAGATTCTGCTCCAGTCCCTTACCTTTACCCTATGTGTATCTCTCTGCTTCAAATGTATTTCTTGTAAACAACATATTGTAGGATTCTGTTTTTTAATACATTCTGTATCCCCTTCCATTTTATAGGTGAGTTCATCCTTTTCACCTTTATAGTTATGATAACTGTGTATTTCCCTCCATGCTATTTTTTGCTTATTTATCCCTGCCTCTATCTTTCTCCCCACCCTTTCCCTCCTCACAAGTGTTTTAGTTCTGATTACCAACTTCCCCAATATGCCCTTCCTTTTATCAGTCCCCTCTTCCCCCTTCTATGATCCTCATGCCTTTTTACTTCCTTATAAGGTAGGATATATTTCTATATCCACTTGTGTGTATATGTTATTCCCTTTTTGAGACAGTTTGATGAGATTAAGGTTTGAGCTTTCCCTGCCATCCCCCCATCTTCCCCTCCATTATAATAGCCATTTCATGGGATAATTTACTCCATTCAATCTTGCCCCTCCTTCCAGTGCAATTTTCTTTCTCAGCTCTTTATTTATTTATTTTTTGAGTATTATCCCATCAAAGTCACCTTATACCCTCTGTCTACATATACTCCTTCTAATTGCTTTTATAATAACAAAGTTGTTAAGAGTTACAAATATTATCTTGCCATATAAAAATATAAACAGTTTAACCTTATTAAATTTCTTATGTTTTCTCTTTCTTTTTTTTTACCTTTTTATGTTTCCCTTGAATCTTGTTTCTGGAGGTCAACTTTTTTATTCAGATCTGCCTTTTTAATTAGAAATGCTTGAAAGTCCTCTATTTCATTAAATGTTCATTCCCCCCTCCCCCCCGAAAGATTATATTCAATTTTCCTGGGTAGGTGATTCTTGGTTGTAATCCTAACTCCTTTGCCTTCCAATATATCAGATTCAAAGCCCTCTAGTTTGTTAATGTGGAAGCTGCCAAATCCTGTGTAATCTTGACTGTAGCTCCATAATATTTGAATTGTTTCTTTTTGGCTGCTTGCAATACTTTCTCTTTAATCTGTGAGCTCTGGAATCTGGTTATGATGTTCTTGGGAGTTTTTTTTCCTAGTGAGAAATTTCACATTTTCTCCTATTTTTTTTTTTACTTTTTTGATTTTGTTTTATTTTATCTTGATGTCTCATAGAGTCATTAATTTCCACTTGTTCAATTCTAATTTTTAAGGAATTATTTTCCTCAGTTTCTAGTCATACTTCTGATGTATACTGGTTGTGAGAGCCTGGGCAAGTCATTTGATCTTTTGTTGCTTCAAGCAACTCTCTCAGACCATAATTGCAGAACTTTTGGTGATATGCATTGATGGAAGGAATCTTCTCATTGGCATTTATCAATACTAATGAAATCTTAGATCCAGTTTTTAAAAAGTTAGGCATATAAATGTGGGTTATTGTCATTAATTAACTCTCCTTGTCTTCCAGGGACTCTTGAAAGACTCACTGAATGGAAGGTTTCAACCAAACCAGAGTGACTGAATTTGTCTTCTTGGGACTCACTGATAATTGCATATTAGAGATGTTATCTTTGGTGGCATTCTCAACCACCTATGTGCTGACCTTGTTTGGGAACCTCCTCATAGTAGTCACCATCATATTCACCCCACGTCTCCATGCCCCCATGTACTTTTTCCTCAGCAACTTGTCCTTCATTGACATCTGCCACTCATCTGTCACAGTTCCCAAGATGCTGGAGGGCTTCCTATTAGAGAGAAAGACTATCTCTTTTGATGCATGCATTGCACAACTCTTCTTTCTACACCTCTTTGCCTGTGCAGAGATCTTTCTGCTGACTATCATGGCTTATGACCGTTATGTGGCCATCTGCACCCCTTTACACTACTCCACAGTGATGAACATGCAAGTGTGTGTGCAGCTTGTCTTTGCCCTTTGGCTGGGAGGCACTATTCACTCCCTTGTGCAAACCTTTCTGACTACCCGCCTGCCTTACTGTGGCCCCAACATCGTTGATAGCTACTTCTGTGATGTGCCGTCTGTCATAAAGCTGGCATGTACAGATACATACCTCACAGGGGCACTTATTGTGTCCAACAGTGGAACTATCTCCCTCATTTGCTTTCTGGCTCTGGTGACTTCCTATACAGTTATCCTGGTGTCTCTCTGGAAGCAGTCGGCTGAAGGACGCCGGAAGGCACTTTCTACCTGCACAGCTCACTTCACTGTAGTGACCCTCTTCTTTGGACCCTGTATTTTCCTCTACACACGGCCAGACACTAGTTTTTCCATTGACAAGGTGGTGGCTGTGTTCTACACGGTCATTACCCCTTTGCTGAATCCCCTCATCTATACTTTAAGAAATGAGGAGGTGAAGAGCTCCATGAAACAACTCAGACAATGCCAAGTCTTTTTCACAAAAGTATTTACATGAAGGGGCTGGAAAGGTAGTGAGAAGTGAGAATGGCCATATCCTTAATGAGATAATAAAATTCAAGGAAAACGAAGTTTGGAATTAGGGGTGGAGGGAGGCTCCATGCATAAAGGAGAAGGGAATTTTTTGTTAATTACTAAGAGGGGTGGGCAAGAGGGAGACTTTAGAAAAACTGAAAGTGTAGTGTGATAGAAAAAAAACATTAGATTAGAAATGAAAGGACCTGGATTCAAATCTCATCCTCTATTACTAACTACCTATATGAACCTGGGTTGGTCATTTAATTTTTCTGGACCCTCAGTTTCCTCAGCTATAAATTATGGAGGTTGGATTAAGTGACCTCTAAGGTTCCTTCTGGGGCAGCTAGGTAGTGCAATGGAGGAAGTGCTGGGTCTGGGATTATGAAGACTCATTTTTGTGAGTTCAAATCTGGCCTCAGATACTTACTACCTGTGTGACCCTGGGCAAGTCACTTAGCACTCTACCTCAGTTCCTCATCTGTAAAGTGAGTTAGAGAAGGAAATGGCAAAACACTCCAGTATCTCTGCCAAGAAAACCCCAAATAGGGTCATAGAGAGTAGGACATGATTGAAAAATGACTTAACAACAAAAACATTTTTCTAGCTTTAAAGCCTTTGAATCTGGCCATTGGAAAATGGAATTGTAGCAACTGGTAAAATTTGGAGATAGGACTTAAATTTACTACCAATTTCCCAAAACAGGTATAGATGTTAAGCAGTCATTATTTTGAATGATCCTAGGATCATAAATATAAACCTGGAGGGGACTTCAGAGAACATGTAGTCCAATCCCCTCATTTTATAGATGAGAAACTGGGGCCCAGGAGGGTTAAGTGATTTACTTGAGAACACATAGGTAGTGAGAGCAAGATCACATCCCTAGACTCCAAATCCAACACAGTTTCCACTGTCCAATGTTTAAGCATTAACAAGTTAATTAATGTTTGTTGAATGAATGGACTTAGCATCGGAGACATGGAACAAAAGCAAACATAGTTCCTTTTCTCAAGGAGCTTACATTCCAATGTGGGAGATAGCATGTCCATATATAGGGATATATTATTATTGTTGTTCAGTCATTTTCACTTGTGTCCAACTCGTTGTGATCCTATCTTATTTTCTTGGCAAAGATACTGGAGTGGTTTGCTGTTTCCTTTTCTAGTTCATTTTACAGATGAAGAAACTGAAGGAAACAGTGACTTGCCCAGGGTCACACAGCTATTGTCTGAGGCCAAATTAGAACTCACAAAGATGAGTCTTCCTAACTCCAGGCCCAGCACTCTATACACTGTGCCACTTAGCTGCCCATAGGTGTGTATGTATGTGTATACATATATGTATTATATATGTTTATTTATTTATGATACAAAGTAGATACAAGATAACCTTAGAGGGGAGGGGACCAGCAGCTGGAGGGACTGGGAAAGGCTTCCTGTGGGAAATAGCACTTGAAGTCTTGAAGGAAGCCAAAGGATTCTAAGAGACATAGGTAGAAGAGAGCATTTCAGGCATGATGCCCAGTCAGTGCAAAGGCATGGATATGAGAAGAATGTTGCGTGTGAGGAACAGCAAATAGGTCAGTACTGCTGGACAATAGGGTTCATGGAGGGGACTAATATTTAAGAAAATTGTACCAATAGGAAGTTGTCAAGTTGTAAAGAGCTTTAAACGCCAAATAGAAGATTTTATATTTGATACTAATGTAATAGGGAACTACTTGAATTTATTGAGTAGGGACAGGGGCTGACATGTTCAGATCTATACTTTAGAAAGCTCACTCTAGTGGAGGATGGATTGGGAAGTGGATAAGGAAGAAATTTGATTCAGGAAGACCAATTAAAGTGGTGTGGTTAAATGGTCCAGGCAAGAGATGATGATGAAGACCTGAACTGTGGTGATGGTTGTGTAAGTGCAGAGGTGAGGAATATGCAATATGTTGTGAGGAAATAAATGACAAAGTTTTTCAACTGATTAGATAGGTGGAGTGTGTCAAAATGAGGAATTAAGAATATGACTCCAAGGCTGTGAATCTGGGTGATTGGAAGGATGGGTGGTTCCCTTGACAGCAAGAGGGAAATTTGGAAAAGATGTGTTTATAGGGAGAGGGCATAGATAATGAGTTTTGTTTGGGATTTGTTGAATTTAAGATGCCTGTGGGATATCCAGTTTGAAATGTTCAATAGGCAATTTGTGATGTGTGGTTGTAATTTAGGAGAGATATTAAGACTGGATATATCCTTCTATATAAATCATTGGCATAGAACTGAGTATCAAACCCATGGGAACTAATTAAATTACCAAGTGAGAAATTATAGAGCAAGAAAAGAGGATCTAGGACAGAACCAGTTAGTGGGCATGACATGGATAAAGATCCAGCAAAGGAAATTTAGATGAAGCAGTAAGAGAGGCAGGAGAAGAACCAAGATAAGAACAGTGTCATTGAAACCCATAGAGGATTAAGAGGATTAAGTCAACAGAGGTCAAGAAGGATGAGGATCAAGAAGAAGCAATTAGATTTAGCACTTCTGAGGTCATTGGTAACTTTAGAGAAGAAAGCTTCGGTTGAGTGATGAAGCTGAAACATATATTGCAGAGGGTTTCTAGAAGAGAGAGAGAGGAGGAAAAGTGGAGTTGCCAAATCTAGATAGCTTGCTCAGAGTTTATTTGAAAAGGGGAGAAGAGAGAAGGGACAATAGCTAGTGGGAATAGTAAGATCTAGTGAGAGTTTTTTTTTTTTTTTTTGGTTTTGTTTTTTTGATGGGAGAATCCTGAATGTTTTTGTTTGTAGGCAGGAGAGAAGGAACCATTTGATAGGGAGAACCAATAAACAGGCATAGTCACACCCTTAATCTTACCATCGCTCTCAACTATTCTACTTTCATGTTCAAGAACTCTTAATAATAACCTTGGATTGTAAGGCAAAGGGGAGATAGGATAATAAAATATAATAAATGGATAAGGGAATTTCAGAGCTCTTGAACATGGATGTTGAACACTTTGGATGATGACAAGGTCAAAGGTATAATCATCCCTAGATACAGTTGAGTTGGAGTGGAGGAATAGTACATAGGAGCTGAGTAGATTGAGGGAGGTGAGGTTGTTTGAGGAAACTTTAACATTTATGTTGAAGTTCTTGGGTGTGAGAGTAGGAGTTAGGGCAAAAAGAGGCAACACACTCATTGAGAAAGGAGGGAGAATGTTTTAGGGCCAGTATACAAATGCTACTAGGATCTGGATTGGATGACACATTTGCATAGGATGAGGCTCAGAGGAGAGAGATTGCTGAGTGATGGGGATAGTAGGAGAATCTGGAAGTGGTAGTAGGGAACAAGGAGTATTTTGACTCTTCCACAAAGACCAGTGAGTAGGGAAATATGAGGGAAGGTAAGATCAGTCCTGGAAATGCTATTCCCATGCAGTCAGTTCTCAAGATGTGCCAGAATAGGAACGAAAACAGACATTTTAACTAAAACCTTCTATCTCTAATTTGAAAGTATGTACTCAATGTTTATAGATAACATTAACTCACTATTTGATAGAAAAATAGGCTAAGTCTCATTTATTGGGCATTATCTTTATAGCATGGAGCATCTTATGGAATAGCTTTATTCTTGATAATGTGCAATGGAATTTGAATACGTTTTAATTTTTTTTTATTCTGAACTTAACAAACACAAAATAAAAAGGGCATTTACATATAAATAGTATAATAGAAGAGTAAATGAAACTGTGGATTTCTATTTTGAACAAAGGTGCTTTTGTTTCAAATACAAAATTCAGCATGAAACTTTCAAAGTTGTTTTGTGATTTTTTTCTGGTTGCTCTTTTGTTCTCTTCTAAGTATTTTTTTTTTAAAGTGACCGAGTTTTCTTTTTTTTTCCCTACCCTATCATTGTCTTTTTCCTTCGTCTCTTCCTTTTCCCCTCCCTCCCTTTCTTTCTCTCCTCTCTACTCTCCTTCTCTCTCCTTTACTCCCTTCCCCTCTTTTCCCTCCCTCCCTTTCATCTCTCTCTCTCTTTCTCTTTCTGAATGTCCCTCTGTCTCTGTCTTTCTCCTCTTAGAAAAAAAGAAAAGCAGAACAAAGCCATTGTAACACATATTGCCAATGTCTTTAGAAAAATGTTGTTCATGCATGTCTCCCAAGATTCCTATAGATTATTGGGATGAAAAGGGCCATGGCTGCTCTCACTTAATGGACACATCAATTTGCGATTTAGATTGATTTCCTAGAATTGCAGGCTCATATTTCTTTAAATGCTCCATTTATCATTTTAGAGATGCAAAAGGACTTAGATATCATGTAGTACAATACCATACCCTATCTTATTCTGCTTTTTATTCCATCCAGCATCCGACAGAGGGCCTTGCACATATTAGAGCCCATTATATAGTTGTTGAATAAAAAAATGAATAAAATTAATAAAAGTGCCACAGGAGGAATCATTTATTCAGAGCAACCCTTGTATACACAGACTCCCCTGTACCATGGCTATCCAAATTCCACCTGTCCTTTAAAGTCAACTTTCTGCAGTCCTGTTTTCTCAGTCAGTGAAGCCATTCCTGACTATAGAAGTCATGAGATTTTTGGCTGGAAGCAACCTTTGAGATCATGTAGTATTGCAGTGGATAGAATGCTAGGACCTGTCATCTCAGACCCTGTCAGTTGTGTGGCCTTGGGCTAGCTGATTCACCTCTCCCTACCTCATTTCTCTTATCTATAAAATGGGGATAATATTAGCACCTACCCCCCAGGATTGTGGTGAAGATAAAATGAGATCATATGTGTAAAGTGCTTTGTAAACCTTAAAGTGCTATATAAATGCTAGCTATTATTATTAATCAACATCGTCATTTTATGGGCAAGGAAACTGAGACATAGAGCAGTACATATATTTGTCCAAGTTCACACAGCCAGCATGCTACAGACCCAGGGATAGAAATGAAGTGGAAGTATGAACATTTCATGGCCTCATGACAGCCTGTTTTTTTTTTTATGGATTTCAAGGAATAGTTACAGAATCTTTGTGGGGATTCTACCCTTTCAAGGGTCTTAGAAGGTTTTCAACTAATAGCAGTTTGGCTGGCAGGGTTTAGTGTAGTGGAAATAGAGCACTGATTCTGGACTGTCTTGGGAAGTAGTAAAACTTCACGCAGAGGCTTGTTGACTACTTGTTGGGAATATCGTTGAAGGGATCAGTTATGGATTAGACTAGATACTATTAAGGTGACTTCCAGCTTAGATTCTAGAAATTAAAGGGACTAGACTTGAGTCTCAGCTCTGTTATTAGCTGGATGACCTTGAGGAAGTTATTGTGCCTCTCTGGCCTCAGTTTCCTTATCTGTAAAACAAGTGTTGGACTGTTGCTATTGAATCATTTTAGTCATATCCAACTCTTTATGATCCCATTTGGGATTTTTTTTTGGCAAAGATACTAGAGCGATTTGCCATTTCCTTCTCCAGCTCAGAGAAAACAGGGTTAAGTGACTTGCGCAGTTTCACATAGCTAGTAAGTATCTGAAGCCAGATTTGAACTTAAGAAGAGGAGTCATCCTGACTCTAGGCACAGTGCTCTATCCACTGTGCCACCTAGCTGCCCTGTTGGACTAGCTGATCTGTGTTTTTTCCAGCTCTAACTGAGGTCAGGAGGTAGGGCGAGAACCAGTAGAGAACAAAATTACATCAATAATTAATCAATCCACATTTGTTAAACACCTACTACATGCCAGGCACCGTACTAAGTGCTGGGGATACAAAAATGCACAATAGATTTTGCTTTCAAAGGCGCTTACAACCTAATAGAGGAGACAATATGCAAACAAACATATACAAAGCAATCTATATACAGGATAAATAGGAAATAACTAACAAAAGGCACTAGAATTAAGAGGTGTTGGGGAAGGCTTCCAGTAAAATATGGGATTTTAGTTGAAACTTAAAGGAAGTCAGGGAGGTCAGTAGTTGGAATGGAGGAGCGAGAGCATTCCAGGCATGGGGGATAGCCAAAAAAAATGCCCCTAGTGTCTTTTGTTTGTGGAACAGTCAAGCGGCCAGTGTCCTTGGATAGAAGAGTTGTGTTAAGGAGTATGGTAAGAGGGAAATAGGTTATGAATGATTACTCAGCAGCTACTCCATGACCCAGAATTCTGAAATTCCTCTGTCTGACTCAAATCCCTTGTTCTTGCATCTTTCTCTTCACTCCCTTTTCCATAAGTCTATTCTTTATCACTCTTCTCCCAGCTACTTTCCCAGGTTATTTCTTTTGTTTTGGCTTCCGCTTTCTCCCTGTGAAATCTTGATGCTATAATTAACTGATCTATCTGTACAGTGGTTTCTATCTTTGAATTTTTTTCCCTCTTGTACTATCAGAGCTCATCCTTTTCTACAGACCCCTAGATTACCTACAACATCAGTCTTCTCTGTTTCTCAAAACTGCCAGGGGAAATCATAAACTGTGCTGACTGGATTCACCATCAATTTATCTTATCTGAGCTTAACTGGACACTTATTGCTAGGTGCCTATCCTTTTACACTTCCCTTCCCTTTCCCCAGGGATTCTTCCAAACTCCTTTGCCCCTTCTCTCTTCCTCTTTGTGGAAGACTTTGCCTCATACTTTCCAAAGAAAATTGAGTCCATCAATCACAAACTATCTCTTTTCTCCCCTCCTACACCTCAGATCTTCTCAAAATTATTTCCCATTCTTTTTTTTTTTGTTCCAGTCTCAAAGAAAGAGGTGGTCCTTCTTGCCAAAGTTGACCTCTCTACTTATCCCTTCCTGTCTCCTCCAGGACCTTGGCCCTTCTGTCATCCCCATCTCTTTAATTTTCAATCTTCCTTTACCCATTGGTTCCATCCCAACTCCCTACAAACATGCTTAGAACTCTCCTATCCTAAAAAAATAAAAAAAATCCTTCACTTGGCCCTGCTGTCTTCTCTAGCTATTGTCTTACATTCCTCCTCCATTTTTCTGACAAACTTCCCTCTTCTCTCACTAAGCAAATTAAAAAAGAAACAAATACAAAAAAAACAAATCCCTCAACACATATATACACAGTGCAGTAGAATGAATTTACACATTAGCTGTAACTGAAAATGTATGTCTCTTTCTGCATTTTAAGTTCGTCACCTCCCCGTCAGGAGATGAGTAGTGTGTATCATCTGCATTCTTTTGGAATTGTGGTTTATCATGTGTTGGTCAGAGTTCTAAAGCCTTTCAAAGTTGTTTTTTTTCTATAACGTCAGCATTGTGTAAATTGTTCTCCTAGATCTGCTCACTTTGCTCTGTATCAGTTCATGGAAGTTTTCCCATTTCCTTTTAAATAGTCCATTTCATCATTTCTTATGGCATGATAATATCCTATTTCATTCATATACCACAATGTGTTTCTCCATTCCCCAATAGGAGGATACTCCTTTTTGTTGTTGTTGTTAGTCATTTTAGTCATGGTTGACTCTTTGTGACTCCATTTCGGAGTTTTCTTGGCAAAGATATTGGAGTGGTTTGCTATGTCCTTCTCTGGCTCATTTTACAGATGAGAAAACTAAGGCAAACAGGGTTAAGTGATTTGCCCAAGGTCACACAGCTAGTAAGTGTCTGAGGTCAAGTTTGAACTCAGGTCTTCCTGATTCCAGGCCTGGCAGCACTCTGCCCACTATGCCACCTAGCTGCCCCCTGCCACCTTGGGACTCCTTTAGCATCCAATTTTTGACTACAGTGAAAAGAGTTGTCGCACTTATTTTTGTACTTACAGATCCCTTTTCTTTTGTCTTTGAATTATTTTTTAGGGGGGTTATAGGTCTAGTAATGGTATAGCTGGGTCAAAAGGTATGCATAGTTTGGTAACTTTATGGCATAATTCTAAATTGCTTTCTAGAATTGTTGGACCTATTTACAATTCCACCAACAATACACTTGTTTTCCCACAGTCTCTCCAACAGTTTTCATTTTCTTCTTTCATCATCTTTGCCACTCTGATGAGTGTGCAATCGAATCTCAAAGTTGCTTTAATTTTCATTTCCCTAATTATTGGTGATTTAGAGCAATTTTTTGTTCTTTTGGTGAAGCAATTGGGGTTAATGACTTGCCCAGGGTCATGAAGCTAGTAAGTGTCAAGGGTCTGGTCTGAGGCCAGATTTGAATGCAGGTCCCCCTGACTCCAGGTCCGGTGCTCTCTCCACTGTACCACCCAGCTGCCCATAGAGCAATTCTTCATATGATAGACGATAGCTTGGATTTCTTCCTTTGAAAACTACTTGTTCATATCCTTTGACCATTTACCAATTGGTAAATGGCTCTTATTATTATAAATCTGAATCAGCTCTTTATATATCTTGGAAATCAGACCTTTATCAGTATTGCAAAGACTTCTCCTCAGTTACCTATTTCCTTTATATTAGATTTATTTGTGCAAAAACTTTAAAATTTCCTATAATCAAAATTGATCTTGTTGAATTATTGAATTCTTGGACATTCCCCTCCCCCCACCAACCTTACTTAGTCTTCTTCTGGGAATCTCTCCAGCTACTGGCCTTAGGCCTAGTATCAGGCTTTGTCTGAATCCCAGTGTAAAGCATAGTTCCCCTCTGGGAGTGGGAGTGGAAGTGGGAGTGGGAGTGGGAGTGGGAGTGGGAGTGGGATCTTTTTGGCTCCTAGTCTCAGACATAGTTTTTCTCATGGAGGTCTTCTGGCTGTTTTAATTGAGGCCCCTGAGCCCTTCTGTCTGGACTGCATCACTTCCCCTTAAACCTAATAGAATATGAGCTGAATGAGGGTAAACTTAGTCCTGAGTGTTCTTTGTAGCAAACACTAGCTTGTCTGAGTAAGAGCTGCATTTCTCATGAGGCTTCAGGCTTGATTATAGTGGACCTGAGACTTAATTTCTATGAAATGTCCTGGCAGTGCTTAGGATGTCATCATAGAAAGGAGAAAGGGTGCAGAGAAAGTACAAGAGTCATGTGGTGAGGAGGGCTGCAAGTCTTGAGTCATGGAACTGACTGAAAAAGGAGCCCCAGATGGGCTAGATGAGCAGGCTGCTGGTCAAGTATGAATTGGATATGTGTCAGCAGGGTCTGTTAATGTCATGTAGGGGCTACAGAGAACTGCATCAGGGAGATGGAGTAATGGCCCAGGAGTTTTAACAATGAGTGGTTAAGAGCCAGTGGGAGCAGTTGTTGTTCAGTTTTTTCAGTCCTGTCCGACTCTTCGTGACCCCATTTGGGGTTTCCTTGGTAAAGATACTGGAGCAGTTTTCCATTTCCTTCTCTGGCTCATTTTACAGATGAAGAAACTGAGGCAAATAGGGTTAAGTGACTTGCCCAGGGTCACACAGCTAGTAAGTGTATGAGGCCAGATTTGAACTCAGGGAAATGAAGCTTCCTGACTCCAGACCCAGCACTCCATTCATTGCACTATCAGTGGGAGCAGACAATCAATTAGATCTTTAGTCATGAACTATGCAGCCACTCTAGGATGCAGAGACTTTGTCCTGCTTTCCCCATTTTAAAGACGGGAACCTGAAGGCAAGGAAAGCCTCCTTTTCAGACTATGCTAGGAAGGGTAATTATTAGATGAATGGATGCTCATAATGTTTCTATTGTTTTATTTCCATTTCCATTACTGATTCTATAGAAATATTTTCCTAGTTTCTGTTGGATTGATGATAATGGAATATCTAGACCCTAGTTGACTTTAGAAGTTCCAGTCCCTTTAATACTTGAAGGACTGGTAATTTAATCATTGTAAACATTTTTCCCTCTGACACAAATTAGAACCTCTACTGTTATTATATGGTAGATAATCTTTAAAAAGTTTTGTGACTCAATAATCTGATACTCCATGCATGGCCAATGATCCCATCTTAACTTACTTAAACTAGTCTTTAGGTGATAGGTATACAGTCCATCACCAGGCCTGTATTAAGATCCTTTATAAATTTGAAAGAGGTGGCAGAACTTGCCCTCCAATGCCAAAGATAGGGTCTTTGAGGAGCCAGCATTACCTCCATGGAGGATTTCAGGACTTCCCACTACATGCCTACTTAAATCTTGAGTTCTGAATCTTGGGCTGTCTTCACTGGGTTCAGAGGGAAGCTGATAGTGATGTATGCTACCTTCTGCCTTTAGAAGTATATTTAAATATTATATGTGTTCATTAACATAATTCTTTCAGAAACATTTGCAAATTAATCCCATGCTGTTAACATCTTGCCACATTCGTAATACATACACGTTAAAAAGTAGTATTTATTTACTTCCCAGTCAAATGTTTTCTTACACACATTTCAAGAAAAAATTGTATTTCTCTTATAGAATTAATATTTCTTTTAGCTTTTCCCTCATTTCGCATGCTTTGAGATCAAATCAACTCTGAAACTCCTATCTTCTCAGAGCCCCTTCTTCCTTCAGTCTTCCCTCCCCCTGATTGGAGAGGGGAGATGATGGACATTGGAGAGCTCCTCCTAGACCCTTTGTTTAAGGAGGGTACCCAGGGAAGACACTTCATCAGTTCCCACTTGGCTGCAGGACTTCATCATGCCCCCCTCCCTGGGTATCATCTGTTCCCTCCCTTCCACCACCTTTTCGATTTCTTTTTGTGTATTGTCTTTCCCCATTAAATTATGAACTCCTCTTGGACACATTTTTATGTGGACTGACTTTTGTCTTTCTTCATATCCCCAGTGCTTAGCCCAGTGCCTGGCACATAGCAGGTGCTTAATAAGTGTTTATTAGCTGATTAACTTTAAAAATATAATTCACTCCCTTTCCTTTCCTCTATGTGCTAAATAGAACCTTTTGTTTTTGCCAAGTTAGGAAGGAAGAAAACAAGTGTTTATTAAACTATTTGATCCTCACAATGATTTTGAGAGTTAAGTGCTATTATTATCATCTCCCTTTTATAGTCGAGAAAACTGGGGCACAGAGGTTAATTGACTTGCCCAGGGTGCCATAGGTAGTAAGGGTCAGATGGTAGATTTGAATTCAGACATTCCTGACTCTAGGTCCAGCACTCTATCCACTATACTACCTAGCTATATCTCTTCATTATACTTATTCTCTGCATAAACTGCTCATTTACCAATTCTTCCACATTCTCCGGTTCTAAGAGTAATGAGACTCCCCCTTCCCCCACTTCTCCTTAGTCACCCAAGACTGAGAATGTGTTCAAAAGGGTCTTTAGTAATACTTAACTTATATTTAAGGGCAAAGAAGGCAACACAAAATAAACATATTGTGCAGAATGGACAAACATGGAAATCTAAACTTAAAATATTTCTAATCTAGCCATGGAAATTGGCATAAGTTAACTAAGTCAGCTAACTGCTATCCCATTCATATCCAATCTGGCCCTGATTCCACTAGCTGGCCAGCCCTCATGCTGTCTTGAGAACTGACCCAACTTTCTCTAGATAGTTATATCTAACAAAGTTCTTGTCCCTCTTCCAATTCTAGATAGTGCCATTTGGGACCCTCCCACCAACTTCTGAAGTCATTCCTTTCGACTCCATTTGTCTGCTACATGGGCAAGGCCCTACTCATTTTATTAGGGTTAAACTGATTAAGTTTTTCCTCTATAGAAATGTCCAAATGCATATCCCTTCTAAATGACAGTATGCTATCATGGAAAGACTACTGGATTTGGATTCAGATCTGAGTTAGAATATCTTTTTTATTACTAGACTGATGAACCTAGACAAGTTACTTAATATCTCTCAGTTTTCTTATCAGTAAAATGGAGATAAAATTGATTCACTGCCCCGTAGGATTGATATGAAGAAAGGAATTCTAAAGAAGGAATTCTAAAGTGTTCATCAGCCAATCTATCCTTGGATTAGAGCTGTTTAACATTACCAAAGACATAAATAAAGGCATAATTGATTGATGTGCAAAGTGACCATGAAGTCTTAATGCAGTTTTAAGCTATTAACACTTACACACTTTAAAACCATTTAAGGAGGCAGCTAGGTGGCAGAGGGATAGAGCATTCAGGAGGACCTGAGTTCAAATCTGGCCTCAGACACATAACACTTACTAGCTGTGTGACTCTGTACAAGTCACTTGACCCCAATTGTCTCACCAAAAAGAAAAAAAATAAAGCCATTGAAAACTGCACCAAGGCTTTTAGAACACCTTGTATAGTACTTATTGATATACAAAGCAATTTCACAGCAATTATTTGATGTGATCTTCAAACAAATCCTGTGAAATAGGCAAGACATGTTTTATTTTTGCTATTTTATAAAGGAGGAAAGTGAGAATGGTGATGTTTCAGAGGTTATATAGTAACTTTTGGAGATAAGATTTGAATTCAAATCCTAAGATTCCAAATCCAATGCCTTCTCTATGTTATTTTGGCTAACCATTCTACACTTTAGGCTTTTCACTAATTCAACCTGGTCTTCCCAGTTCTTTTGAATGACAGGTTTTGCTATACGGACAGTTCTCATTTTACACAAAAGGATCACATTGCAGACCTCTCCTGGAAGTGATGTTTATGTAATGTGAATTTGTCTGAGGACTTGGGGAATGAAGGGAGAGAGACAGAAAGGGGGTCGCCTGTGGAGGGAGGGGCCGGTACATGGTTCAAGGAGATGGTGAGGGCTGGGGACAGAGGAGTGAAAGCAGGAGGAGGAACACAAGGGGCCAGGACTAGACATGTGTGGGTCCTGGCCAGAACAGAAGGAAAAACACTCTAGGGAAGTGGGTGAAGGTGGGGGCATAAGGGTGAAGACACATGAGGGTCCAGATATAGACTCAGGCAGGAGAAGACTGACAATAGAAGGAGCTAAGGACAGACTTAATGAACCCTAGGGCAGATGGAGGGAAGACAGAGTGGGGCCTCAACACACTGGCAGTAGTGGTCTCTGTTCTGCTTTCACTTAGAGGTTTTTTTTAGCTTTTTTTATTTTGTGGGTGGGGGGTGTGGTGTGGGGTGTGGGAGACTGTGGAGCACCAAGCAGAGGGCCAGGAGGGGACAGACAGAGTACAGTACCGTACAGTAAAGTTGCAATTGGTGATCTTTTGCAAATTTCTTTCAGAATTCTTTATATAAAGTCAAATTTATCTAATGTGAATTTATGTAAAGGGGAACTATCTGTATATGAAAAGAAATCTTGTCTTCCCCAACAAACTATAAGCTCCTTGATAGCAAGCATTGACTCTTGCTTTGGTCTGTATCCCCAGTGGTAGGTACTTAATAAATGCTAGCTGACTGACTGATACTCCTTGATATACAGAGTGATCACAAGACTTAGACTGAGTTTTATTTATTAAATGTCATTATGATTATCAGAGAATCTTTGGTCAAAGTGGGAAGTGTTGGGTACCTTTGGCATGGTTGTTATTGATAATAATAATAATGATAGTAACTAACATTTATGAAGCACTTACTGTGTGCCAGGCACTGAGCTAAGTGCCTTATAAGTATTATCTTACTTGATCTTCACAACAACCCTGAGAGTTAGGTGCTATTATTATCCCCATTTTATAGATGAGGAAACTGAGGCAAACAGAGGGTAAGTGACTTGCCTAGGGTCACACATCTAGTAAGCATCTGAGGTTGGAATTGAACTCAGATCTTTCTGACTCCAGGCCTGGTACTCTATCCACTGCATCATCTAGCTGCCCAAATTAAATTACCAACATATATTCTCAGGCAAATTCAACATGAGAGTAATTATTTGAGACATGTGGCAGATTAAAGAATCACATTGCTTCTATTAATTAGATATTTTTCAACATGGAAGGAGGAATAAAAGAAGAAAAAATTAAGGGAGACAATCTTCACTGTCCATAAGATCATGGAATTAACTGCTTTTTGGGACTGTATCTATAATTTCATTGGTATAGGGAACTCTTGATGAATGAAACTCCTTCTACCAATGCAAAGCACAACCTACTCTGAAATTTAGTCTTAATACCTTGCCTAGGGTCCCACAGCCAGTATGTGTCTGAGGCAGGACTTGAACCCAGGTCTTCCCAAGTCCAAGGCCAGAGAAATAAATGTTATTTATATAATGCTTTTTGTGTATTTACTATGTCATTTTCTTCTTATACATCACAGTTTTGATTTGTAGAAAGAATATTTATTATTCTTCCTGTTTTACAGATGAAGTATTCAAGGCCCTGAGAAATTAAGCAGCTTTCTAAGGTTATACAATTTGAGAGATGGACCTGGAATGAGATTTTAGGTCTTCAGATCCCCATCGTGTTGTTCTTTCCATTAAATGCTTCTGTTTCTCTTAGAGTGACTTAGAGTGAGAGCCTGTATTGCTGTTGTTGGCAACTATGAGTTGGCCTAAACGATGAGTAGTTTTTCTCTGCTCCTTTTGTTCAGATGAAGAGCACTTGAATGATTCTACTCTGGCCCATCATTCTCCCAGGCATGAGGTACCAATGATTCTACTCTTACAGTATGTTCTGCTTCTAACCTCTCCTTTCCGTTCTAATAGTTACCACAGTAGTTCAGATTCTTATTACTTCCTGCTTTGGCTATTTCAATAACTTTCTAATTAATCTCATTACCATCATTTTCCTCCTTTACCACACCGCCCCTCCCCCCACTTTTTCCTGCCTCCAGCCCTTTGCTCACACAATTATTCCAGCCCTATTACTGCCTCCTGAAATACTGCCCATTATTTTAATCTCTCTTCCCTCATTCCCCAAACAGAAAGTGAATTCTTCTGCCTCCAAACTCTCAGATTACCTTGTACTTTTCCTAAGCACCTATTACATTCTAACAATTTTTTTTGCATCTGTATCAGTTATTTGAAAGCAGAGAATGCAACTGATTCTTCTTTTTATCCCCCTCAGTGACTAACACATAATAACTGTTCAGTCAATGTTGAATAATTGGTTGAAAAGCAAATAGCATAATTGAGAATAATTTTCACTTTTCTTCTTTCCCTTCCTTCCTCCCTGTTAGCTTGTACAAGGCATTTTTCATGTCCTCGTTCCTCAGGGTATAGATGATAGGATTTAGAAAGGGGGTGACAGCTGTGAAAAACGCAGATACCACTTTGTCCCCGGGCAGGCTGATGGAAGGGCGGGAGTAGATGAAGATGCAATGTCCCAAGAAAAGTGTGACCACTGTGAGGTGGGCTGCACAGGTGGACAGGGCCTTGCGCCTGCCAGCTGAAATCCGCTTCCTCAGAGACACCAGGATGACAGTATAGGAGACCACCAGGACTATGAAACAGACCACGGAGATCAGCCCACTATTAGAGACAATGAGGATCTGAATGATTCGGGTATCCATGCAGGCCAGGTTGATCACCTGGGGTACATCACAAAAGAAGTTGTCAATCTCATCAGGACCACAGTAGGGCAGCTTGATGGTGAGGGAGGTGAAAGCCACTGAGTGGATGGTCCCTCCAGTCCAGAGGGCTGCATCCAGCAGCATACATACCTTCCAGTTCATCACTGTCATGTAGTGCAGTGGGTTGCAGATGGCTACATAGCGATCATAAGCCATGACTGTGAGGAGAAAGATTTCTGTGCAGGCAAAGAGGTGCAAGAAGAACATTTGAACCACACAAGCATCAAAGGAGATGAGCTTCTCCTCAGACCAGGTGTCCACTAGCATCTTGGGGATTGTGACAGTAGAGTGGCAGACATCAATGAAGGACAAGTTGCTAAGGAAGAAATACATGGGGGTGTGGAGTCGGCGATCATAGATGATAGTGATAACAATGAGGATGTTACCCACCAAGATTAGGATATAGAAAATGAGAAACATTGCAAATACAGCTATCTGCACCTTCCAATTGGTGGATAGACCTTGCAACCGGAAATAAGACACTGAGGTCTGGTTGGGCAGGACAGCCTCTTCCATTCTATTTTTGGGGCAATCTGTCAGAGTTAAGAACATGCTGTCACTTATTGTCTGTATTATTGATTTGGTCAACTAATCATATACTAACTATATACTTAGAACATAAGTAGGTACTTAGTAAATGCTTGTTGATTGATTGATGAATTGATACTATTTTGTATTGTTCCTTTATTTCAATTGTACAGGTTTTTTCCCCCTCCCCTGCTTAATTAGATTGTAAGCCCTCTGAGGGAAGGAACAGAAAGAGCTTTCCATTTCATCTGCATCTCCCTGCCCCCAAGTCCTACTTCTTGTCTCCCTTCCTTCAATTCAGCCTTTGCAGTGCTGATAAAATAATCTTCTTAAGGCACAGGTTAGATTGTGTCATTTCTCTATTCAAAAATCTCCCTATTGCTTAGTAGATAAGACAAATCATTTTATTTAGCAGGGCATTTAAGTCCCTCCATAATCTGGCTTTTACATATCTAACCTTATATTTTTAAGGCAATTGGGGTTAAGTGACTTGCCCAGGGTCACATGGCTAGTAAGTGTCAAGTGTTTGATCTAAGGGCAGATTTGAACTCAGGTCCTCCTGAATTCAGGGCCATTGCTCTATCCATTGCACCACCTAGCTGCCCCCTTCTAACTTTATTTCATACAACTCCCCTGTTCCAACCAAGTTGAGCTATTAGCTATTCCCCTAAATCAACATGCTGTCTCTTGCCCTTGTATCCTTATGCAGGGTGTTCCTCATGCCTGGAATCCATTCATCTCTACCTCTTAGAATCCTTCTCTTTCTTCAAGGTTTACTTCAGGTGCCATCTCTTCTACCTTCTGGGACTTTCTCTGATGTGGTCTCTTCCTTTGTCCTCTCTCTTGCTCCCCTTCTCCCCTCTCCTTTTACCCCTTGCCCTCTCAGCTGAAAGCAATTTCTCCCTCCTCCAACATCCCTAGAATACTCCTTTTGCCCCCATTGTATCCTACTTTGTGTTATACTTATTTATATCATATGATCCTCAATAGACTTTAAGTTCCTTGAGGACAAGAACTGTGCTATTTTTCCTTTGTATGCTTAGTGGATTACTTTGCCTTGTACTTATTTCATTTGTTCAAGAATTTGTGAATTTGTTGGTGTGGATATTTTCTTTACTGAAATAAACCTTAGAAATGTCACTTAGTCTTTTTGGGCCTCCATTTCCTCATTTGTAAAATGAAGGATTTGTCCTAGATGGCCTTTGAGGTCCCTTTAAGTTCTAGGTCTATAATCCTATAATCTTATGAGATCGTATCCCTTCCACAAATTAGTAGATGGTCTTTGAGAGTTGCTTTGGCTGAACATTTATTATGTCATGGCTAACATGATGCTGAAACTTTCTGACTTTAACTAGACTGGTCCTGGAAGAGTGGCTGTATGATCCATCACCAGGCTCGTACTTGAAGCCTTCTTCAATTTAGCAGGACCTCCCAGAGATAGAAGTCTGCTGTACAGCCTTCAAGAAGTCAAGGTGACATTCATTCTATCATGAGATGGCAGTGATGGGGATGGGATCTGGACCTCAAAAAGGAAAAGACCATGTCTTTGGGACATGGACCCCAAAGCCCCTGAGTCCAGATCTCTGGAGTTCACCTGAGCACCCAGCCTATCCCAGTCAATAATCCTTTTAACTGCCCTTTCACTGTGGCTCTCTGGCCACTTAACTTCTTCAATTGAAGGCTTGAGTGGTCAAATTCTTTCGAGACAGAACCATCCTGTACCTTTACATTTCAGGGTTCTCAGCACCCCAAATGCAAACAGCAGTACTTTAGGGGAGGGTAGGCATGTAAACCATGTTTGTTTGAATTGAATTGGAATAACACCAACCCAATGCTAGTTTAGGATTGAGCATAGGATTAATCTTGAGAAGTCAGTAAAGATAGAAATCAACAGAAACTCAATAGGGAGGATGTAGAAAAGTATACTTAGAGTAACAGAACATTAAAGCCAGTAGGAACCTTAGAGATAAATTAATCTAACTCTGCCCTTTTACAGATGGGAAAATTGAGGCTCAGAGAGGGAAAGTGATTTAGCTGCTAGTTAGTGAGATAACAATTAGGTAAATTAGTAGGTCATAATATATACAAAATGTGCAACATGGATAAGTGTTTACAAAGCATACACAAAATAAAGACTAGTGCAAGAATGCAATTTGCAAGAAAAACATATAAATACAAAAGAGATTGGAGAATCGTGTTCACTGTCTCAGAAACAGGAAGCCATAGGACAGGCCAGAAGCAAAATTGTGATGTAGGGGGTCTGTATTTGAGATCTTCCAATTTCTGCCTTTTGCAGGCAGCTTTAGATCTCCATATCTGTTCTTCCTCTTCCATTTTTGCTTGACTTTCCCACCTTGGGAATTGAATCTCAATGAATTATATCACAATGGACAGCAGGAATATCCATATACTTAGACTTAATCACCAATAAAGGCCTAACAGGAAGATGTGGGTAGTGGGGACGGATGTTTTACATTTTTGTAAAGGAATGCTTGGGTGATGTTTTCATTTGAAGAGGGGTCATCTGGTAACAAGATCCCATAATCCAAAAGAGTGAATCTCTTCCTTGCCTGGCACTTTGAGCTGTGTGACAGTTCAAGGAGGGATGTTGGGGAGCAGGATATTATTTCTGGAGCCCCTCAGGCAGCCACTCACTTGGCTAGTTAGTATCATTGTTCCTGGGCATATAACAAGTCAAAGAATAATTCCCTGAAATGGTAATAACTCAAATAATCCTCATGTATCTCTCTTTGTTTGCCCAGGAAACCCCAAAATGGGGTCAGAAAGAGTGGGACTGAAATGAAGGAGCAACAAAAATCTCTTTTTGTATCTCTAGCACCTAGCCCTGTCCCTGATGTAGCAGGCACTTAATGAATATGCATTAAGTTGAATTCACACAGTGCACATTACACTCAAAATCCATAAACAAATGTTTAGAACGTGTATTAGCTAGCTTCAATCAATCAATTAACAAGTAGTTACTAAATACCTACTATGTTAAAAATATTGTGTAAATGCTGTGGATACAAGAAAAGAGTTGAACTAGTCCACATACTGAGGGAACTATATATTCTTCAGAGAGGAAGTGACATGTACAAAAACAAGTATAAAGAATTGTGGGATGAGGGTAAAGGAGAGATCCAGGCAATTTAAGGAAGGAGTAAATGCTTTCAATTTGCTGGGAAGGAATAGGTGTGATTCACACACCCACTCCCATCTCCATGATTTATGCCCTGGCTCCTTTATGATGCCAAAGACCTTTTTTTAACTATGTATTCTCTTGAGCACACATAAAGCCTTTACCAAGAAACTAAGAAAGAGGTTATGATAACAATTGAATAATTCTCTTAAAGTACTTTGCTGATACATGACTTCTTTTTAAGCAATCTGTGGTCCAGCCAAACTATACCTCAGACTGCCATCTCTCATCTCCAAGCCTTTGCACTGGCTGAACCTCATGCCTGAAGTGCAATCCCCAGTTCACCTTCACTTCTTCGAATCCCTTGTTTCCTTGAAAACTCTTCACAAGTGACACTTTCTTCATGAAGCTTTTCCCTATTCTTGCCAACTGCTAGTGCCTTCTCCCTCCAATTAAGCTTGTCTTTATTTTGTGTATGCTTTGTTAATACTTACCCGTGTTGCACATTTTGTATATATTAAGATGTACTGATTGATCTAACTGTTATCTCACAAACTAGAATGTAAGCTTCTTCAGGATAGGAACTGTTCAATTTTTTACTTTGTATCCCCAATGCCAGCATACAGTAAGTGCTTAATATATGCTTATTAATTCATTAAAAGCCTGGAAGAATCTGGAGGGTGGTGGTGGAGAAAACGCTTTCTCATGTGTGAGTAGGATTTAGAACTGGAGGAGACTTTAGAGATTATCTAGTCCAAACACTCATTTTATGGACAAGAAAACTGAGACCCAGAGAGGTGACATGATTTGTCCAAGGTCACACCACTAGTTAGTGCTAGCATGATTTGAACTGAGTTCTCATGATTCCTGCTCCAACGTACTTTCTCTGCTGTGGTGCAGACGAGGGCCAAATCATCTCCTTCCAAGTCAAAAGGGGGTAACCATTCACAACGACATTATTCTTGTTATTATTTTGTATTTTGCTAAGCAGTGGAGTTAAGGGACTTGCCCAGGGTCACACAGCTAGTGAGTCATTATTTTGTTTTGATAGGTCAGTTTTCTATTCTCCTTTATAGTACGGCTGCAGTGTCTAACTTGCTGGTCTTCTGGGGCTGGAAATGGCTAATGCCTAGTTAGCTTTTCTTTCTTTCAATCAGTTTATCATTCTCTCAAGTAACTGAAATAGAATTTGAAAGCTGGAAGGAACCTTGAGGACTGCCTAATTCAATGCCCTCAATTTATGTATGTCTGAAGGGACCTGAGAGCTAGACAATTTAAATCACTTGCCCAAGGTCACACCACTAGTGAAATATTTGGAAGAGAACAAATTCAGTGGTTATTACATTCTGCAGTGAAAAATAGAAGATCTATACCGGGGATAGATCAACTTGTGAAGGAGTTAAAGTTTGTTTCTGGCAATTTCTTTTTCCTTGTGGTGCTGTATCACCCTTCAGTGCCTAGTCAATTGCATTAGAGTGTTCTCTTTTGACTCACCTCTCTTATGGTGAGAGTGTACCCTTTCTGACATCTCATCTGGGGTAATATACTCCTAATGGGACACCATGGTCCTCTACCACCTATTTATTTATACATCTTCTCTGCCACTGAAACTTCCTTGCCCTCAGGACTAGGGTCTCTAAACAATCTAATAAATGAATCCGTGCAATTTAATGAATAGGTAAGTGACAGAGATATCTCCTCTACCTCTCTCAGTGCTCACACTCCTCTTAAGTAATACGTGGACATTCAAACAGTGGCCTTCTAGAGACGATCCTGGTAATGTCTAAATTCGTGGAGTGACTCTTGTTGGTGGGAATTTCCGGCAAGGTGGGATGGAAATAAAGATTCATGTCATATGGTGACCAAAGGAACCGATCCCACTTTGTTTGGAGAAAACAAGACTAAAGGCCTAGGGATGTGGGATATGTGAGTGTGTGTGTGTGTGTGTGTGTGTATGTGTGTGTGTGTGTGATGATAGTCTTCAAGCATTTGAAGAATTCTCATATAGAAGAGGAATTTTTCTTTGATGTGGCTTCAAGTGACAGAATAAGAACCAATGGGTAGAAGTTACAGGGAGACATTTAGCTTCAATAAAGAGTCTTCTAAGAATTAGAATTGTTTAAAAAAAAATGGAATGAGTTGCTTTGAAAAGTAGTGATGTCATTCACTATTCTGAGGAGTGATTCTGGTTTTCTTTTTTTTTTTTTTATGTCTGATTGATGCATAGAAACCTGACAGGAACCTCCAGCTTTATTCTGGAGATGGAGGAGAATATTCATGGGGATCATGGTCTTTAGAGGGGTTGGAGCCTGTTTGCTACTGGTGTCTACATTCTCTTGTATTCGTGGATTTGGGGGGCAGGAAAGAGATGCTACTGAATTTTGTCCCTCGGTTTGCCAGAAGAGGGAACAAAGGACAGTGAATTGCCAAAAAAAAAAAAAATAAAAAGGAGTGAGCTCCCCAACACCAGGGCATTTAAGCAGAGGCTGGAGGGGATCTGTGCTATAGTCCAACAGGGTTTGGACTATATGACTGTCGAGAACCCTTCTAAGATTGATAAATTTGGGGGTAGAAGCCACCTTTCAGTTACACTCAGATTGTACTTTCTTACCCTGACTCTGTGTAGGTCTGACCTTGGTATGTATTCTCAGTTTGAGAATTCAAAGTCATAGGGGCTGGGTTCAGATTTTTGCCTTGACACTTACTACCTGTGGGATCTTGGGTAAGTTGCTTTCTATGCCTCAGTTTCCTCATCTGTAAAATGAAAAGGGTTGGACGAGATATTTCTAAGGTTCCATACAGATCTAAATCTATGATGCGAAAGCAGTCCTGGATTTTACAATTCACAAACTGTCCTGAGAGAGCTTATTTAAAACCTTTTTTTTTTTCAAACAATCAGTCATTTAGTCCTGGTTTCTTTAAAATCTTTTAAACTCTAATGGTGTGGATGTCAAGCTGAAATCTTAAAAAGCTGACCTGATAACCTCAGGGATAGATTCAGGGGCTTATATTTATCCAGTCTTGCCTTGCCAGGGCTCAGGCATACTGGATCAACTGACAAATCAGGCAGGAATTCAGCTTACTGCTTCTATATAACAAAATCATAAAATCGTGGAGTTGGAAGGTAGCTTTGAGATCATCTAGTCCAATTTCCTCATTTTATAGGTGGGGAAACTGAGTCATAGAAAGGGTTCTAATTTACCCAAGGCCCCATAATGAGCAAGTAGAACAGCTGGTAGTCTTGGGTTCTCTGACTCCTAGTCCAATATAACTCTATTTTTAGCAGTCCTTTCTATCACTTTCCTTTCCCCTTTTACCTCCCACTCTGACCCCCATGCCTACCCCAATGGTTGTGTAAATGGTTATTCATCCAAATACAATAGAAATTTTGTGTTGGTCTACATTGAGAACCTATTGAAGAGATGTTAGAAATGAGGACAAAAGGCTGGTTAAGAGCAAAGAAGAGAAAAAAAACCAACTGTGTGGTGTAACTTACCTTCTATTGTTTCTGGTGCTACAAATGATCCCACTTTTGGGTAGTTGGCAGGTCAGTCCTTTAGTCTTAGCACAAAGAAGATCAACTTGTAATGAGTGGTTATAAGTTACCTTGAATAAGTCACTCTTTCTCACTGTAACTTAATTTCCCTATCTGTTAAATGAGAGAACAGGAGTAGAAAATCTCTAAGGTTCTGTGATTCCCATCTATGTTTCATTTAATTTCTTCTTAGGTGAGATGAAAAACATCCTTTCCTTGTGCCTTTTTTACAGGTGGATTTTTTAATCCACTGATATGTTACAGTAGAGAACTTTGCCAATATCCTCTAATGAAAAATGCTATTAAAATTTACAGGAGTTACTTAGAATTTCTGCAAAATTTCTCTATTTCTAAATAGATTCCAATAATACTTCTAAGGTGTTATTTTACACTTTTTCAGACAAAAGTGATGAAAAGAATGAACCAAAATAACAATTTATTATTTATCTAAATATCACATTTGTGTTTTGAACACAGAGCATTATCTTAATTTTGAAAAGAGCAGATAGAAGCCAGAGCCCCAATTTCCTTTAGAGTACTCTAGAAATTGATGACACACTGCTGATTTCAGAATGGATTCACCAACTCCTTTGAATAGGAAAGGGGAATTTTGAAGAGGGAAGAAGGAAGACTAGAAAGAGAGAAGGGAGGGATGAGGTTGGGAAAGAGGGTCTATACTCTCCAGGAATGCTTCCGAACTCCTCTGCCAGCTAATATTCCCTTACAGCTCTTCAACTCTATTTATGACCATTTAGGCTTTGGAAATCCTTGGAGATGACATCAGTTAGCACTGGTTACTGGTTAAATAAAGTGGATGCAACAGAGACTTAGGTTGCACTATTGGTTGTTAGGGAAATTATTATGAAAATGTTTAAGAGTTTAAGACAGTTATGTTGTCTCCCTTATTTGAATGTGAGTTCCTCAAGGGCAAAGACTGTGTTTTTGCCTTTCTTTATATCTCCACTCTGGCATATCGTAAGAACTTAATAACTGCTTGTTGATAAACTAAGACTACATCTACAGGCATAGCTGAAGTTGAAAATTAGAGCAATTATCTAGATAATGAAGAAAAAGAAGCTGCTTTTGTCTCAACCATGTAGTTATTTTAGACAAAAATGCACATTGAGTATCTGGATTATTCAGAAAATATCCTTAAGTCTCCAGTGTCTTTCTCTGACTTACTTGTTTCCTCAATGGCTAAACCACTAGAAGAGGAGTCAGATGTTAAAAAAGGTTAACTCCAGATTTTATATCTAAGGAACAAATTTCTTCATATTGGGATAGTGTATTCTTGTGGCCAGGGACATGAAAATGAGAAGGCCTGGCTTAAGACCAATTCAACATAATTCAACAAACATTTATTAAGAAACTACTATATGTGGAATCAGGTAGCTGGGTGGCCCAGTGGGTAGACTGCTGGGCCTGGAGTCAGGAAGAGTCACATTCCTAAGTTCAAATACAGCCTCAGACACTTATTAGCTATGTGACCCTGGGCAAGTCACTTAACTCTGTTTGCCTCAGTTTTCTCATCTGTAAAATGATTTGGAGAAGGAAATAGCAAATCATTCCAGTATCTTGCCAAGAAAACCCCAAATGGGGTCACCAAGAGTTGGACATGACTAAAATGACTGAACAACAACAAAAATGTACATAATATTGTGTTAAACACTCAGGGTGATAAAGTTTATATAACATGTAGACTGTTTTTGGGGAGCTTATTAGTACAGGGCAGAAGGGAATAAGCACTTATATAGCACCTACTTTATGATTAGTACTGTGCTAAGTGCTTTTATAAACATTATCTCACTTGCTCTTCATAATAACTCTGACAAGTAGGTACCATTATCTCTGTTTTACAGTTGAGGAAACTGAGGCAACAAAAGTTAAGTGACTTGCCCAGGATCACACAGCTAGTAAATTTTCATGGTCTAATGAAAGAATAAGATACAAACACAGATAAGTAAAATACACAATAGTACATAGTAATCTTAGAGTGTCATTGCTGACACTTAGAAACTTAGAGCTTCTGGAGCTCATCCACTAGTACTTAGCCAGTATGGGAGATTAACACAGTTACACTGGCCCCTATAGAAGCTATTTTTATAGAATTTATAGAGTGACATAGTAACATTCCACTACACTTATAACTTACAACTTATCCACTAACTTATTCAACCATTGTCTAGTCACTTGGCACCTAGCTATCCAGATTTTTTGCTCTTATATACTGTACTGTGAGAATTTTTTGGGGGGGGTGTTAAGTTTTTTTTCTTCTATTTTGTCAATAATCTCTTTAGGATAAAATCCCAGTCCTGGTACTACTAAGTTCAAGAATGTAAACATCAAAAACTCACATAATATAATTTCTCTATTGTTTTTCATAAAATGAGAGGAAGATAAATTTGAGGAAGCTAGGTGACTCAGTGAGTAGAGCACTGGGTCTGGAGTAAAGGAGTAAGGAAGACCAAGTTCAAATTTGGCCTCAGACACTAACTATATGACTCTGGGCATGTCACTTAACTTTTGTTTTCCTTAATCTGCTGGAGAAAGAAATGGCAAAACACTCCAGTATCTTTGCCAAGAAAACCTCATGGATGGTAGTGGCATGCTATGGTCTATGGGATCACGAAGCATCCAACATGATTGAATGATTAAACAGCAGCAGACTATGGAAAAGCCATACTTTTAGAAGTTATTAAGCAGATAGTTCATGAGCACATACAAAATAAAGGGCTGACTAGTAGGAGCTAGCATGGGTTTAGTAAGAACTCATCATGTAAAACTTACTTCATTTTCTTTTTATTTTTGAATGAATGCAATAGCATTTCATAAGTGTTTACAATGTGCCAACCACCGTGTTAAATGCTAGGGACACAAATATAAAAGTAACGATAGTTTCTGCAGTTCAAGGAAACAAGGAGTGTACATTATAATGGAGGAAACAACAGGTGTAGGGGAGTGTTATCCATCAAGTGGCACTTTTGTCTGGGAAGTCATGGGTATGGTGAATGGGACCATAGTGGAGTAGATTAATAAACCCCATCCAAGAAGACTGAGAAGTTGATTTAATCATGATTCATGCTTCTAGAACTGGAAAAAGCGGGGAAGGAAAAGAAGGAGAAAGGCAGTTGATAAGGAGATTTTGGAGGAAGTAGATGGAAAGAAAGAAGTGATGTGAAACATGGTTGGGGCTTAACTTTCTAATGATATCTGTGTGGACAAAACAGAAAAATATGGATTAGAAAATAATATAATTGTATGGATTCACAGTTGAAAATTTTGATGAATAGATCAACATCAAGGTGGATGAAGATATCTCCTAATTTGCAGTAGAGCTCTGTCTGTGGTTCTGTCTTCTTCAACATTTTCTTCCCCATTGGCTTGGCTGAAGATGTTGATGCCACAATTATCTACTTTTCAGATGACCCAGAGCTGGGAGTAGATAAAAGCATCTAAAATGAGATTTTAAAATTATTTCAGTAAATTGGGAAGGAGAATTGAAATCAACATGATGAAATTTAATGAAATTTAAATTTACAAACTCTTTCACTTAGATTAACCCCCTCCCCACAACTATATAAGTGCAGGATTGAAGAAGACCTGGCTTGATAGCAATTCATGTCTAAAAGATCTCAGAGATCATAAGCTCAATACCTCATACCACAGTGTGATGTGGCTACTATAAAAAATGGATATAATTTCAGGTTGTATTATTATAATAATAGTAAATAACATTAATAGTGACATTGTGATCATTATATAATCACAGTTACTAATTGTGATAATAGTATTTCATTGCCTTGAAGATCTGTGATTTCTATGGTGGTGGTACTAGGTCTGCTGATGCAAATCACAACTTTATTTTTTCTTTTTAGCATCCAAATTCTTTTTATTTTATTTTATTTTTTTAATTAATAAATTTATTTATTTTTAGTTTTCAACATTTACTTCCAGAAGATTTTGAGTTCCATATTTTCACCCCATCTCATCCCTCCCCCCACCCCAAGATGGCATGCATTCTGAATACCCCTTCCCCTAGTCTGCCTTCCCTTCTATTTCTTCCCCCCTTCTGTTATCCTCTTACCCTTCTATTTTCCTGTAGGGTAGGATAGATTTCTGTACCCCATTTCCTATATTTTTTATTTCCCAGTTGCATGTGAAAACTTTTTTTTAAACATGGGTTTTTAAAACTTTGGGTTCCAAATTTTCTCCCTTCCTTCCTCCCCACCCACCCTCATTGAAAAGGCAGGCAACTCAATATAGGCTATACATGTGCAGTTGTGCAAAACACTTCCCTAGTAGACATGCTGTGAAAAATTAACTCTATTTCCCTTAATCCTATCCTGCTCCCCATTTATTCTATTCTTTCTTTTGACCCTGTCCCTCCTCACAAGTATTTGCTTCTGATTACCCCCTTTCCCAATCTGCCCTCCTCTCAATCATCTCCCTACTCTCTTGTCCCCTTTCCCTCCTATTTTCCTGTATGGTAAGAGAGATTTCCATACCCAATTGAGTGTGCATGTTATTCCCTCCTTAAGTCAAATCCTATGAGAATAAGATTGATTCATTCCCTCTCACCTTCCCCTGTTTCCCCTCCACTGTAAGAGTCTTTTCTTTTCTGTTTTTTTTGTGAGATAATTTACCCTGTTCTACCTCTCCCTTTCTCCTTCTTCTAGTATAATTCTCTCTCACCCCTTAATTTTATTCTCCAGATATAACCCCTTCATTTTCAACTCACCCTGTGCCCTCTATTTATCTATCCATCCATCCATCCATCTATCTATCTATCTATAAATACATATAATTTTTTCCCTCCAACTACCCTAATACTGACAAAGGTCTCATTTGTTGTGCAGGAATGTAAACAGTTCAACCTTAATAAGTCTCTTATGATTTCTCTTTCCTGTTTACCTCTTCATGTTCTACTTGAGTCTTGTATTGGAAAGTCAAATTTTCTATTCAGCTCTGGTATTTTCATCAAGAATGCTTGAAAGTCCTCTATTTCACTGAATGACCATTTTTTCCCCTGAAGAATTATACTCAGTTTTGCTGGGTAAGTGATTCTTGGTTGTAATCCTATCTCCTTTGCCTTCCAGAATATTATATTCCATGCCCTGTGGTCCCTTAATGTAGAAGCTGCTAAATCTTGTGTTATCCTGATTGTGTTCCCACGATACTTGAATTGTTTCTTTCTGGCTGCTTGCAATATTTTCTCCTTGACCTGGGAACTCTGGAATTTGGCTACAATATTCCTAGGAGTTTTCCTTTGGGGATCTCTTTCAGGAGGAGATTGGTGGATTCTTTCAATTTCTATTTTTACCCTCTGGTTGTAAAATATCAGGCAGTTTTCCTTGATCATTTCTTGGAAGATGATGTCTAGGCTCTTTTTTTGATCATGACTTTCAGATAGTCCAATAATTTTTAAATTCTCTCTCCTGGATCTATTTTCCAGGTCAGTTGTTTTTCCAATGAGATATTTCACATTGTTTTCTAATTTTTCATTCTTTTGGATTTGTTTTACAGTGTCTTGATTTCTCATAAAGTCACTAGCTTCCAATTGCTCTATTCTAATTTTTAAGGAAGTATTTTCTTCAGTAATCTTTTGGACTTCCTTTTCCATTTGTCTAATTATACTTTTTAGCGCATTCTTCTCTTCATTGGCTTTTTGGACCTCTTTTGCCATTTGGGTTAGGCTATTTTTTAAGATGTTATTTTCTTCAGTATTTTTGTGGATCTCCTTTAGCAAGCTGTTAACTTGCTTTTCATGATTTTCTTTCATCACTTTCATTTCTCTTCCCAGTTTTTCCTCTACTTCTCTTACTTGCTTTTCAAAATCCCTTTTCAGCTCTTCCAAGGCCTGGGACTGATTTATATTTTTCTTGGAGGCTTTGGATGTAGGAGCTTTGACTTTGTTTTCTTCTTCTGGTTGTATGTTTTGATCTTCTTTGTCACCAAAGTAAGATAATATAGTCTGACTCTTTTTGTGCTGCTTGCTCATGATCCCAATGAATTACTTCAGTTTTAAACTCTTTGTTAAGGTAAGAGCCTGCTTCCAGTGTGGAGAATGTACTGTTCTGTGCTTTGGGGGTTTGTACAGCTGTTTTCTGAGATACTTCTAGGGACCTGAAAATTTTCACTTCTTCCAAGGTGCTATGATAAGGGGTGAGGTGTTTCCTTTCCATTGCCACAACAAGCTCCACCATGACAGCGCTCCTCTTCACCCCAGGACCACCCCTCATAACTGTGACCCAGGTCCAATCATGGGCAAAGCAACCTCAGCACTGGTAAAGAGATCCTTGCAAACCCCCTCTGATCAGCCACTCGATTTCCCCTGTCTGTGGGCCAGGAGCTCAGGAGGCAGCCGCTGCCCCAGAGACCACGCTTGGGACTTGCAGCTGAGACCTAGCTCCTTCTCTCACTGCAGTCACAGACTTGTCCCACTGACTTTCTAAGTTGTCTTTGGCATTCGTGGGTTGTGAGGTCTGGAAACCACCACAGCTGCCCTCAATTCAGTCCTCTGAGGCCTGCTCCAGGTTCACTGCGGCCTGCGAGCCCACGCCAAACTGTGCTCCTCTCCCCGCCTGGAGTGATATACCTTTCTGATCAGCCATCCAGGTTGTCTTGGGCTGGAAATTTGTTTTACTCTGTTTTTTTGTGGGTTCTCCTGCTTTAGAATTTGTTTAGAGCCATTTTTTATAGGTATTTGGAGGGGTTTGAAGGAGAGCTCAAGCAAGTCACTGCTTTCCCTCTGCCGTCTTGGCTCCGCACCCCCAAATCACAGCTTCTATGACTTATTAGATTAGATAGTCTTTGAGAGTTTCTGTGGCTGAAAAATTTAGTACCCTGAGAACAACATGGTGACATGCCTCTTTGACTTAAACATAGATAATCTATTATTGAACCTGGACTTGAAGTTGTTCCAGCTTGGTAGAACCTGTTAGAGCTCAGAATCAATTCCATTCAATAACCACAAACAACAACAAACAACAAGAACAACAATAACAAACAAGAATCACAGACATTTAGACAGGCTTTACAATTAGGAAACTTTTAACAGAAAAAGAATACCCCTATCAAGGAAGGAAGAAACACCTGCTCTGTTTTGGGCACTGTGCTAAGTGTTGGGAATACAAAGAAAAGAAAAAGACAGTCCCTGCTCTCAGTCCCCCATAATCTAATCATGGGAGAGTCAACATGAAAACAACTACATATAAACATGATTTATTCAGCATAAATCAGAGAAATATTTGTTGTATTTGTTGTATTAATATTATCGGTCGAGATTTTTGGTGAGGTTCCCATATTTAATATAGTCCCCATTTGTAGCAAGACAAGGTAAGTAAGGGAATAAACATTTATATGGCACCTACTATGTATCAGGCACTGTGATAAGAGCTTTTTAACAAATATAATCTCATTTGATCCTCACAGCAACCTTGTATTATTATCCCCATTTTATAGTTGAGGGACCTGAGGAAACAGAGGGTAAATGACTTCCCCAGAGTTACATGGCTAGTAAGTGTCTGAGACAGAATTTGAACTCAGGTCTTCCTGACACCAAGCCCAGAGTTTTGTCCACTGTACCACTAGCTGCTTCTGTGAGTGACTGAGTAAAATAGAGAGAGAGAGAGAGAGAGAGAGAGAGAGACAGAGACAGAGACAGAGACAGAGAGACAGAGAGACAGAGACAGAGAGACAGAGAGAGACAGAGACAGAGAGACAGAGATACAGAGAGAGAGAAAGGCAGAGGGAAGGTACTAAGATTAAGGAGGGCAAGGAAAGGCTTCTTGAAGAAGATGGGATTTTGACTGGGTCTTAAAGGAAGCCAAGGATGCCAAGAGGCAAATATAAGGAGGGAGAGAATTCCAAGCATGAGAGAAAGTTAGTGGAAATTCCCAGAGTGGGGAAATGGATTGTCTTGTATGAGGAATAGCAAGGAGGCAGTGCCATATTGGTCAGTCCAACTTTGGAATATTGTGCTCAGTTCTAGCTACTACATTTTAAAAGGGACATTGACAAATTGGAAGACATTTCAAGAAAACCAAGATGGATGAAACATCTAGAAATCATGTCATATGAGGAAAGTTTGAGGATACTGAGGATATTTAGTCTATAAATGGGATAATCTAAGAGAGATATGATGCTCACT